>NC_136059.1:1664045216-1664427716 GCF_964261635.1 Lissotriton helveticus
AGATCTATTTACCGAAGAAAAGACGGAAGAGGGTATAATTGTGAAAAACAAAATAGATAACGAAGTGAAAGAAAAAAAAAGAGAGTATAACATTAACAAAGAAGAGTTTCTTGGAGAATGTGAGTGAATGTTCAAAATAAGATTAAAACATGAGGAATAACAGAGAGAAAAAATAGAAAACAGAAAACAAAAAATAACAGAAAAAGATTAATTGAAACAGCAAAGAAATGTAAGTAACATAGAGCCATATCATCAACATAGGCAATAAAAGTTTTGCAGCTTTTATTGGCAGAAATGTGTCGCTAAAGCTGCTTTTGCGGCAGAAAACTGCCGCTAAAACCACTTTTGCACCAGTTTTCTGCCAATAAAAAGAGCAATAATTTTATTGGCTGTGTTCATAATATGCCCCTTAGTGTGCTTCAACTACACAGAGAAAGCATTATGAACAAATAGTGATACAGTGATCAGTCAAAGACACTAAGAGTAATAGAGACGGAGTGAGTGAACAAGAGTGAGGAACTATGAGAAGAGAGGGACTGACAAAAAGAGTGGAAGGAGTTGAGTAAGTAGGTAATAGAGAAAGGAATGAGGGAAGTAGCAAAGGCAGGAAACTGAGGGTTAAAGAAATGAAGCAGTGGAACTAATAGTAGGTGAATGTGATAGAAATGTAACAAAAAGAGTACAAAACATTTACCTTATAAATGTCGTTAAATTACTCACTTTTTGTTTTTATACTTTCAATCTGTGAAAGAGAGAACAAACATTTGAAAAATATTAAAACATGTATTTAAAAATTACAAAAGACAAGGGAAAAGATTGAAGGACAAACAGTTTTTCAACAACTTTGACACTTACAGAAGCTTCTGCTTCTCCAGGCCCCCTACACAGTCCTAAAGATATACATTTTAAACTAACAGTATCTTGATGCAGATGAAGTGAGGCCTATCTTAAAACATGGTGCATCTTTTGCATTGCTGTTGTCTCAGAAAAGTGTCGCAAGACACTAACATTTTAAATAATTGCTTCAGGATGCCAATAAGATGTCTCCTATCCAGAGGTTTGTTTGAGGTGAGGCCTACTCAGGGTTGCAGATGAAATTTCGAGTTGTTGAAGAGAATAGAGGACATAATATATGTGAAGGTCTACCAATGAAGTGAGTCATGTTCACTGCACTCTTGAACAAAGTCCAAACCTCCTATGTTTCCCTGGACAGACCTAAACTTGATCTGCACAATGTGATTCGTAATGATAGGAAACACAGGTGATGTAAATGAAATACGTGCAATTTATTTTGCTCATTTCACAATCACATCACTTGTGTTTCCTTTGCTTAGGTATCTCATTGTGCAGATGTAGTCTAGCATATGAAAGAATACGCAGAAGCGCAGCACTGCATGCAACAACTTTGACACTTACAGAAGCCTCACCTTCTCCATGCCTCCTACACAGTTCTACAGATACATCATAAATGCAAACAGTACAGAATTAATTATACATGTTAAATGGTTTATTTTTGCTGTTCTCAGAATGTATCAAAATTCACTAAAAACAGTGAATTGAAGGTATTCATCATATAACAGCGGGGAAAAAAAAACACAATCAAAATGATTGTGTTTAAAAAACCCATACAACATAACAAATCAGAATTCAGAACTCCTTAAAGTTAACTTACTTTCCATGACGTCAAAGGATGTCCTATGAACAGCTTACACTCTGTTGTGCTGTTATTACTTTCAGCCCGCCACTTTCTGAAAGAAAATCTCCATCGTTTTTAAAAACATGTTACATGCAATAAATGACTCCTTGCTCTCTACCACAAGTTTCCACAAGGCCAAATCTTGTCAGAGCCATTTATAACTCTTGGATTTCTTGTAAGCCAATCCCGTCATTTGGCATTTCTGCAACTTTCAGAATTAAAATGTTGAAGATCATTTTCACAATCCAGGAATAGTAATATCTTCCCCTTCTTGCTCAGTCATGTTCTACATTTCCTATGACACTGATACTGCTTACTATGAAGCAGACTTACACTAACTCTATGACTACTACAATTATTTAATTCTCTACATCACTTTCAATCACAAAGCAATGTAAAACAGTAGACAGCATTGCAGACTTACATTCCCTCTACTCTATGTTTTGATTGGCTGCTTCAATTAGCTTATAAAAAGAAATAGTTTTTCTGAACTCATTCAAAGTGCACTTATTTCTCCATGACGTCCAGTCTTATGGTTAGAAGTTATGTCTCTGAACTACACTTATCCTCAAGGCCAAATTGTGTAGGAGCTATTAGAACTTCTTGAAATTCCACAGAGCACATCCCGAGATTATTTCCCTAAAATTTTGGTTTTAAAAACACCAGGTAAGAGTTTTTAAGGTCATACGGCAATTTTTTTTTGAAAATTAAAACAGAATCGTTGCAGAATGACCAGCCATTTCTAGACTTTAAATAAGCTGTGTAATGTCCTGATGTTATTGAAGGGCCGTCATGATATATAATTGCTGCAGTTACAAAAGTCCTTCCTGATATTGACAACTGCGAAGCTACAAAATTTTTAATTAAAGTTGTCAATTTTGTTCCATCAGGCCTACATCGTTGGAACATTAAAATGACATACTGTCCATATGTTCGTATAAATAATGTGGACATCATTTCAGATTTACATTGGCTACACTCCATGTTGTGATCAGCTGCTTTTACTAGCTTATTAAAGGAGACTGATTTACTGTCTGGCAAAGTTAAATATATAAATCTTTCTGAGTCTACACTAGTAGTACTTGATACCATACAGTTCTCGCAGTCATGCTGCCATTGATAAGAAAGCCCAAACAGCTGATCTACATCTACACCTTCAGCATGCAATACATCAAGCATATACATTAAAAACTCCTGACAATCTTGCTGAATATTTTGAGAGAATTGTGTTTGGCCTGAACATCTGTCTAACAGATTTCGAATTTCAGACACACTTTCTATGTTTGTTCTATCAGTGCTACATTTCTCTAACACAGAATTTAACAAACTGCAAAATCTTTGATCAGAATTGACCACAATCTCTTCTTTTACATTTTCTAGAGAAAACAAAACATTAACCACTACATTAGCATAGCAGTTGACACCAGAACTGTTTTCAAATTGAAAACCAACAACATCTTCAACAGAATCCTTTTTGTTTCTGCTTGTAATTTTAGGTTCATCGACTTTTCGTCTTTTTGCTACAACCTCCCCAGTATTGGTCACATTTCTTCGTTTCCGGCCTACCACACGTTTCTCAAACAAAGGATACTGAGGCAAATGTGGCGCATACTCTCTTCTTAACCTATTGTATTCCTTAACACAATGTAGATCCGCACAAATGTTTGTGACATCACACTCAATCAAGTACAATCCCGATAAAGTTCTAACTCGTGACAATGCCACATATGCCATACCCTCCTTGAACACAGAACTGCCAATATTCACCAATGCACAGTCTACACTTAAACCTTGTGATTTATGGATTGTCACCGCATATGCCAAGCAAACAGGAAACTGCTTACGGCGAACATATAAGTCTTTTACAAGCAAAAATCTAGCAGAGCAACGACCAATTAGCTGTACTTCCTCAATGCCATCAAATTTAATTTTTAAAAATTCAATTCCATCTCTATTTCTGTATTTTACAAAATCAACAACATTACCCATTGATCCATTTACCAGACCTCTTTCAACATGTAAATTCCTTCTTAAAATTATACGGCAGTTCAAGCACACATTCAGAGTCTTTTCAAAACCTGCAGTTTTAGATATACTCTTCTCTAATGAATCCAATTTTGTTTTCAGATTCTCAGACAAAATAATTGTTGATCCCATATGCTCTACTCTGTCAATAGCTTCCAGTTTCACAATCTCTTGCTTTTCTAAATGCAACATTTTGTTGTTGAATTTGGCACATTCTGCAAGAGTTGGCATCAAACATATTCCAGATTTCTTATCAGTAATTTTCTGAAAAATATTCTCAGGCACAACATCTTGTTCTGGATATAAATTTGACAGTAATCGTGCATGTAAAGCTTCTTTCCCATGCTCGGTCACTTTTCCAATTCTAACATCTTGTAGAATAGTCTTGTAAACTTCATCCTTCGCCTGACGCATATTTTCATGCAGTTCAGCATAATTGAAGTTTAACCATATATTGACGTTGCCAATGCTGCCTAGGCACTTCCTGGTATCTTCATGCGTGAGCATTTTGAACACAGGTTGCCCTTTCACTGGTGTCAGCTGCAAAAGATCTCCGAAAACAATGATGTGTTTGCCACCAAATAACACATCATACTCTGTTTTGAGAACTTCTTGCATTCTCAAATGCACAAAGGCAAGCATGACATTGGATACCATGCTTACTTCGTCAATGATAAGAAGTTTCATTTTCCTCAAGATTCTTGAAACTTCAAAACAAGCATCTCCAGATAGCTTGTGATATTGTAATTTGTTGTCATGCTCCACTGGCAGCATCAGTAAACGATGTAAAGTAATCCCTTTAATGTTATGTGCTGCCAGTCCAGTTGGAGCGGTGACAACACAAGACAGCGATGACTCTGTCCTTTCCTGCAAATAGCATGAAATTGCTTTAATGAGGAAACTTTTTCCAGTTCCCGCTTCTCCACTCACGTACAGTCGGACAGGCTTCAACGACGTACATGAGCACTCTTTCTTGTCATGACTTAATCCATGATCAATTTGCATGGTAACTTCGTCATATATTTTCCTCTGCTCAACGTTGAGTTGTCTTTCCAACTCTTCTAAGTTAACCGCATCCTCCTGAGCATGTGCCATGGCTCTTTCCACTTCATTCATGGCAGTGGCAGCTTCATTTTCGATAACAGGTCCTCCTAGTGGATCCTGACTCAATGAAGCAGAACTCTGACTGTCCTGAGAACTGTCTCTGGCAATCTCGGCTGCAATCGTTGCTTCCTGCTCAATTTCCGCATTCAACATTTCTACATATTTGGGAAAAGCAGGACATTCTATGGTCTCCTTGGCGGCATTGAAAGAGTCTTCGTAACAGAGGAAATCTCCAAGCAGTTCCTCTTCTGCACGCCAAGGCTTGAAAAGTTGCAAAAGTGCTAAATAGAAAAACTCCTTTTTTTCAGGAGATTCGCCACTCAATTTTCGATGGTTTACCAAGTGGCATTTTCTTTGCTTGACCAGACATCCCTCACTTCCTATTACAGCATACACTCCTTTCTCAGTATCGTCTTTGATGTTCCTCTTGAATATGTAATTTTGAAGAACCTCATACAGACAAACATTGTTGAGGTGACTGCTTCTATTTGGATAATATGTATCCAACATGTTGGTCTTCAAAATGTCGGTACTGTTTGGCTCCTTTTCCGCCAAATACTCAATTTCCCGCACAGGTTTCAGAACTCGATTACGCGTTGCAGCAAGACCAAGACTCGCCCAAACGATACTCCTGGACTTGGCATAGAGACTTGCTGAAGACAACCGGTCAGAGCATTCGTAAGCTCCAATTTCTCGATGCGACAACATCTCCAGACTGAAACTGTACAACTTCTTGCTGAGGCTCTTTTCATGGGAAATGTCCTCCCACATATCCTTCAATTCTGTCTTCTCTTTTTTGGTGATGTAAGACGTCACATACCGAGCCACAGCCATACAGTTATCAGCCACAAACTGTATATCCATGTTAGCATTCCACATGGACAAAATCACCGGGTTGTAGTCGTTGATGTACTTGGACTCTTCGTTCCTCTTCAAATTGTATGTGTTTTTAGGTGATTTCTTCATGACATTATGTCACAGCGAAGACATCAAACTGTTTACTCTTCCTTTAGAAATCACCGGTCGTGGAAAGCCGAAACGACATTTGGTGTAGAACTTGTCCTTGTTTCGGAATTTACGACGGCAGTACTTTCCACATCGATGGCTTTGGAAACGCAGAACTTTTTCTCTTAGGCTTTTCTTCTCCTTTGCGTTTGGAACAGCACACGTAGAATACTGTTGGATGAAACTCATCACTGAGTCTTCTGGATCCGTTCCAAATTTAGGTGCATCCTTGATCCACAGCAACATATGTATATGAGGAGCACCTCTTGCTTGGTACTCCTTTCTCCAGAAGAAATCCAACACCTCTCCAAGAGGTGGATTCTTCTTATTCATGATGAAAGACATCATAGCTTCAAATCTATGATTGAAGTACCTACATACATTGACTGGATCCAAAGAGCACAGTTCTCCGGGTGTCTTGAATTCGATGTTATCTACGTTAGCATTTGCCTCTCGTAGAAATTCAAGTAAGTCTTCCCAGCCATACTCGGCACAGCTCAGAGTGAGGAACCATGTGGGAGTACCTAAGTTCCTCAGCATACATTTTAAATCACCATGACGACGGTACCAGTACTCATTAGTACCACGCTGACACGCCATGAGATTAATCAGGTGAGAATCCAAAATACTGTCTTGGACATTGACTTTATCCATAAAGTCACTTGCCGAGATGTTTTGCATGTGTATACCACTTTTCAAGATGTGGTTCACTGCATATGACAGTCCAGACAGATCGCTTTCAAACAGGAGATGAAACAAATAAGGAATGCATTGTCGAAACCTAGCATCTCCTGCATACAATCGCAAAGTCCGGTATTCAGAAGCAGGAATTTGATGAGGTCGCTCATCATATCTTCCTCCCTGACCTGTTGGAAAAAGCTGTGGGAAACACCGAGCTTCCAAACTTTCCTCCCAAACACTAATGGGACTCCCTTTGGCTTGTTTCATTTGAAACAACTCAATAGCATACCCCATGACTTCCTTGGAATGCAAAGGATGAACACTATAATGTTCATATATTTCTTCACTAGTAGAGGGTTCTACTTTCTCAATTTGACCAGCACACAAATCGCTATCCTCTTCCTCACTTACTTCCTCTTCTGCAACATATACATTCTTATAGTATTTATTATTTTTTTTCAAATACAATGTTGCCTTTTTAACTTTCCTAACATCTACTAAATCTTGCCATATTTTCTTATTCTTTGTCGGAACCCCATTAACTAAGATAACCAGAGGTTCCTCTTCCACTTTTTCTACTCCAATTGTGTTCATGTTTTTCTTCAAATCTAGAGGCAAATAAACAACTCTTCCCTTTAATCCTCTCTGTAAATCTGATGGAGGCAATTTCCCTGTCTTTGACTCCATTCTTACAATAGCCTGAAAGGGATGGATACTTTGAATCAAAATAGATTCATAAGTATTTAAATCCTTCAATTCAGAAGGAATCTCAACCAATTCCAGATTATTATGAACTGCTCTAGCAGGCATCTGGTTTTGATTTAATTTGCAACAACAATAAGTACACACACGTTGATCCAATCCCAAATCAAAACAATTTTCTACCATCAAATATGTTGTGAAATCCTTCCATTCACTATTATTTTCCCTTTCACTTTTTGCATATAAATCCACTAACTTAGTCTGATTCTTATAATAAGTGCGTCGACAACACACACAAGTGAAATTTGGCCTCTCACTTGATTTGACCTGAAATGTGACAATTTCCCTCTGGAAATTATCTGTACTGGAAACCTGTACACTATCTTCCACATTACCCGCTTCTTCTTGGTCAATTTCAACATTCTCCTCTTTACTTCCAAAGTAACAAAACTCAATTTCTTCACATATATTCTTCACATCTATTTCAGAACCATGCAAAAGAGCAGCGCATAATTGTTTAAGCATAATTGCTGGACTCTTAGCATAATACAACATTCTAACTAATTTCCTCACTTTATTATGATGCACTGCTAGCATCCTGAAATGATGAAAAACACTCTGGCATACTCTCCTGGAAAGACAAGCCAGTGAATGACCATGCAAACCTGTCACTTCTCTCACTCTGCAAGGATCTAATTCTTGCAACAACCTTATTTTCTGCTTCAAACTTTTCTTATTAAATGACCGTACAAAATCACAAAGCAAATTGATGGAATCCTGTCGCACACTACAAATACTACTACACTTCCAGGTGTACACAGGACCCTTAGCACGTCTTCCTAAAACCTCATTACCTAACACCTCTTCTGCCTCTGTTGTCACAAGTTTTTCTTTTTCAACTGGACAACCATCTTTCACTTCATAAGCACGACCACTGGTGTCAACTGCATGCACCAAATCATTATCCTGGAAATAACTCTCCTCATTAAAAAATGCCTCACAGCTTGAACTATGAATCCATTCTCCAGAAAAAACTTCACAAAAATTACTACGATTAACTATTCTCTTCCATCTACTATTTCTTTTGAAATCATAAATTGCCTTGTTTAGCTTCCTAATTCTATTGATTATCAAAATAAATAACTTACGTTTAATTTCAAATGCCTGATCAATAACTTTCTCAACTTTTTTTTTTCTCTTATAAAAAACCACTTTCTGTTGACCTTTCTTAATATTTTTTAACAAATTGCCAATTATCCTGTTGCGGAACATTCGTTTACGAATGTCCCTAAATTGTTGTTTCCTTCTACTATCATGCACAGAGTTATCTCTTGCTCTAGCAGTAACATTTTTGATTGGCCTTTCCTTTCCATTTGAATTGCTTCTCTTTTTATGGACTGAAACATTTTCTGTAGTAATATTTTTTTTACTACACATATTTCTTATGAATGTTTTTGTACTCTTACCCGGTGCTTTCTTCGTGACTTGACAAATCTTTTTGTTAGAGGACTGCTGCTTCTTTTGATTCACCTGCTGTCTTTGACGTTTTGCAGCCTTTCTCTCTCTTTCTTTCGTTGGCATGGTGAAATGTTGAAATGATCTGCAGTTGAATCTGTGGTGAAATATATTAAAAAATGTTATTAACCACTATTACCAAACAGTAAATCAATAACAGTGATCAAAAACTTAACACACTACTTGACATTTTAAATAGAAGATTTTTTAGTCCTTGGCAAATTTACAATACAGAAATAGCAGAAAAGAAATGGAATTTATATTCATGTTACCTGTGCTATTTTATATGTGAATCTGATCTAATTTTATGAGCATATTTTAATATTTTATTGAAGACACTACACATAACCTGTTTTTGAAGGTGTCTTTATTTTTAAATTAAACGGTTTACACTTTTACTTTTTATTTATTATAAATTTTAAAAATAAATGTTTATAGTTCCATAGGCTCAAGCAGGTCAGCTTCCCACCCTATGTCATATAATTCGGACAAATCTGCATCCTCATCACGCTCTTCTTCATCCTCAGGATTTAAATCATCCAAGGAATCAACATCCACTGATGTTTCAATTACAAGTTCAATGATGAGGTCAAAATCAACTGATTGCAGATTGTCGCTCATGTTGATGTTGTCTTTATCTTTAAAGAAAGATAACAACAATGAGATGTTGCAGAGTAAGAGACAAATCTCAGAGATTATAATAGTAAAATTGTTTAACAAGAGTAACATTTTGCAGCTATTATTTAGCCATGTCCAGCGATGCTGAGCAGGTGAAGCCTATGTCTAATTTTTCAGTGAACAGGACTCATCTCTTCTTAACCTTGGATAAGCCTCACCAACTCTGTGTCCCCTGCACATACTTAAATGTAAAGGGGCAGATTTATGTTAAATGGCACATCCCCAGGCATGCACCAGTTAACGTGCACCGCTGCTCTGCCACCCATGGTGTGCCGTATTTACAATCAGATAGGAGAAAGCTGCGTCAAAACCCTGCGCCTGCTTTAAGCAGGCATAGGTCTTGATGCAACATTGTGGAGATGGGGCACCCCTGAGCCTTGCTTGAGCTGCATCGCACTTGCGATACAACTCCAGCAATCACTACCTTTACAGCACAGATACGTCACGCATCTGTGCCATTTTTGCCCCATGATGCCCCGCATTGTAAATGCAGCACACCATGGGTGGCGGAACAGCGGCGCAGGATGACTGGCACATCCCTGGTGATGCGCCAGTCATCATAAATCTATCCCTAAGCTTCTTATCTTGTTACAGATGAACCGCCATATGTACCATCAAACTATTTTGCATTTCCTAAATAGCGAATTTTAAGGAATAAATAGCAATTCTTTACCAATCCTAATTTGCAATGAGCAAATTGCTAATTGCAAATTACCCATTCATTTCCATGGGCTAGGAGGCTCATAGGAATGAAGGTACAATTTGCGATTAGCAATTAGCTCATCGCAAATTAGGAATTTTTCCAAGGGTGCAGGGGTGTCTCAAGAACACCCTGCTGCACCCCTGAAAAAGAAATTTGGGGGCATATGGCGCACATACATGCCCTAAGGGCATGTATTGGCGTCATATGGCACCTTTTGTTTTTTTTAAAAAAATGCTTTTTGAAAAGAATTCGCAAATTACCACCAACTAGAAGTTGGTGGTAGTTTCCAAATCCTTAATGTCATTTTTTACATATTTTTAGTTTGATACATTGCATTTAAGGAATCGCAAAATTTGCAAATCCTTCAGTGCAATCGCAAAATAAGGAATAGCAAATTTTGCTATTCCTTATTTTGCATCAAACTTGTTTGATACATACCATTTGTCTAATTAGCATTCGCAAAGGCTGAAATTTGCAGAATTTTGATCTTTGCGAATGGTAATTAGCTTGATACATATGACCCCAAGTTGGCCTGTCTTGCAACATGGTGCATCTTTTGCATCACTGCTGCATCGGTTTCATGTGGCACGTATTTTTTACAACATGACACATCTGCCTAAATGCATCAATTTGTAATTTTCTCGCCTCATAGCAAATCTTTTGCACTGCCACTGCATCATAAAAGTGACGCACAGTGGCGCAAAAGAGACATACACCTATCATAAATCTGTCTCTACCATTTTAAATGATTAATCCAGGATGACGATAAGGTGTGGCCTATCCAGAGGTTTGTGTATGGTGAGGCCTACTCACGATTGCAGATTAAAGTTACGCTTGATAAAGAATACAGAGGAGATAATACATGTAAAGGCCTACCAATGAAGTAAGTAATGTCCACTTTATTGCGCCAGTCATCATAAATGTATCCCTAAGCTTCTTATCTTGTTACAGATGAACCGCCATATGTACCATCAAACTATTTTACATTTCCTAAATAGCGAATTTTAAGGAATAAATAGCAATTCTTTACCATTCCTAATTTGCAATGAGCAAATTGCTAATTGCAAATTACCCATTCATTTCCATGGGCTAGGAGGCTCATAGGAATGAAGGTGCAATTTGCGATTAGCAATTAGCTCATCGCAAATTAGGAATTTTTTCAAGGGTGCAGGGGTATCTCAAGAACACCCTGCTGCACCCCTGAAAAAGAAATTTGGGGGCATATGGCGCACATACATGCCCTAAGGACATGTATTGGCGTCATATGGCACCTTTTGTTTTTTGGAAAAAAATGCTTTTTGAAAAGAATTCGGAAATTACCACAAACTAGAAGTTGGTGGTAGTTTCCAAATCCTTAATGTTATTTTCTACATATTTTTTGTTTGATACATTGCATTTAAGGAATCGCAAAATTTGCAAATCCTTCAGTGCAATCGCAAAATAAAGAATAGCAAATTTTGAATTAAGGACATTTTAAGTCATTTCCACATGTGCAGTGTTTTCAAATTATGATTTGAAAATCGTTTTTGGGGAAAAGGAATGGTTTGCAAAATTATGACAAGGACATAATGGTGTATGCTTCTCTATAAGGCATTTCACTGTCTCTGATGTCATTTTTCCCATATTACATTATAAGACCTTTCCCCATGGAGCACATTCCTTGTAAATATGCTCCCACCTGTGCATGGTGAATTTAGATTTTGACTGTTTTAGTCACATAGCCATGTTAAAAGTGACCCAAAAAAATTGCAAACGCTTTAAAAAAACACATTCATGTGTCTTAAGGACATTTTAAGTCATTTCCCCGTGGACAGTGTTTTGTAAGTGGCGCAAAAGAGGCATACACCTATCATAAATCTGTCTCTACCATTTTAAATGATTAATCAAGGAAAACGATAGGATGTGGCCTATCCAGAGGTTTGTTTATGGTGAGGCCTACTCACGATTGCAGATTAAAGTTACGCTTGATAAAGAATACAGAGGAGATAATACATGTAAAGGCCTACCAATGAAGTAAGTAATGTCCACTTTATTGCGCCTGTCATCATAAATGTATCCCTAAGCTTCTTATCTTGTTACAGATGAACCGCCATATGTACCATCAAACTATTTTACATTTCCTAAATAGCGAATTTTAAGGAATAAATAGCAATTCTTTACCATTCCTAATTTGCAATGAGCAAATTGCTAATTGCAAATTACCCATTCATTTCCATGGGCTAGGAGGCTCATAGGAATGAAGGTGCAATTTGCGATTAGCAATTAGCTCATCGCAAATTAGGAATTTTTTCAAGGGTGCAGGGGTATCTCAAGAACACCCTGCTGCACCCCTGAAAAAGAAATTTGGGGGCATATGGCGCACATACATGCCCTAAGGACATGTATTGGCGTCATATGGCACCTTTTGTTTTTTGGAAAAAAATGCTTTTTGAAAAGAATTCGGAAATTACCACAAACTAGAAGTTGGTGGTAGTTTCCAAATCCTTAATGTTATTTTTTACATATTTTTTGTTTGATACATTGCATTTAAGGAATCGCAAAATTTGCAAATCCTTCAGTGCAATCGCAAAATAAAGAATAGCAAATTTTGAATTAAGGACATTTTAAGTCATTTCCACATGTGCAGTGTTTTCAAATTATGATTTGAAAATCGTTTTTGGGGAAAAGGAATGGTTTGCAAAATTATGACAAGGACATAATGGTGTATGCTTCTCTATAAGGCATTTCAATGTCTCTGATGTCATTTTTCCCATATTACATTATAAGAACTTTCCCCATGGAGCACATTCCTTGTAAATATGCTCCCACCTGTGCATGGTGAATTTAGATTTTGACTGTTTGAGTCACATAGCCATGTTAAAAGTGACCCAAAAAAATTGCAAACGCTTTAAAAAACACATTCATGTGTCTTAAGGACATTTTAAGTCATTTCCCCGTGGACAGTGTTTTGTAAGTGGCGCAAAAGAGGCATACACCTATCATAAATCTGTCCCTAGCATTTTAAATGATTAATTCATGATGACGATAAGGTGTGGCCTATCCAGAGGTTTGTTTAAGGTGAGGCCTACTCAGGATTGCAGATTAAAGTTACGCTTGATGAAGAATACAGAGGACATAATACATGTAAAGCTCTACCAATGAAGTAAGTAATGTCCACTTCATTGCGCCAGTCATCATAAATGTATCCCTAAGCTTCTTATCTTGTTAGACATCAACCGCCATATGTACCATCAAACTATTTTGCATTTCATAAATAGCGAATTTTAAGGAATAAATAGCGATTCTTTACCATTCCAAATTTGCGATGAGCAAATTGCTAATTGCAAATTACCCATTCATTTCCATGGGCCAGGATACCCATATGAATGAAGGTGCAATTTGCGATTAGCAATTAGCTCATCGCAAATTAGGAATTTTTCCAAAGGTGCAGGGGTGTCTCAAGAACACCCTGCTGCACCCCTGAAAAAGAAATTTGGGGGCATATGGCGCACATAAATTTTAACAACATTCCTTTACCTCAAAAACGATTTTCAATTCATAATTTGAAAACACTGCCCACAGGGAAATTACTTAAAATGTCCTTAAGACACATGAAAGTGTTTTTTGATTGCCTTTCCAGCATGGTTGGGTCACTTTTAACATGGCTATGTAACACAAACATTCAAAATCTAAATTTGCCATGCACAGGTGGGAGCCTATTTACAAGCAATTTGCGTCACAGAGAAAGGTCTTACATTAAAATGGGAAAAATAACATCAGGGACAGTCAATTGCCTTATAAAGAAGCATACACCATTATGTCCTTGTCATAAATTTAAAAACAATTCCTTTTCCCCAAAAACGATTTTCAAATCATAATTTCAAAACACTGCACATGGGAAAATTACTTAAAATGTCCTTAAGACACATAAAAGCGTTTTTTGATTGCCTTTGCAGCATGTTTGTATCACTTTTAACATGGCTATGTAACACAAACATTCAAAATCTAAATTTTCCATGCATAGGTGGGAGCATATTTACAAGCAATTTGCGCCACATAATTCATAATTTTCTCCTTAAAGCACACTATTCTCTATCTAAATTAAAGAAATATTTTCTCACCTTAGCAAATACTTTGAGTTTGAAAACAGTCTCAGAAACACACCAATTTGTCTTCAGCAGAGCAAAAGGTATGCACTCCAGAGTCTGCAGCTATCAAAAGCACAGAAATGCTGTAATTCTTCACACATATCTCTCATGTCACCCAATCAAAACTCTTCCCTCACTTTTTTTCAAATGAAAACCCTTCCCCCCTCTGCCATTTCATGCCTTTTCTGCATGGCAACCACCTCTTGGAAGACGTCTGGTGTTTGCAAGTTCACACAACAATGTTGCAATTGAACTCTGAACTCTCAGTGCACCTGCATATCCAGTGCATTCTTTCATTTAATGATTTTTTATTGACCATTCAAAATACATCTTTCAAATAACTCATCCATGCAACCTAACTTTCTGTTTTCAGCAATCAAAATCCACCAATCACTGTTACTGCTTCATGAACACAGAAACTCCACAGTTTTTTTCATTTTAAACTCTCATTTTTTCAACTGCCATTTCATTGCCACACTTCATCTGACTGCAGGAGAACCTTCTCTCACCATGTTTTCTGTCTGGATTGTTGGACATAGTTATATCCACTGGGCTCACAGGTATGCTGAGAACAGAAAATTACCTAACCTCAATTTACAAGATGTGGAAATTAAGTGGTTTGGCCACAGAGGATTAAAATGTCACCAATTGATACCATTGGTGAAAACCTTTATGCATTTGCCCAAACCTGACCTGTTAATTGTGCACTGTGGAGGTAATGATTTGGGCACTTTGACTGGGGTAGGTCTGGAAATGCTTTTAAAGGACACCTTTGAGCAATTAATGGCACTTTTTCCTCAGACTGCCTTGGTATATTCAAATATATGCCAAAGACAGAAATGGAGGTGGTCAAACCAATTTTGTCCACAAATTGAGAAGTCGAGGAAGCATGTAAACAAATCTGTTTCAGGTTACATGAGAGACCATGGAATGGGCTCCCTGTACAACAATAACTTGCGTTACTACATGCAAGATATCTACAGGGGAGATGGAGTTCACTTCTCAGATGAGGGCAACCGAATTTTCACTCTGAATTTAAGACTGTGCATTGGTACCTACTTATAAGTACCTAAATGTACCATAAACCCAAAAGCTCTTCTCAGAGCTACCCTACATCTGATCACTCACAATTATTATTTTACTCTAACTTTTTTCATTAATTTTCAACAAAGTACGCTCCCCGGGGCGCTACCCGGTACGCGAACCGGGAGCTAACCTCGCGAATTTTTTTAAAAAAATGGTTTTTTTTCGCACATATAAGCCTCCTCAGCCACCCTCACAAAACCTAGGGGGTCAAGATAAGTCTACCGTGCCCCTTCTACCCATTCTGAACATTATTTGCCCTCCATTTTGTATCTTAATTCGACCGAAACACAAAATGGTGAACTCCCGTAACGCTTAAGGTTCGCGAACCGGGGCGCTCAACGGTTCGCGTACCGGGTCACTCCCTGGGAAGCGCACCATCAAAAAAGGTGGGAAAGTAGTTTACAGAAAAGCGACTGGAGACAATTTCACCAAATATAGATTAGCTCATACTACATACCAATCCCTACCATTTTCACAAATTTGATTGAAATTCCATTTAACCATTTAGCCTGTAGACCTCTCTAAATACCCTGAGGTAAATTACTTCACAAAACACATCTGAAGTGTTGGAATTGACAACCAATTAAAATGTTACTTTCATTTTCTATTTTTTTTACCTGACATTTGATTGGTTATGTACCTGAATATATATAAAGGAAGAGAGAGAAACACAACCATTTTGACTACTACTTCCTGAACTACATTGCAAGATCATTTTCACTCACAACTTAAACTTGTTTTTAGAAGGTGAGATATTATTTTATAAATTTGAAAACATTTTCAGATAGTTATATACTATCCCTCTGTAAGAGTTAGACATTAAGAAAGGCTTCTTTATTGTAATTATGGATTGATTTAGGTTTCTGTGGTATAATTATGAATTTACTTAGACTTCTTCACAGGCACTTTTTTATATTCCTACTTCCACTCTGATACTATACACTGCCCAAAGATAAATTCTCTGTTAAAAAATGCCTATCTAAAATTAATCCCAACAGTGCCCTATCTCTACTAATATATATTTTTTTTATCCAAATTTCAGGCAACATGGAAGGCGAACAGAAAGTTTTATTTCAAATTGTCCTGCAACAGAGCAGCCAAGAATTAATTGATCCAAATTATATAGAATTTATGGATGAAACTTGGGACCAAGAACTACTGCAATGTGTGCAAGCAGTGGATGACCTCCTTCAAAATGAGGACATTTTACACCCTCATAGATTACAAGCTATGTTCAATGAAAATGACGACATTTCAGACAGTGAAATGTTAGAAATGTTATTAAATTTTGAAACACAATCACAATAATAAATAATTGCTTGAAAAATAAAAAAAAAATAAAAATAATCAACAAAACCAACAATCAATTAACATACAGTATTTGAAAAGTCTATCATTCATTTTTCATTGCAGTACGCTGCCCAGAACGCTTCCCGGTTCGCGGACCGGGCGCTACCCACGCAAAAAAACAAATGTTTTTTTTTTTTTTTTTGCCCCGCGGGGCCCTTTTAAAACCTCCACATTAAACCTAGGGGGTCAGGGAGGATCTAGTATGCCCCCTTATGGTTATTTCCCCCTTTGTTTTGGCCTCCTCTTGTCTCTCAATCCTACCAAGAGACAAGATGGCGGCCGCTCCGGACTGTTTAGAATGTTGACAGACACCGGAGAACCAATCAGCTTCGCTACGCGAAGTTCCGGTACGCGTAAGGTCCGCGAACCGGGGCGCTGCCCGGAGCGCGCTTACAGATATATATCTTATTTTAAACGTTAATTTCTCAAAATCCACTGGAGCACATATATTGAGACCTACAAAAGGCACATCGGGCTACCAGTCCCTACAATTTTGCCAAGTTTCGTGCAAATCCATTCAGCCGTTCGGGCTAAAAGTGAGGCCAACCGCCCTATGGAAAACTCAATGTTAAAAACACGTTTTGGGACCCCCCTTTTTTCTCGACCCCCCCTGGACGAACCCCCCCCAAATTTCCAGGGGCTGCTCAGAAACAAAATGTTCCATTTTCCAGAAAATTTCAGCCAATTCCGTCCACAAACGCCAAAGTTATTAGACATAGAATTTTCAAAAATCCCATAGAGAAAAAATCCTAACTATATATACCTACTGGCGACCGCCAGTAGGTAATATATATATATATATCAAAACAAAACCCTTTCAGGCATAGAGTGACGCATAAATTATGCAAAAAAGAAGGAGAGAACTCTGGGTAGGTCTCAGTTTGGGTGGAAAGCAGCTCCTGTTAGAGCACTCTCAACACCAGCGACACTCTAGATCTGCTCACCTTAAATGTCTGTTTTTCTATCAAAGTTTTTAAGCATAGGATTAGACAGTGCTATCCATGCCGAGATAGAAAATGACAAAGTCTTTCGCCATTTGAACAGCAAAGTCTTTAAGCATAGGACTAGTACAGTGCAGTCCTTGCCGAGCTGTCAAATAACAAAAGCCATTTATCACTCCAGGCACAATATTACAGCTTTGAATTGGTAAAATACCAACTCAAGCCAACCTGAAATGAATAAAAACAACACCTGACACAGTGTTTCGCTCTAATTAGAGCTCTTCAGAGAGGTATAGCTTTGTCCAGACACAAGGGAGCACCCAGTATTAAGTCAAAACAAAACCCTTTCAGGCATAGAGTGACGCATAAATTATGCAAAAAAGAAGGAGAGAACTCTGGGTAGGTCTCAGTTTAGGTGGAAAGCAGCTCCTGTTAGAGCACTCTCAACACCAGCGACATTCTAGATCTGCTCACCTCAAATGTCTGTTTTTCTATCAAAGTTTTTAAGCATAGGATTAGACAGTGCTATCCATGCCGAGATAGAAAATGACAAAGTCTTTCGCCATTTGAACAGCAAAGTCTTTAAGCATAGGACTAGTACAGTGCAGTCCTTGCCGAGCTGTCAAATAACAAAAGCCATTTATCACTCCAGGCACAATATTACAGCTTTGAACTGGTAAAATACCAACTCAAGCCAACCTGAAATGAATAAAAGCAACCCCTGACACAGTGTTTCGCTCTAATTAGAGCTCTTCAGAGAGGTATACCTTTGTCCAGACACAAGGGAGCACCCAGTATTAAGTAAAAACAAAACCCTTTCAGGCATAGAGAGACGCATAAATTATGCAAAAAAGAAGGAGAGCACTCTGGGTAGGTCTCAGTTTAGGTGGAAAGCAGCTCCTGTTAGAGCACTCTCAATACCAGCGACACTCTAGATCTGCTCACCTCAAATGTCTGTTTTTCTATCAAAGTTTTTAAGCATAGGATTAGACAGTGCTATCCATGCCGAGATAGAAAATGACAAAGTCTTTCGCCATTTGAACAGCAAAGTCTTTAAGCATAGGACTAGTACAGTGCAGTCATTGCCGAGATGTCAAATAACAAAAGCCATTTATCACTCCAGGCACAATATTACAGCTTTGAATTGGTAAAATACCAACTCAAGCCAACCTGAAATGAATAAAAGCAACCCCTGACACAGTGTTTCGCTCTAATTAGAGCTCTTCAGAGAGGTATAGCTTTGTCCAGACACAAGGGAGCACCCGGTATTAAGTCAAAACAAAACCCTTTCAGGCATAGAGTGACGCATAAATTATGCAAAAAAGAAGGAGAGAACTCTGGGTAGGTCTCAGTTTAGGTGGAAAGCAGCTCCTGTTAGAGCACTCTCAACACCAGCGACACTCTAGATCTGCTCACCTCAAATGTCTGTTTTTCTATCAAAGTTTTTAAGCATAGGATTAGACAGTGCTATCCATGCCGAAATAGAAAATTACAAAGTCTTTCGCCATTTGAACAGCAAAGTCTTTAACCATAGGACTAGTACAGTGCAGTCCTTGCCGAGCTGTCAAATAACAAAAGCCATTTATCACTCCAGGCACAATATTACAGCTTTGAATTGGTAAAATACCAACTCAAGCCAACCTGAAATGAATAAAAGCAACCCCTGACACAGTGTTTCGCTCTAATTAGAGCTCTTCAGAGAGGTATAGCTTTGTCCAGACACAAGGGAGCACCCAGTATTAAGTCAAAACAAAACCCTTTCAGGCATAGAGTGACGCATAAATTATGCAAAAAAGAAGGAGAGAACTCTGGGTAGGTCTCAGTTTAGGTGGAAAGCAGCTCCTGTTAGAGCACTCTCAACACCAGCGACATTCTAGATCTGCTCACCTCAAATGTCTGTTTTTCTATCAAAGTTTTTAAGCATAGGATTAGACAGTGCTATCCATGCCGAGATAGAAAATGACAAAGTCTTTCGCCATTTGAACAGCAAAGTCTTTAAGCATAGGACTAGTACAGTGCAGTCCTGGCCGAGCTGTCAAATAACAAAAGCCATTTATCACTCCAGGCACAATATTACAGCTTTGAATTGGTAAAATAGCAAATCAAGCCAACCTGAAATGAATAAAAGCAACCCCTGACACAGTGTTTCGCTCTAATTAGAGCTCTTCAGAGAGGTATAGCTTTGTCCAGACACAAGGGAGCACCCAGTATTAAGTCAAAACAAAACCCTTTCAGGCATAGAGTGACGCATAAATTATGCAAAAAAGAAGGAGAGAACTCTGGGTAGGTCTCAGTTTAGGTGGAAAGCAGCTCCTGTTAGAGCACTCTCAACACCAGCGACACTCTAGATCTGCTCACCTCAAATGTCTGTTTTTCTATCAAAGTTTTTAAGCATAGGATTAGACAGTGCTATCCATGCCGAGATAGAAAATGACAAAGACTTTCGCCATTTGAACAGCAAAGTCTTTAAGCATAGGACTAGTACAGTGCAGTCCTTGCCAAGCTGTCAAATAACAAAAGCCATTTATCACTCCAGGCACAATATTACAGCTTTGAATTGGTAAAATACCAACTCAAGCCAACCTGAAATGAATAAAAGCAACCCCTGACACAGTGTTTTGCTCTAATTAGAGCTCTTCAGAGAGGTATAGCTTTGTCCAGACACAAGGGAGCACCCAGTATTAAGTCAAAACAAAACCCTTTCAGGCATAGAGTGACGCATAAATTATGCAAAAAAGAAGGAGAGAACTCTGGGTAGGTCTCAGTTTAGGTGGAAAGCAGCTCCTGTTAGAGCACTCTCAACACCAGCGACACTCTAGATCTGCTCACCTCAAATGTCTGTTTTTCTATCAAAGTTTTTAAGCATAGGATTAGACAGTGCTATCCATGCCGAGATAGAAAATGACAAAGTCTTTCGCCATTTGAACAACAAAGTCTTTAAGCTTAGGACTAGTACAGTGCAGTCCTTGCCGAGCTGTCAAATAACAAAAGCCATTTATCACTCCAGGCACAATATTACAGCTTTGAATTGGTAAAATACCAACTCAAGCCAGCCTGAAAAGAATAAAAGCAACCCCTGACACAGTGTTTCGCTCTAATTAGAGCTCTTCAGAGAGGTATAGCTTTGTCCAGACACAAGGGAGCACCCAGTATTAAGTCAAAACAAAACCCTTTCAGGCATAGAGTGACGCATAAATTATGCAAAAAAGAAGGAGAGAACTCTGGGTAGGTCTCAGTTTAGGTGGAAAGCAGCTCCTGTTAGAGCACTCTCAACACCAGCGACACTCTAGATCTGCTCACCTCAAATGTCTGTATATATATATATATATATATATATATATATATATATATATATATATATATATATATATTACCTACTGGCGGTCGCCAGTAGGTATATATAGTTAGGATTTTTTCTCTATGGGTTTTTTGAAAATTCTATGTCTAATAACTTTGGCGTTTGTGGACGGAATCGGCTGAAATTTTCAGGAAAATGGCACATTTTGTTTCTGAGCAGCCCTTGAAAATTTGGGGGGGGTTCGTCCAGTGGGGGCCGAGAAAAAAGGGGGGTCCCAAAACGTGTTTTTAACATTGAGTTTTCCATAGGGCGGTTGGCCTCACTTTTAGCCCGAACGGCTGAATGGATTTGCACGAAACTTGGCAAAATTGTAGGGACTGGTAGCCCGATGTGCCTTTTGTAGGTCTCAATATATGTGCTCCAGTGGATTTTGAGAAATTAACGTTTAAAAAAAGATATATATCTGTAACAGCGGACCGGTTAGCGCTCTGGTTCGCGGACTTTTCGCGCAACGGAGCTTTGTGAAGCGAAGCTGATTGGTTCTCCGGCGTCTGTCAACATTCCAAACAGTCCGTAGCGGCCGCCATCTTGTCTCTCGGTAGGATCGAGAGACAAGAGGAGGTCAAAACAAAGGGGGAAATAACTATAAGGGGGCATAGTAGATCCTCGCTGACCCCCTAGGTTTGATGTGGAGGTTTTAAAAGGGCCCCGCGGGGCAAAAAAAAAAAATAAAAATAATAATTGAACGGCTGAATGGATTTGCACGAAACTTGGCAAAATATTAGGGACTGGTAGCCCGATGTGCCTTTGCTAGGTCTCAATATATGTGCTCCAGTGGATTTTGAGAAATTAACGTTCAAAAAAAGATATATATCTGTAACAGCGCTCCGCTTCGCGTAACGGAGGTTTGCGAAGCTGATTGGTCATTCTGTCACTGGGCTATAGTTGGGCTACATCTGGCTGATATTTGGGCTACATTTGTTTTTTTGTGTGTCTGGCGGCCATCTTTGGGCTACATTGGGCTACATTGGGCTTCATTGGGCT
This sequence comes from Lissotriton helveticus, assembly GCF_964261635.1. Lineage (NCBI taxonomy): Eukaryota > Metazoa > Chordata > Amphibia > Caudata > Salamandridae > Lissotriton > Lissotriton helveticus. Next base: position 1,664,067,172 of record NC_136059.1, read on the forward strand.
ACATTCGGCTAATTAGCAAATAGCTCATCGCAAACTAGGAATGGTAAAGAATCGCTATTTATTCCTTAAAGTTCGCTATTTAGGAAATGCAAATAACTTTTATGATACATATGGCGGTTCATCTCTAACAAGATAAGAAGCATAGGGATAGATTTATGATGACTGGCGCATCACCAGGGATGTGTTAGTCATTCTGTGCCGCTGTTCCGTCACCTATGGTGTGCTGCATTTACAATGCGGCGCATCATGGGGCAAAAACAGCACAGATGCGTGATGTATCTGTGCCGTAAAGGTGGCGCATTGCTGGAGTTGTATCGCAAGTGTGATGAAGCTCCAGCAAGGGTCGGGGGTGCCCCTGTCGCAGGGTTTCTGTTCTCACACAGAACTGTGGACAGAGGATTGGAACCTCGGCGAATTAGGGTGTCCCAAAACTCACGTTAGTAATCAAAAACTATTTAGCAAGCTAGGTACAGTGTCACATTGGATATAACAAACTCTCAATGTTTAGACAATCCAGAATATGAACTTATAGTACCTCAGGATACGTGGAACTCATGAACAGTCGGTCGTTATATATTTCTTAGAAACCAGAACATGGAGTTAAGAAGAACACATGTGTATTTGAAATGTTTATTTACTAATGCCGTCTTCTCAGGCGTAGTACCTTAGATAATAAAAGTACACATATTATCAGTAGCAAAATTACCAGCATAGTTACTAGTACATAAAAAGTGAATGGTGATAGTATGTTAACATGCTGTAAATGAATAAGAGTTAGCAACACTTATAAGCAGCCGCGGGCCGTGGAGGGAGTTACGGTGAGGCAGGGAGGCGGGGAGGGGGAGAAGCAGGGTGGAGAATACAAGTACACATATTATCAGTAGCAAAATTACCAGCATAGTTACTAGTACATAAAAAGCGAATGGTGACAGTATGTTAACATGCTGTAAATGAATAAGAGTTAGCAACACTTATAAGCAGCCGCGGGCCGTGGAGGGAGTTACGGTGGGGCAGGGAGGCGGGGAGGGGGAGGGGCAAGGTAGAGAGGGCTCCACCCTGCTTCTCCCCCTCCCCGCCTCCCTGCCCCATCGTAACTCCCTCCACGGCCCGCGGCTGCTTATATCTCACCCTCCCTAATACACATATTATATTATTTGCTAAGAAGGTCTCTTTGTGTTGGTTTAGGGCGTGTCCATACTTTAGTGTCTTAGATTTGAAGGAATCACATCAGCATACACCAGCTCTCTCTTCATGTGAACCGCATCAACTGTTGTGTATGTGTGTTCGGCAAAGCAATATAAAACCCGCCTCATGCCCAGAATTGGCAGAAGTTGCACTTATGTTATGAGTATGAAGTCGTGGAGATCAGACCTCATAACAATTCTGTATCGTGTTGTTCTTGAAACTTTAGCACTCGCTGTACAGATATAGTTTAACAAGTAAAGCAGATAGTAGACCAATAACATATTATTCTCATGTAAACCACGATGAACTACTAGGTGGAAAGCTAAAGCAACAACTAAGTGTTGTGTGCAGAAGTTGCAAAAAAGGAAAAATGGCGTTTAAACCGGTAATGAGCCCATGCTAACTTAACACGGTGTAAAGATATCCAGGACCTAGATGACACCTCCTCATGATCCGGAAACGAACTGAATAAGATAATAGAAGTGCCATCTCATGAGAGCAGATTGCAAGTTTATATGTGGACGGTCCGCAAGGTAAAGCATTAAAAACTAGGAAAATTCAATGCTAAAGAAAAATAAAACAGCCAAGTACTTTATCGAGTCTTAAGCCAATAGGCAAGGTAAATAATAAAAACTTGACAAATAAGTCAATGAATTGTCAATGAAATGCTAGTACTCAGCATATCAAACATGAAAAAGGTCTATGACATAACTGTGTATGCAAAATAAGCTGCAACAGCCTCCAATAGGAAGTCACCGTCTTCATCCGAAAACAGTTCAGCCATCCAATTTAAAAGCGGAAAAGAACATACGTGCTCTCCCAGCACCGGATCCTCTATCACCATCAGAGGACAGCTCGGTGGGTTTTCAAGAAAGCTGTGTTCCAAGAAAGACTGTGCTGCCGCCAGTAAATTCCAGGGACCAAGTAGTCCATGCATCAATGCCACAGCCATAATCCTTTCGCCAGGACAAATCAACTCGTGAGTAATGATAGGAGTCATCAGCTGATTAAAGTCGACGTCAGGAGAAACCGGTCCGCAGAGACACAAATCAATGGCCCAATCGAAATCACAGGTCAGGCAGTGAAATACAGGCTGGACACAGGTGAAGTAGGAGAACCGAAAAGATAATCCATATGCCGTGCTTAATATCGCCAACGGCATTGTGCCATAATATTCTAGCATGCGATTGCGGAACAGTGTCAGCAGCTGCAGGGTCGGAGGTTGCATAGGAGGGACATCCATATTTAAAAATGTAAAAAAGCACAAGAGCGTCCGCTGGTAATGCAAGTAAAAATGCAATCCACGAACCAGAGTGGAGAAAATGGAATGAAAGGGAGCAGGGATGACTCCAAAGATTTTCTCAAATGAAGTCACGAGACCACTGGTAACAACTTTAAAAAAGTGTGCCAGGGATTTTGTGGAGGATGCGTTAAAGATAGTCGGAAACATGTTGCTGAAATTGAAAGGCAAACCTGTGTACGGGTGTTCGCTATGTGAAGTACGAAAGTTTCACGGGCCGAACTCAAGGCCACCTCTCTCTGAGACAAAAGAGCTCTTATTCTTGTCATGCCGTTGAAACGTGTCCCAAGGTTGGTATTTGTGGCCAGATTGAAAACTCCCTATGTTCATGTGTGGGAGGAAATAGAACATTTCTGCAGCAAATAACCCGTTCACTTACTGTTACGATAAAAGGAATACTTTTTAATTAACTCAGAACAATCTTCATTATTGAGCATCAAATAACTACCATTTTCCAACAACTTGAACGTGGGGATGATAGCAGGAACTGGCGTGCCTTGCAACACGCAAGCCATATTTGGTCGGTGTTTGTTGCATGAATCGTGTAACTGTATGTGCCTACACATTAGTGAATGATCTGGCGTCTCAGTGCATTCCTCTCCATTCAGATAAACTTCTTGATCATCTTTGAAACATCTGTATGTGTATGGAAGCGACCAGACCTCATGATCAAAAGCACTACCTAAAGGTTCATAAAGACCTATTGGTATATATTTCATACAATTTGAAAACTTATATAAAGCAAAAGGCAGCGTTATTAAACCGTGGATAAGGCATGTTGCCAAAAAACCCGCAATCCTCTGCTGATGATGTCACTGAGCATGTCATGAATGATGTAATATGTGACATCATCAGTAGTGGATTATGGGTAATAGTATCTCTAGTTTACTCCCCTATAGCTGTCTTTCTTTTAACATAAGTGTGTGTTTCCTTCCCTTATACTTACTGTTTTTGGTTTGCTTCCAGTTCGCGTACCAGCGAGCGAACTAGGAAGCGAACTAAGAGAAATAGAGGTTGGCACAGTTCCAAATATTGTACCAATTTTTTAATAACGGGGAGGTAGTTCTGAAAAGAACTTTTTTTTTTATTTTTCTGAACATTTTTTTACTGTTTTTGAATTTTTCGGAACAGTTTTATATTTTTTTGGGTTTTTCTTGGAGGGGGCAATGAAAACGATTCATTGTAAAGGGCTCAACAGGAGCAACAAAACAAAAAAAAGAAGTATTTATTATTTTGGGCGTTTCGGACAAACTTGCATATGATAGTCAATAGCTCTGTTGATCAGAGTGATGCTTCTTTCTCCGTAGGAAATGAATCCATCGCAAAATACGCAGGTGTGTTTTACTTCACCAAATCTCATTTGTATATTTGGCACCATCTCCCTGCCCTCTGGTCCCGTTACTTCCGGTACAACAGATCTTCTGGCCATAATAGGGAGATTATCTAGGTCGTTCCGAAACTGTGCAGCACTGTAGTTGTTAGGATGCCACCTAGTCATATGGCGATGCATTGTGTAGTTTCCGAAACTGTATTTTTTGTCGGTCCCTCTGGACAGTCTATCTTGACATATAAGGCAAGTTACGTATCTTGCATTTACTTTTTTCTGACCTTTGGGAATTTTAAAAAATTGCCAAATGAAGTTTTCTTTCCGGTGAGACGTCTTGGGCTGCTCAGGCAAAAACTGCCTCTCTTCGTGCTCGTCCTCCTGTTCCTCTTCTTCTTCTTCTTGTTGAATTACAACTTGAGCAGGTGGTCCACTCTTCCTTGGATGTGGTGGAGGTGGTGGGGAAGCACCAGCTGAAGCTACTAAAGAAGCCATTGCTCAGTGATCACAAAGGGTCTTTCTCTCACAATGATGAAAGTCAGAGTGAGGAAAGAAGGAGGGATTTTCATCATTTGGGAAAAACAAGAGTTCTCAACCAATCAAAAGTGTTCATTTTAGATTATATGACCTAGTCTTACATCATTAGGAAACCAAAAGTGAAATGAACCAATGAAAAGTGTTATTACCAAGTCACATGACTTGCTGTGTTTACGTTAAGCGCTTTGCAGGGCCTCCCGGTTTGCTTCCAGAAACCTGCGCTTTGGCACTCGCTTCGCGTACCAGTTTGCTAACGTAGCACGTCATATGACGTATCAAGCGACAACGTGGAACGTCATGCGGACGGGAGGCGTCACGATGTTGTTTTCTAACGCGGCACTTGCGGTAAAGAAACGTTTACCGGCTCGCGGTCTATTTCGCGGCATCAAGGTCAGCTAACGGGAAGCTTCCCGATTCGCGAAGCGGGAACGAAGAAAAAAAAATATTTTAAAAAAAAATTATTCATAAACATATAAAATATATTTTTGGATTTAAAGAAGAATACATTTTACAGCTACAGATATTAGCTGTTAAAAAACCAATGAAATTCACAGAAAAAACCATAGGTTATAGACCATATATAGTTAGGAATTAGCATTTACAAAACCTTGAAAATTCACTGAAAAAACCATAGGTTATAGACCATATATAGTTAGGAAATAGCATTTAGAAAACCTTATTTTACTCACACAAAACCATTGAAATTCCATATATAGTTAGTTGCACTAACTATATATCGCGCACCTGCAATCCACTGCTGATGATGTCACATATTACATCATTCATGACATGGTCAGTGACATCACTGATGACATCACTGATGACATCTCAAATGACATCACTGATGACAACATCCAGTGACTGTATGCTTCTGTAAAGTTAAAATATGTCTTACATATTGAAGAATGAGTGGATGTATAAGTGTCTGGATGAAGGATTTAGTAGGTGCATGACTGACTGTATAAGTGAGTGATTAAATGTGTCTCACTGAGTGCATGGGTTAGTGACTAAACTGTTTTAAATTGTGCATCATTGTGTCTGTTGTTTTGTAATCTGATGCATGTGTTGATCATTAGCTATATGACTAACTATATGGGTTATTGATTAGTTGCCCAAGTATTTGTATGGGAGACTGAGTGTGTGTGTGGGTGTCTGGGAGGTGTATGACTCTGTGCATAGATGTGTGAGCAGTTGATTCACTAGATGTATGGGTTCAAAAGTGCATGTGGAAACATCTGTATGGGCGGTTGACTGTGTGCATGAGTGTATTGGTGAGTGAATGGATATCTCAGTGCTACATGTCAAAGTAAGTACATATGTAAAACACAGTACATGTGATAGTTGACATATATAAATAACTGTGCATAAGAGCCAGTGAATGTGTGAGTGGCTGTATGGATTATTGTGAACTTGTATCAGGGATTGTATAACAGAGTAAATATGTGTTATTATATGTTCCAATAAGTAAGGTGTGTATAACTATATAGTTGAGGAAATCGAGGTGTGATTGATTCTTTGCAAGACTGACTAGGTGTGTGAGTAACTCCATGGATGAGTGACAGTCTGTGAGTGTCTGTTTACACTGAGTGTATCTAAGGTTATATTAGAGTCTGAAGAGGTTCATTGTATCATCACATGAATGATGTCATCAGTGATGTGATCAGTAATGTCAAATGAGATGTCATCAGTGATGTCATCAGTGATGTCATTTGAGATGTCATCAGTGATGTCATCAGTGATGTCACTGACCATGTCATGAATGATGTAATATGTGACATCATCAGCAGTGGATTGCAGGTGCGCGATATATAGTTAGTGCAACTAACTATATATGGAATTTCAATGGTTTTGTGTGAGTAAAATAAGGTTTTCTAAATGCTATTTCCTAACTATATATGGTCTATAACCTATGGTTTTTTCAGTGAATTTTCAAGGTTTTGTAAATGCTAATTCCTAACTATATATGGTCTATAACCTATGGTTTTTTCTGTGAATATATATATATATATATATATATATATATATATATATATATATATATATATATATATATATATATATATATATATATATATATATATATATATATATATATATATATATATATATATATATTCTTGCATGCCAAACTTCACAATCAAAGAAGGCGCTGACTCCGTGAATCTGAATCCAAACTTTTATTCCTTAGATCAGTTTCTGCTTAGACGCGTTTCGGCGTTACCGCCTTGTTCACTATGTATATATGTATCCTACTGGCAGTCGCCAGTAGGTAGTTATAGTTAGGACCTAGTTTCCATAGGAAATCCGCAACATTCTATTGGGAATAACTTTGGTGCCGGTTGATGAATCTTCACGAATTTCTCAAAGAAAATGGCCCACTCTGCTCTGCTCCTTCCCTGAAAGTTTTGGGGGGATTTGTCAAATGGGGGCTGAGAAAAAGGGGGGTCCCAAATGTGTTTTCCCCATGTTATTTTCCATAGGACGAATAGACACGGCTACAGCCCGAACTGCTGAATGGAATTACAAGAAATTTGGCAAAATGGTAGAGTCTGATTCGCAGATCACACTTTTGCTTAAATTGTGTAAATCCCTCCAGTAGTTCCTGAGAAAATCAAAAGAAAAAAATATATATATCTAGGAGCGAGCAACGTGCGCATACGGTGCGCGTATCGGGTGTGTGCGAGTGGAATTCTGATTTGCTGTTAGACGTCTGTCAACATTCCAATCGGTCGAAACCAGGAAGTGTTGGCCGCCATTTTGTGTCTCCGAGGCAGAAGAGAGTCAAAACCAAAAGTGGAGAACGTGAAAAGGGGGCAGGGTAAAGACTCTCTGACCCCCTAGACCTTTTCAGGGGGTCCCTGAAGGACCCCAAAGGCCCCAAAAACTTTTTTTTTTAATTGCGGGGTACGCGCACAGTGCACACACCCGTACGCGCACGTTGCGCGTACCTCGGCAAAAAAAAAGACAAAAAATACAGTTAAATAACAAGTTTGAGTGTTTAGATGTTGGTTGGCTCTAAAAAGAGCCGTTGTGTTCACGGAGTGTTTTTTGTACCTACAAGTAAGTACCGATGCAGAGTCTGAAGTTCAAGAGGAAGACTCTGTTCCCCTCATCTGTGAAATGTACACCGTCTCCTCTATATATGCCTTGCATGTTATAACGCAAGTTGTTGTGGTATATAGAACCCATACCATAGTCTCTGAGGAAAGCAGAATCAGACTTATTCACATGTTTCCTTGCTTTCTCAATCTGCGGACAATATTGGTTGGACCAGTTCCATTTTTGCCTTTGGCATATATTAGAATATATAAAGGCAGTTTGTGGAAAAAGTGACATCAATATCCCAAAGGTGTCCTTTAAAAGCATTTCAAGACCTACTCCAGTCAAAGTGCCCAGGTAATTGCCACCACAGTTCACAATTATGAGGTCAGGGTGTGGAAGATGCAAAAAGGATTTTACCAATGGCATCAATTAGTGACATCTCAATCCTCTCTGGCCAATCCACATAATATCCACATTTGGTAAATCAAGGTTGAGAAAGCATCTATTTGCTGCATACCATTCACTCCAGAAAATATAGCTGTGTCCCACCATCCACACTCTAAGCATCTTAAAGGGAGATCTGGTTGTACACAGATAGGCTCTGGAAATGAAATGGCAGTTTGAAAAGTAGGAGTTTAGAAAAAATGTGGATGAGATTCAGTGCACTTGAAAAAAAGAAATGATTGGTGGTTTCTGAAAATTCAACATTGAAAACAAGGGTGCATGCTACTGTTTTCTAAAAGGAGTAATGCTAATGGTTGAGAAAAAGTCATTGAAAGGAACATTGCACAGGATAAGCTGGTATATTGAGAAGTCAAACACCCTTGCTGGTTTGGATTGCAACATTGTGTGATGAACTTTTCACCCCGGTGTTCAGTTGGGTGTTCTATGGAGTGATACCATGGTAACAGGCAGAGAGAGCAGTGGGGGAAGGTTGAACATTATGTGAGTTTTAAAGTGTTGAAATGTAGAACCAATTAAAAGGTTAGTTTGGTTTTGAATTCGTGTGGGAAGAAATTTCATTGGTTATCTACATGAATATGTGTGCAAAATGAGAGGGAAGCTTTGTCATTCTATGGTTCTGCTGACTGATGCACAATTCAGAGATTCTTCTTAAGAAAATCTGGTGTGTGATTGACACTGTTCTAAACCTACAAAAGCATTTTTTAAGGTGAGTTGTTAATTTGTAAGGGGATCTATGTTGTGCACTTTAAGTTAATAAGAAAAATGTGTTCTAATGTGGAAGCAGGAGTTTTTTTGTATAGAGTCTGATTCTAAATTTGACTACTTTGGGAAAAACATGGTGATAGGAGCATTTGGTATGTTAATGTGTTTGAGGAGATATTTTTTGCAGTACAGTGCTGATGTTAAAAATGTAGAGTGTGTACACGAAGTGGTCTAACCACTTACACACTTGTATATCAGGGTTAGAATTCTCAGATAGTCTTCTTGCAGTCTAGTAAAGATCCTGGGTGTGCTGTAGAAATGCCATAGAAAATCTTTCAGTAGCAGATAGTAATCATTTCAGTGAATTGCAAGGGATATTTTTATTTGTCTAGAATTACAGTGTGAGTCAGTGTGTTTTTGGGAATATTGTGACAGAATCACTTGCTCTGTGCATGTGTTTGCAGACATGGGAATACATGTACTCATGGAGTGAGTTAGGCTTTAGGGCATGCAGTGCTTTATACTCCTATCCCATGCACGATACAATACACTGCCCAAACACAACTGTATTGCTCTAAACTCAGAAATATCAATCCCACCATGACTCCCTACACTGCCTGAACACCACTGCACTGTCTTAAACCCTGAAACACCATCCATAGCAAAACCTGCTAAACTCTTTCAACACTACTGCACTACTCTAAACCCTGAAACACCATTCTCAGTGAATGCCCCTATAATGTTGAAATACCACTGCACTGCCCTAAACCCTGAAACAGCATTCCCTGCATGATCTCCTACACTGCCCGAACACTGCTGCTGTGCCTTAAACTCTGAAAAAAACCTGCTATACCCCCTACACTGGGTGAATACTACTGTAGTTTTCTAAACCCTGAAACAGCACTCCCAGCAAGAGCCTCTTTCACTGTAGTAACCATTTTACTGAATTGCAAGGGATACTGTCATTTGTCTAAAATCACAGTGTGAGTCAGTATTCATTTCAGAAAATTGTGGCAGAATAATTTGCTTTGTTGATGTGTTTAAAAATATGGGAATACATGTACTCATGAAGTGAGTCAGGCTTTAGGACATGTAGTGCTAGAAAGTCCTATGTAGTATGTTTGTCAGGCCTCTTAATTCCCAGATAGTCTCCATGCTGTGTAGTAAAGGTCATGAGAGTGCTGTAGAAATGCCATACCAACTCTCTCTGTAGCATGTAGTAATCATTTCAGTGAATTTGCAAGGGATACTTTTATTTGTCTAGAATTACAATGTGAGTCAGTGTGTTTTGGGGAATATTGTGACAGAATCACTTGCTCGGTGCATGTGTTTGCAGACATGGGAATACATGTACTCATGGAGTGAGTTAGGCTTTAGGACATGCAGTTCTTTATACTCCTAGCCCTTGCATGATACCATACACTGCCCAAACACAACTGTATTGCTCTAAACTCAGAAATATCAATCCCACCATGACCCCCTACACTGCCTGAACACCACTGCGCTGTCCTAAACCCTGAAACACCATCCCTAGCAAACCTCTTTTAACACTACTGCACTGCTCTAAACCCTGAAACACCATTCTCAGCGAATGCCCCTATAATGTTGAAACACCACTGCACTGCCCTAAACCCTGAAACAGCACTCCCTGCATGATCTCCTACACTGCCCGAACACTACTGCTGTGCCTTACACTCTGAAAACACATCCCCTGCTATACCCCCTACACTGGGTGAATACTACTTTAGTTTTCTAAACCTTGAAACAGCACCCCCAGCACGACCCTCTTTCACTGTAGTAATCACTTTATTGAATTGCAAGGGATACTGTCATTTGTCTAAAATCACAGTGTGAGTCAGTATTCATTTCAGAAACTTGTGGCAGAATAATTTGCTTAGTTGATGTGTTTAAAAATATGGTAATACATGTACTCATGAAGTGATTCAGGCTTTAGGACATGTAGTGCTAGAAAGTGCTATGCAGTATGTGTGTCAGGCCTCGGATTTCCCAAATAGTCTCCATGCTGTGTAATAAAGATCCTGGGTGTGCTGTAGAAATGCCATAGCAACTCTCTCTGTAGCATGTAGTAATCATTTCAATGAATTGCAAGGGATATTTTTATTTGGCTAGAATCACAATGTGAATCAGTGTGCTTTGGGGAATATTGTGACAGAATCACTTGCTCGGTGCATGTGTTTGCAGACATGGGAATACATGTACTCATGGAGTGAGTTAGGCTTTAGGATATGCAGTGATTTATATTCCTAGCCCCTGCAGGATACCATACACTGCCCAAACATAACTACACTGCTCTAAGCTCAGAAATACCAGTCCCACCATGACCCCCTACACTGCCCTAACACCACTGCACTGTCCTAAACCCTAAAATACCATCTGTAGCAAATCCTGCTAAACTGCTTGAACACAACTGCACTGCTCTAAACCCTGAAACACCATTCTCTACAAATGCCCCTTTAATGTTGAAACAGCACTCCCTGCATGATCTCCTACACTGCCTGAACACTGCTGCTGTGCCTTAAACTTACTTATGGAGTGAACCACACTTTACAACATATATTGCTTCTAATTGCTATGTAGTATGCTAGTAGTGGTCTATAATTGTAAAAAAAAAATTAACACGTTTTTTTTCTTCACAACAGATTTTAATTATCTACAGAAAGAAAAACCTTCATGCCTTTAAAGAGTGAGAAAAGAAAAACATATAAACAGGCTTACTTTTCCAAGAAACAACAAGTACAAGATTTATCTAAACAACAATGTGTGGAAAAAAAGAAGAAAGCTCCTGGTAAGACAACAAAGGATTTTATAAGGAAAATAACACAAACTAAAAAGAAGTGTGGAGAATCTGGATTTTTTTTATCTGTAACTACAAAGAAAAACCAGACAAAAAAGAAAAATGATGGAAAACTATGTGGTAAAGAAATTGTGTATAGTAAAAGACAAAGAAACCAGTGTGTTGAAATTCGCAAGCGAATGTTTTATAACAGAGTTGTTTTAAATTTATTAAAAAATATAAAAAATTGTAAAAGAAAAACAGCTTTTTATAAGAAAAAGAAACCTATTCAAAGTATTGTTGAGAAGGCTTTTGAATTTTAAAAAAGTTGGTTATTTTAGTAATCAATAGAATTTGAACACTAGATAAGCCAATCAATGTTATGAAGGCCAATAGTAAGTGGAAAAGACTAATTAATAGAACACATTTTTGTAATGTTTTTTCTGGAGAATGGAAACATAGTTCAAGTTGTGAGACGTTTTTTAAGGAAGAGAGTTACCTTCAGAGTAATGATTTGTTGCATGCAGTTGACACCAGTGGTCGAGCTTATGAGGTTAAGAATGGTTGTCCGATTGAAAAAGAGAAAATTGTCCCTAGAAATGCAGAAGAGGTGTTAGCTGATGAAGTTTTAGGCTCCAGTGTTCACTTGGAATTGTAATAGTATTTGTAGTGTACGACAGGATTCAATTGATTTTTTTTCGCAATTTCTTACGTAAGTATACTAAGAAAAGTGTTAAACAAAAGATTAAGATGTTGCAAGAATTAGACCCTTGCAGAGTGAGTGAAAAAACGGGTTTGCAAGGTCATTCTCTGGCTTGTCTTTCTAAAAAAGTATGTCAGAGTGTTTTTCACCATTTTAGGATGTTAGCAGTGCATCATACTCAAGTGAGGAAATTAGTGAGAAGGTTGTATTATGCAAAAAGTCCTGCACTTAAGCTAAAAAAAGTTAAACAGTGCTCTTTTGCATGGATCTGTATTAGATGTAATCAACATTTGTGAAGAAATTGAGGTTAGTTACTTTGGTTCTGAAGAAGACAGTGCAGAAAATTATACATTAATAGAAGGAAATGTGGAAGAAAATGTACAGAATTTTAGTACAGAAAATTTTGATCAAGAAATTACAAGGTTTAAGGTCATTTCAGGTGACATGGCAAACATGTCTTGTATTTGTTGTAGATGAATTCATTGTAAAAATCAGACCAGGTTAGTTGATCTATATTTAAAAAGTGAAAAGGAGAATAATAGTCAGTGGAAGGAATTTGCAACTTATTTGTTGGTAGAGAATTGTTTTGATTTGGATTCTGATCAACGTATTTGTAAATATTGTTATAACAAATTAAATGAAAACAAAATGCCTGCTAGAGCTGTACATAATAATCTTGAGTTGGTAAATATTTCTTCTGAAATGATGGATTTAAATACTTATGAGTCTATTCTTATTCAATGTGTGCATCCATTTCAGGCTATTATTCGTATGGAGCCTAAGACAGGGAAATTGCCTCCTTCAGATTTACAGAGAGGATTAAAGGGAAGCGTTGTATATTTGCCTCTAGATTTAAAGAAAAATATTAAAACAATTGGTGTAGAAAATGTGGAAGAGGAACCTCGAGTTATTCTAGATAATGGCGTTCCTACGAAGAGTAAGAAAATCTGGCAAGAATTAGTCGATGTTAGGAAAGTGAAAAAGGCAACGTTGTATTTGGTAAAAAATAATCAATACTATAAACATGTATATGTAGGAGAAGAGGAAACAACTGTAGAAGAGGACAGTGATTTGTCAATTGGACAAATTAAAAAAGTGGATGTGTCCAGAACTGAAGAAATTTATGAACATTATAGTGTGCATCCACTTCAGTCTAAAGCAGTGATGGGGAATACTATTAAGTTATTCCAAATGAAAGAAGTGAAAGGAAGTCCCATTAGTATATGGGAAGAAAGCTTGGAAGCTCGTTGTTTCCCTCAGTTATTTCCAATAGGCAAAGGTGGACGAAATGATGAACGACCTTTGCAGATTCCTGCATCTGAATACCGGACATCAAGTTATATGCAGAAGATCCAAGGTTTTGCCAATGTATTCCATATTTGTTTCATCTTCTGTTTGAGAGTGACTTGTCTGGACTTTCTTCTGCAGTGAACCATATACTAAAAAGTGGAGTACATCTGCAAAATGTTTCGGCAAAGGACTTTATGGATAAAGTCCAACAGAAAGATACTGTTTTGGAATCTCAGCTAATTAATCTCATGGCATGTCAGCGTGGTACTAATGAGTATTGATACCGTTGTCATGGGGAATTGAAATGTATGCTAGGAAACCTAGGAACTCCTACATGGTTCCTTACTCTAAGCTGCGTTGAGTGTGCTTGGGAAGATTTACTTCAATTTCTTCGAGAGGCAACGCAAACATAGAAAATATAGAATACAAGACACCTGGAGAACTGTGCTCTTTTTATCCAGTTAATGTATGCAGGTGTTTCAATCATAGATTTGAAGCTATGATGTCTTTTATCACAAACAAAAAAAATCCTCCTCTTGGAGAGGTTCTGGATTTCTTTTGGAGAAAGAAATATCAAACAAGAGGTGCTCCTCACATACATATGCTGCTATGGATCAAAGATGCCCCCAAATTTGGAACAGATTCAGATGACACAGTGATGAGTTTTATTGAACAATATTCTACATGTGCTGTACCAAAAAGTACAGAACAAAAGAATTGAAGACATCAAGTCTTACGGTTTCAAACCCATCGTTGTGGAAAATACTGTCATCGAAAGTACAAATCTAAGGATAAGTTCTACACAAAATGTCGTTTTGGATTTCCACGTCCAGTAATATCAAAAGGAAGAGTGAACAATTTTATGTCATCTTTGCGACATACTGTCACAAGAAAATCACCGAAAAATACTTACAACTTAAGAAGAAATGAAGAGTCAAAATACATAAATGACTATAACCCAGTCATTTTGTCCATGTGGAATGCTAACATGGATATTCAATATGTTACAGACAACTCCATTGCTGTGGCTCGATATGTAACGTCTTACATCACTAAATCTGAAAAGACGGAACTAAAGTAAGAAATTGTACAGCTACAGTTTGAAGATGTTGTCTCATCGAGAAATCGGAGCATATTAATGTTCAGATCGCTTATCTTCTGCAAGTCTATACTCCAAATCTAGAACAATCATTTGGGTGAGTTTAGGTCTTGCAAGAACACGAAACCGAGTTTTGAAATCTGTACAAGTAATTGAGTATTTAGCAGAGAGAGAACTAGACAGTACAGATATTTTGAAGACAAATATGTTGGATACATCCTAATAGAAGTAATCATCTTGAGAACGTTTGTCTCTATGAAGTACTGCAAAGCTATACTTTTAGGAGGAATATTACAGAAGATATCAATAAAGGAGTATATGCTGTGATTGGATCTGAAGAATGTTTAGTGAAACAAAGAAAAGGACATTTGATTAATCTCCGAAAACTGAGTTGCGAAACTCCTGACAAAAAGGAATTTTACTATTTAGCTCTTGTGCAACTCTTTAAGCCATGGCGAACAGAACTGGAACTCCTTGAAGATTTTCACAGTTATGAAGATTCATTCAACACAACTAAAAATACTATGGAATGTCCAGTTTTTACTAATTATCTGAAAATGTTGAACGACGAAATACAGCAAGAAGCTACACTTGCAGCAGAGATTGCTAGAGACAGTTCTCAAGACAGTCAAAGTTCTGCTTCATTGAGTCAGGATCCCCTAGGAGAACCAATTATCCAAAATGAAGCAGCAACTGTCATGGATGAGGTGGAAAGAGCAATGCAACAAGCTCAAGAGGATGTAATAAACTTAGAAGAATTGGAAAAACAACTAAATGTTGAGCAAAAACAAATAAATAATCAAGTGACAGAACAGATTGAGCATGATTTATATCATGAGAAAAAGAGAGTGCTCATGTACGTCATTTAAACCTGTCTACCTGTACGTGAGTGGAGAAGCAGGAACTGGAAAAAGTTTTCTAATTAAAGGAATTGCAACTTATTTACAGAAAAGAACTGAGTCGTCACTCTCTTGTGTTGTTACTGATCCAACTGGGTTGGCAGCACATAACATTAAAGGGATTACTTTACATCGTTTATTGATGCTGCCAGTAGAGCATGAAAATAAATTAGAATACCACAAGCTATCTGGAGAAGCTTGTTGTGAAGATTCTAGAGTCTTGAAAAAAACTGAAACTTCTCATTATTGATGAGGTAAGCATGGTATCAAATTTCATGCTTGCCTTTGTGCATTTAAGAACGCAACAAATCCTTAAAACAGAGTATGATGTGTTATTTGGAGGCAAACACGTCATAGTTTTTGGAGATCTACTACAACTAACTCCTGTGAAAGGACAACCAGTATTTAAAACAGTTACACATGAAGATACCAGAAAGTGCCTCGGAAACATTGGAAATGTTAATATTTGGTCATATTTCGAATATACAGAACTCATTACAAATATGCAACTGCCAAAAAGGCTGCTGATTATAAAAGTATTCTTGAAGATATAAGAATTGGAAAAGTGAGTGAACATGGCAAAGAAGCTTTACAGGCACGATTACTTTCAAATTGGTTTCCAAACGAAAATATTGTTCCAAAGAATATATATAGAAAAATTGCAGAAAAGAAATCAGTGATATGCTTGATGCCAACTCTGCAAGAATATTTAATATTCAATGAAAACATTTTAAAGTTAGAAAATCAAGAAATTATAAAACTGGAAGCTATTGATAGAATAGAGCATGAAGGAGGTACTATTATAATTTGTCAGAAAAGTTGAAGTCAAAATTGGATTCTTTAGAGAGATCAATATCTAAAACTGCTGGTTTAGAAAAGAATCTATATGCATGTATAAATTGTCGGATAATTTTACAACGTAATTTACATGTGGAAAGAGGTTTAGTAAATGGAGCAATGGATAATGTTGTTGATTTTGTGAATTACCCAAATAGAGATAACATTGAATTTTTGAAAATCAAATTTGATGAAATTGAAGAAGGACAACATTTGAGTCGTTGTTCAGCTAGATTTTTGCTTGTAAAAGATTTATATGTCAGCTGAAAACATTTTCCTGTTTGTTTGGCATATGCGGTGACTATTCATAAATCTCAAGGTTTTAGTATAGATAGTGATTTGGTGAATATTGGAAGTACTGTGTTTAAAGAGGGTATGGCATCTGTTGCTTTATCTCGAGTCAGAACTTTATCTGGATTATACTTGATTAATTTTGATGAGAAAAAGATTAGTGCAGATGTAAATTGTGTAAAAGAGTATAATAGGTAAAGAAGAGAACATGCTCCCAATTTACCTCAATATCCTTTATTTGAAAAGTGTATGGTAGGTCAAAAAAGAAGATATGAGAAAAATTGTAGCGAGGTTGTAGAGAAAAGAAAAGAACTAGATGAACCAGTGATAGTAAGCATAAAGAAAAAGCATACTATTGAAGAGGTTGTTGGTTTTCAGTTTGAAAACAGTTCTGGTGTTAACTGCTATGCTAATGTAGTGGTTAATGTTTTTTTTTTTCTTGAAACTTTACAACAACAAATTGTTGAAAATTGGGACAAAAGATTTTGTTGTTTGTTGAATTCTGGTTTTGAGAAATGTAGTAGTGATAAAAATAAAATAGAAAGTGTTTCTGATATTCGAAATGCTTGTAGACATATGTTCTGGTTTAAATCAATTTTCACAGAATATTCAGCAAGATTGCCAGGAATTTCTAATGTATATGCTTGTTGTATTGCAAGATGAAGGAATAGATATTGAAAATCTTTTTGGCCTTTGTTATTAATGGCAACGTGACTGTGACAATTGTTCGTTTTCAAGTAGTACTAAAATAGACACTGAAAGATTTATATATTTGACTTTACAAGACTGCAAATCAGTTTATTTTAATAATCTAGTTAGAGAAGCAAATCAAAACATGGTCTGTACCCAATGTAACTCACAAATGTTATCAACATCATTTATACAAAGATATGGACAGTATGTAATTTTAATGCTGCAATGATGCAGACCTGATGGAAGAACACTGATAACTTTAATTTAAAAAATTGTGGCTTCTCAACTATCATGATGGTCCTTCTACAACATCAGGACATTACACAGCTTGTTTAAAATGCACAAAAGGCTGGACTCATTGTAATGATACTCAATGGATTTTTAAACAATGTTTGCCTTATGACTTACCAAATTCTTACCTCGTGTTTTTACAACCAAAATTTTAGGGAAAATAATTGGCCTGGGAAAATTACTGTTGTTAAGAAAGGGTAGTCTGGTGTTGAAAAGTACTTTGTGAGTGAGGGTGATCAAGTTAAAAAAATTCTTGTTGACGTAGAGGTAGTGTAAGTGTATCAGATAGTGGGTGATGTGGCTATCACAGGAGATGTTGATCATCAGTGAGGCAGAGGTGTTTTAAATTTGTTGTAGTTGTTGTAGATCTTGGTGACATTTTGTATTCCCTTGTAGAGGTTTCTTTTAATGGTATACAGCTCCTTGCTAAGATAAAGGATGAGCAGAGTGTCATCGGCATACTAGATGATGTTGAGATTCTGATAGCATGCTAGTTGTTTACGGTTCTATGTACATGATAAATAGCATCGGGTGGAGGTATAACCATTGTTAGATGGTACAAAAGATGTTGGTGCTTTTGATTCAGAAGGTTGGAAAAAGGAAGCTTAAGAGTACTATTAAGTAACTTCCAAACTGAGGATTTTACACATACTATTTGGCCATGCGGAAAAGTATCTGAAACAAAAAATGACTATTTCGGGTAAATGTTGTTAGCATAACTTTATTTAGAGTGTATAAAAAAGAAGTAATAATGTTTTGTTATTTTTTGATTGTTGTAGATGTCCCATATTTACGTAAGAAATTGCTGTTAGAAAAAAAACATTTAAGATATGTTTTTTTTCAAATTTTTACATTATTAATGAAAATGTTGAATGGGTTTTTCAAAGACAATCTTATTGATTGTCTTTTTTTTTGCCCGCTGTTATATGATGCGTACTATTGAACTCACTGTTTTCAGTGAAATTCAATATATTCTGAGAACAGCAAAATAAGATACATACCATATTGTACAAATTATTTTGTATTGTGAAATATATATTATAACTCAGTTTTTTCTTCTCTTCCACAGATACTATATTTATAAAAAATGTATTATTTACGTGTCATTACTTATAAGGTAAGTATGACTAACAAAAAATACTTTTTCATCACTCTCTTACTTCTCTTTCCCTCTTTCCCTTTCTTCACTCTCTCCCTTACTCTCCTTCCTTTACTCATCTTACTCCCCTTCTCTCACTCTCCTTACTCCCCTTCATTCACCTTTACATTCCTTCTCTTACCATCAGTACCTTTCCCTCACCCTCACTCACCTTCTCCTGCTCCCTCTTTCTCCTCTCTGGCCCTCACTTCTCTTTCCTTTCTTCCTCAATCACTACCCTTGTCTTGCTCTATCCCTCACTCTCTTCTCACTCCCCCCTCACTCTCTTTCCTTCACACCATCCCTCACTCACCTTCACTCACTCCCCTTCTCCCCTTCCCTCACTCCCTTACGCTCACTCCCCTTCCTTTATTCCCTCCCTCACTCACCTTTCCTCCATCCGTCTATAAGTCTCTTCCTCTGTCTCAGTCACTATAACTGCCTCACTCCCTCACAGTCCCTCCCTCTCCCTCTCTTTCTCTCTCTCACTGTCTCCCTCTCTCTCCACCACTCTTCCTTTTCTTTCCTCTCTCTTTCCATAAATCCTTCTCTCTCACTCACTCCTTTTTCCTCTCTGATAATATGCTTCTTTTTCCCTCACTCCCCTTCCCTTACCCTCATATCCCTTCCCTCACTGTCACTGCCCTTCACTCAATCTCACTCCTCTTCCACCACTTCATGTTCTCCTCTCTGTGCCTCATTCCCATTCCCTTTCTCCTGCTCCCATTCCCTCACTCCCCCTCACTCTCTTTCCCTCACTCCATCCGTCACTCCCCTTCCCTCACACCCCTTTCCTCACTCCCTTTTGCTTACTCCCCTTCCTTTACTCCCTCACTCCCCTTCACTCCATTTCTCTCTCCCTCTCTCCCTCTCTCCCTTTGTCTCACTCAGTGTAACCGCCTCACTCCCTCTCAGTCACTCGCTCTCCCTCTCTTTCTCTCTCACTCTCTCCCTCTCTCCCTCTCTCTCCCTCACCCTTCCTCTCTTTCCCTTTCTGTTTCCTTCACTCCTACGTTATTCCTCAGTCCCCTTTCCTCTCTCTTAATCTCCTTCTTTCTCTCTCATTCCCCTTTCGTCACACTCATAACCCTTCTCTCACTGTTACTGCCTTTCACTAACCCTCACTACTTTTCCCTCACACCCCTTCCCTCATTCCCCTTCCTTTACTCCTCTTACCTCACTCCCTCACTCCATCTCACTCCCCTTCATTCACTCACTCCCTCACTTTTTTTATCCATGTTTCTCTCCCTTTCTCCCTCTGTCTCACTCACTCTAACTGCCTCACTCCTTCTCAGTTCCTTGCTCTCCCTCTCTCTCCCTCTCTCCCTCTCTCTCCCTTACCCTTAATCTCCTTTCCTCTCTCTTTCTACCACTCCTCTTCTCTCCCTCACTCACTTTCCCTCTCACTTAATTTTTTTCCTTCTCCCTCATTCCCCTTCCCTCACCCTCATACCCCTTCCCTAACTGTCACTGCCCTTCACTCACCGTCATTCCCCTTCCCCCACTCCACTTCCTCCTGTCTGTATCTCACACCCCTTCCCTTTCCCGCTCCCTTTCCCTCACTCCCGCGTGTTCTCCTTCCCTCACTCCATTCCTTACTCCCCTTCCCTCACTCCCCTTCCCTAACTCCCTCCATCCCCTCAACCCCCTTCTGTCTCCCTCACTCCCATTCTCTCACTTTCCCTTAACCCCCTTTTCTCATCCTCATACCCCTTCTCTCACCGTCACTCCACTTCCCTTACCTTCACTCCCCTTACCCTGCTCTACTTCCCCCTCTCCGTCCCTTACTCCCCTTCCCTGTCTCCGTCCCTCTCCTTTCCTTACTGCCCTTCCCTTACTCTTTCACTCCCCTTACATCACTCCCCTACCCTTAGTCCCCTTCTTTCAGTCACTCTTTGACTCCCCTTTCCTCACTCACCATACTCCCCTTTCCTCACTCATTCCCTCAGTCCCTTCCTCCCCTTCACTCAGTCATTTCAGTCATTCATTTATATACTACAGATTCATTCAAAAAAAGTATGACACAGTATATAAGAAATATAGCTCTTCTTGGAGAAGTGAAGTTAGTTCTTAGAAGTACTGTTTTTTTTGTCTTTTTTTGTTTTAATTATTTTTTGTGTTTTTTGAACAATTTCATATTTTTGGGGGATTTTCTGTAACAAAAAAATAAACAGGTAACCAAAAACTGCTCAACAGGAACAGGAACAAAAATAATAAAAGAAAGAAATTAACGGCGGGAGCATCTGTGCTGCCTCTTCTTTTGTATGATTAAATCAATACTTTGCTCTACATAGCATAAAACTTCATTGCAATAGTTGCAACGTATGTGTAAGTCCGCAAAATCCAGCCGGATATCAAGACCAGCTGAAGATGGAGATGCACCCGGTGCTGAAGAAGAGGTGCTGGGGACAGCAGCTGGAGGATTGTCCCTCAGAAGTGCAGTAGAAGCTCGAGCATAGATATTTGGGTGCAATTTTAGAAGATGGCGAGTCATGCTCGCAATCCCAAAAGAATAATGCTTAGAGGGATCTCCTGGTGTCACAAATTCTGCATGTGACTTTAGAAGCATTAACTTTCTTTTGGCCTTCAGGATAAGAGAAAAATTTCCATAAAAAAGATTCCCTTGTTTTCTTCTGTGGTGGATTCTCTGGTACAAACTCCACCTCAGAGTCAGATGAAGACTGGTGTTGTTCCTTTTCTGCCATTGTAAAAATGGTTTTAAGCACGATGATATCTCTTCAGATGTTTCTCCCAGGAAAGTGAAAGAGATAGTGCGGGAAGTGGGTGGTGTGTTTGAAGATTTGGAAAAGAAACCGCTATGAACCAATCAAAAGTGTTGTTTTTAAGTCACATGACTTTATGTGCGTGCAGGGTGCGCACACAGAGCACGCACGGACGAAGACGGAGCGTGCACGAGTCGCATATGAATGACATTTTACCCGATTTTCGTAAATGCGTTTAAAGGTAATATACAGTTCTTAAAAGTCAAAAATACTATTTTTACAATTATGTCAAATAATGTCTTGGGTTATTATGTACATTACATTTACAGAAATGTCTTTTTGGAATGAACACATTTTCGCAGAGTGCGTGCAGCATGCGCGCATGCGTGCGAGCACTTTGCGCGCATGCGTGCGAACACTGCGTGTGCACCTTTAAAAACCACAAAAAAAGCCAGAATCATTTAAAAAATCAAAAATGAGTATATAATAATACATAAATCTAAATTAAAATTTAAATATTGTAAAAAATATAGAACATTTGTATAATAACAAATAAATATAGTAATTGATACAGTTTTAAAATGAGCATTTAAAAAACCCTTTGAAATTCACTTAAAAAACCATTGGTTCCACACACGTTATAGTTAGGAATTAGCATTTAAAAAACCTTTGAAATTCACTGAAAAAACCATAGGTTTCACACCAGTTATAGTTAGCTGAACATTTTACTCATACAAAACCATTGAAATTCCCCCGTTATAGTTAGTTGTACTCACTATAACTTGCGCGCCCGCAATCCACTGCTGATGATGTCACATATTACATCATTCATGACATGGTCAGGGACATCACTGATGACATCACTGATGACATCATCCATGTGACAATGAAATACACCTCATCACACACCAGTATAATATTTCATCACTCACTGTAAAATAGAAAGTGCCATATTTGAAACCATTGACACACCAATAGTAATTTCTAAACACCCACTCAGTGATTCATAGATCTATACACACATCTAATCACTTACCTATAGATTCAGAGTTATATGCAGTGAATAATTGACAGAACACTATCAAATATACTTATACGCCTATTTCAACATTACACACCAGCACACATTGTATTCACTTATAAAGACATCCTTCTGACTTATGCAAACAATTGATTATACTTACATTTACTCATCTACACACTTATACAAACACCACTTCATCTATTTATATAGATAGTAACTCACACTTAGGGGCCGATTATGATTGTGGATAATCCGCATCCTCCGGGCCGGCGGAAACTACCGCCGGCCCGGAGGATGCGGATTATCCGCTGCTGGCTGGAAAAAGACCCCCCGCCAGATTAGGATGGCTAGGGGATCTATTTTCCGTCCGCCGCTTTTCCGCCGCGGTCGTCTTCCGACCGCGGCGGAAAGCTCTAACATGGCTGGCGGTGTCTATCAGACACCGCCAGCCATATTAGGATAGCTGCGGTCATATGCCTTTCCACTGTGGCATTTCCGCCGTGGAAAGGCATACGGTGTTGTCTTCGGGGGCCCGTTGCGGGCCCCCTGGGGTGAATGGGGGGTGGGGGGTGCACATGGGGGGTACCTATGGTACCCCCCCTGCCTGTGCATGCACGAAGCAGCAGGCACCACGCGGTGCCTGCTGCTTCGTGCATGCAAAGGTAATCATGCATTTCTTAACATTGCTGCGTGTGCTGCTTCAAGGTACACCCATACCTGGTGTGTAACGTTGAGAACCCACTCCTCCTACCAGCCCACGTGTAAACACGCGTAACTGGGGGAGAAGCAGGCTCCCATCGCCACACCTCTGAGCTGTCTCCATACTTCTTTTACAAATGAAAAGTAGTTATTTTGTAAGCACCAATCCATTAAACTCAAAACCATTTTATTGTGTTCATGAAATTCCAATGACCTTTGCCTTAGAAAATGAGCTGCTGCATTTAGACCACAGCTATGGGCTATACTAGTGTACAATTGCTCAACGTCCAAAGTTATGAGTAACATATCGTCTTGTCATTCTACGTCCTCTATTTTTTTCAAAAAGTCACTAGTATCCCGGAAGTAGGTGGGCAATGCGCTTACCAGGTTCTGCAAAAAGAAATCAATGAAACGTCCCACATTTTCTTCACTGCTGTGAATGGCAGAGATGATTGGCCTGCCAGGTATTGGCAGGATTCCTTTGTGAACCTTTGGTATCAAATAGAAGACCGGCAAGATGGGAATTCATTGAGCATAAATTTAAATTCATCACCTGTAATGAGGCCTTCCCTACGCCATTTCAGTAACAGTTTATTTAAATTTTCATTGGCCTTCTTGTATTCCTTAATTTTGGATTCTGCATAACACTTGTTGTTTTGTAGCTGTCTTAGTGCCTCTTGAATGTAGTCTGCCTTTGGCCAAATAACAAGATTACCTCCTTTATCAGCGGTTTTCACCACAATATCGGGGTTGTTGTTGAGTTTTTTGTTCAGTTCATGATATTTGGCCCATTTTTGGTTAAAGGTCTGTCTCTTCCGGTTATTAGTTGTTCTGTATAGATCTTTGATGTCAGTGATGATACAGTCTTGAAACACGTCTACTGCATCTCTGGTCATTAGCGGTACAAAGTCGGATTTGCCTTTGAAAGGGGTTATGCCTGCTCCTTTCTGCGTCATATGTATTTTTTCTAATCTTTTCTGAGTGTCGAGATCTTGGTCAGGACCCATAGGTTGTGAGTTTGAGTTTACGTATATAACAGTAGACATCCACTCTTGTAGAGGCATATTTGAAGCTCTGCTTAGGACAAAAATTGAGTCCAAGAGCGAGGAGTTGCTGTTCAGCTTTAGACAAAATGACTTCAGAGAGGTTTATAACAGATCTTTCATTGGTTACTTCCTCTTCTGCCATTGTTGGTTTGTCTTCTTTTTTTGTGCATTGTTGTTTTTGCTTTCTCCTTCTTTTGCATCTTTTTTTGTTCCTGCGTTTGTTGCCCCATTTCTTTGTCGTGGCCTCAATGTTAGAAGTCTTTCCGCCACTAAAAAATCAAGTTCCTCTTCTAGATTGAGGATAGGTGCTGCTAGGACATTCGCTGATAGGTCATTGCTCGACCCGCTGGAACCGCTGGATAGGGATACTAAATCTGAGCCAGAGCTTTCATCCACCTGATTGGTTACCATCCTTGTGATCGGTGGAGGTGGTAGAGCCTTGTTTCCTTTATCGCTGTATTGTTGGAGTTTAGTGGCATTGTACTTCCGCGCAAAAGTAAAAATCTGACCATTTGCATAATCTGCAGCATTGCGTGCAAATTTGCTTACTTTTCTTAATTTGATTTTGTTTTCATGTTTCTTTAGTCTGTCAATCACTTCATGTTTTAGTTTTTTTGTAGCCTCCGTTTCATCTATTTTGTCAATGTGTTCTTGGATCTTGTCAATAGTTTTCAAGATTTCCTCTCTATCAATGGCTGCATATTTAATTAGTATGTGGACCAAATTCATTGAGGCTGCTAGGTTGTTTTGGCCCCACTCCTTCAGCATTAGGGGGAGGTACACGTTTAGCATCGGCATATTTAGTGAGCGAATAGGGCTGCCACCATTTAGTTACTTCTAGGCGTCTTTGTTTCTCAAGCGCCTTGTACAGAGTCTTAATGTTGGCATCTTCCCGTATCTCCACATTTGGTAAAGTTTTGTTAATCATGCTGCCTGGAGTGGAAACTTGATTGAACAATTCTTCAGCTTCCTCCTCCCTTGCACGGAACGCTTCCGCAGACATTCCTCCGCCCTAGCTGACAATCTCTATTGCACTTGTGTAAACGACACGCCACGGATTGCTGTTTTGGCGTTCGTTGTTTCTTCAGTGATAATCCCACGTAGTGGAAACCTCCAACCTCCGCACTGCCTACTATTCCAAGACTCACCGCGTTGAGATGACAGCAAGCGTTGGTGAAATCGTCCGACCCCACCGCTGAGTGTTGTCTTCATTACACGGTTCGAGTCTTTTCTTCTTTGGCTGCAGGAGGGGGCATCCGCTGAAAAGTTCCGATCAAGGATTCCAGAAAGCGAGAGGCTTGAGGGCGGATGCCGCTTTTGGGAGAGGGGGTCCGTTGACGAGAGCAAGCCGACTCTCGTAATTAAATGTGTTTGGAGCTCCAAATCGCCACTTCCAAATCCACCCAGGACCGGCGAAGCTAGCAAGGTAGGAGACGGACCACTGGAGTTCACAGGTACTTTATTGCAGTGTCAGCTGGTAAAACAGGAGGGCAATACGCGTTTCGGGCCCCACGAGCCCTTGTTCACATGCAAAGATCTAGTAAAACTTTTTTTGTTTTTATAATGCTCAGTGACTTGCTTAGTCCCCGCCTTCAGTTTAGTCACATGACAATAGACATAGAAAACATACCAAGTGTCATTGAAACATTACATGTGCAAATACGCTAATTAAGTTATACATAAACAAGCTCAATCCAATAAGTTAGCAAGATAGTAATAATTTCAGAATTTGAAATTATAAACATATCTTAGTTCCAATTTATTAAAAGATCGCAGATATATATCTATATAGTTCCAATCCTGGTTACACAGTTTCAAAGCAGGCACCGACTCCGTGGGATATAACAAAGATTATGTTTATTTCAAAATGACCAGACGCGTTTCGGCGGACAAGTCCACCTTGTTCACTACATCTATTTACATATATATATTTATTACCTGCTAGCAGTCGCCAGTAGGTAGTTAAAGTTAGGACCTTGTTTCTATTAAAAAAATGTTTTTTCTTTTCCCAATATCTTTGGCACCGTTTGACTAATCCTCGCGAACTTCTCCAAACTAGTGTCCCTCTCACTTAAGCTGCTGCATTGAAATTTTCAGAGTAATTCATCAAGCGTGGGCCTAGGAAAAGGGGGGGTCCTAAAATGCCTTTTCTCCATGTTAATTTTCATAGGAAATTGTTGACGCAGCTACAGCCAGAACTGCTGAATGGAATTACACCAAATTTGTCTGAACAGTAACTCTTGGTCCAGAGTGCACTCTTTTTGTTAAATTGTCTAAATCTGTTCAGTAGTTCCTGAGAAATTTCTCAGATATACAAATATGGCAGTGGAAGATCCGTAAACCCTCCCGATCTTGAGCCTGCAATCTGATTGGCTGCCAACACTTCAAACTAGGAAGTGTTGGCAGCCATTTTGTGACTCGGTTGCACTGAGTCACAAGAAAAAAGGTCAAAATAAGTTTAAAATTAAGAATAGGGGGCAAGTTAGAAAGACCCTTACCCCCTAGGCCTACTCAGGGGGTCACACAGGAACACCCAGGGCCAAGAAAAGCTTTTTCTTTAAAATTTCCGGCGTGATTCACGTTGGATCAGTGAATCCAGTTGACATTTTCTTTTAAAAAGCATGGGCTCCTGCGCTTCGTTTTCTTTAAACCCCCGATTGGGCCAGGTTCTGGGGGCAACCATTAAAATAGATGCAGCCCTGGGGACTGCCACCACCCTGGAATTTGTTTTTAAAATGTTTTCCTGGGGAGCTCCTGCTCCTCATGTAGCCCTGGGAAGGGCCTCCTTCCCGGGGCTAATTACATCAAACCCGGGAGGCCACATGGACCCCAAAGTCCTGGGGACTGCCACCTCCCTGGGGCTAATTACATTTAATCTGGAAGGCAACACAGCTCCCACAGCTCTGGGGACTGCCATCTCCCCAGGGTTAATTTATTATAGTGCGGGGGACCACTCCCCACCGCAGTCCTGAGGACCACCACCTCCCCAGGGCTAATTAAATATAATGCTGGGGCAACGTGCCCCCCCACAGCCCCGGGGACCACCACCTCCCTGGAGCACAAATTTAGTAAAGGGGCTCCAGTGCGGCCCCCCAGCCCCGGGGACTACCACCTCCCCACAGCTACAATATTGACGGGGCTAAAGTGAAAATGAAAGTGAAGCAGAATTGCTTTGTCTGGTGCGCTCTTGGTTAGGGGATGAATTACCCTACACTGCTGAGGGTCCTCAGGGGTACCTCCAGTAAGCTCCACACAGTGGGATTGCTGAGAGGTGGTCGAAGGCCAGGCCCTTTTTTACCACACGCTGCAAAAACGCCTCTTGGCGCACTGCTCGTGTGGGGATAAGGTCCCCTTTCATCCTGAGGGCCTCAGGACCAAAGTCAAATTCATACCCCACGCTGCAGTGCCCTAGGAAGTGCGTTTGCAGAGTGGTGGAGAAAGGAAGGAAGGCCTCTGACCACCTCTCCACAATCTAGCTGTGTGGACCTTACTGGAGGTAACAGGAGGGCTAGTTGGCCCCCAGGGACCCTCAAAAGGCAAGGGCACATAATGCCCCAACCAGGAGCATGCCAGGAGGTATGTTTCCAGAGTTGTGGAGAAAGGGGACATGGCCTGTGACAACCTCTCAGCAATCGCACAGTGTGGGGCTTACTGGAGGTTACAGGTAGGCTAGTTAGCCCCTAACAACCCCCAGCAGCAAAGGGGACTTCATCCCCCGACCAAGAGGGCACCAGGAAGTGCATTTGCAGAGTGGTGGACAAAGTGGGCATGGCCTGCTATCAGAATTCAGCAATCCTGCATTATTTGTTGGACCCCAAGGACGTCCTTGGGGACCAACTACCCCTTCTCATACCTCCAGTACGTCCTATACAGTATGATTACTAAGAGGACTTTGGAGGCCACGCCCACTTTTCCACTGCTCTGCCAACGCACCTCCTGGTGCACTACTGGTTAGGGGATGAAGTCCACTTTACTCCAGAGGGACCTTGGGGGCCAAGAAGCCCTCCTGGTACCTCCTGTAAGTCTTACGCATCAGAATTCCTGAGAGCTGGTCAGAGGCCTAGACCCCATTCTCCACCACTCTGCAAATGTGACTGCTAGTTAAAATACCTTAGAAATTCACTGAAAAAAATGCAGGTTTCAGGGATGTTATAGTTAGAAATTAACATTGAAAAATCCTTAGACATTCACTGAAAAAACACAGGTTTCAGGGACTTTATAGTTAGAAATGAGCATTTTAAAAACCTTAGAAGTTCGCGGAAAAAAACAAAGGTTAGAGGTACTTTATAGTTATCCTGACATTTCATTCTTACAAAACCAGAGAAATTCAGCCGTTATAGTTAGCTGAGCTAACTACAACTTGCGCCCCCGCAATGCTCTGCTGATGACCTCACATATTACATCACTCATGACATTGTCAATCACATCACTGATGACATCACTGATGACATCTCAAATGACATCCATGATGACATCAGTGATGACATCATTCAGTGATTGTGAGTGTTTTTGAAAAGTTTATGAGTGTTAAATATATATACCAAGGTGTATTGGTAAATCAAAAACAAAATCAGAAATTCACCTTATATTTGGCAGTAGTATGTATAACTTGCTTCTCCGTCATGCACATCTTAGGACCTCTCATATGAAATCACTCATGACATGTTCTATGGCATCATTTATGACATTACTGATGACATTTCAAATGGCATAAATAATGACATCACTGATGACATCACCCAAACTTCACTTTCACTCATATGGCTGTATTAAATATTATGACATTAGATACCTAACAGTAAGTACAAAATAGATCAGGATAAAATCAGCCAATTCTACTGCCCACCACAAAAACATTTCAATTAGATGTGACAAGCAAGTATTATATCCAACATTGACCCTATCGCATACACTTTATAGGTAGCATAGATCAAATTAACAATCAATCACAGATGACAGATCTGCCATCTCAGCCACCCAAGAAATCCTTGGTGTGGCAATTCTTTGAAATGAGGCGAGGTGGCAAGAAAGTTTCTGTGAAATATGTTACCTGTAACTTTTGCAGCAGGGAGTTTAGCCTGGGGAGCAGAAATAAACAATATAGCATGAGTATCACAGGGATGGGGAGTCACCTGAAGTCAATGCATCTGCAAATACATGCACAATTAAGGTTGGCTCTTGCTGCAGAGCTAAACAACTCTACAGGGGCTTCAACATCATTTGATCCAGGAGATATTGTGCCTGCGCAGCTTCCAAGTGCACAAGCGGACAATAAAAATACTTTTTTTAATAAACCTCTAGTTTGCTGCGTGTGTTAGCAGATAGTTTTTCATTAGAGACAAGCAGATCCTGCACAAAAGAAGCTTGCCCAAAAAGCACAAGTGCCCCCTTTAACAGTAGTTATTTTGTAAGTTTTTTCTTTTTAAGCAAATGCTGTTGGTGTTTGTTTCAAACTTCAAGTTGTATGCTTTTGTCAAACCCTTTTTAAAATAAATGTAACCCCTTAGTTGCTAAGCCTCTCCCCTCCCCAGTACTGAGCCATTTTTTTGGCTATTTAGGGTAGAGCTCCATGACTTTTCTTCCACATAAGGTATTCACACCAAATTTGCATCCTTTTTCCCCCAACCTCCTTGGTATTCGAAAGGTACCCAGGAT
Organism: Lissotriton helveticus; assembly: GCF_964261635.1. Taxonomy (NCBI): domain Eukaryota; kingdom Metazoa; phylum Chordata; class Amphibia; order Caudata; family Salamandridae; genus Lissotriton; species Lissotriton helveticus. The sequence goes on from NC_136059.1 coordinate 1,664,096,909, forward strand.
TTGTGGATTCCCCTGGAAAGAAATTGGGCAAAATATAGCAAACGTTTGAGTTTTTTGAGAAAATAGCGCAAAAAGTGCTCCAGATAAAAGTGGCTGGTATTGTTCCTGAAAATGATATCAATAAACGATTTGCTGTACTAACGTCACCTTCTTACTATCTTTCAGGAACATTCAGAGCAAAATCAAAAAATCTGATTTTATACCACAGGTCTGGTAGCTCATTTTTCCTAATTTTTGTGCTCTCAAACTAATTTCAGTTTGTGGTGGAAACCAATGGGTGATCAAGGCAAGCTATAGATTTCTGAAAAATAGGAAATCCTGTATTCTGTAAGGGGTCACATTGTAGATCCATCATGGTTTTCCTGGGGAAATAACTGTTGAATTAAATAAATATTGAAAATGCATTGGAAAAAAACGCCATTCGTGACAGCATTTTCATCTGTAACTTTTTGTCACAATGTTTGATTTACAAAAGCAATATACTATAAAGTTTGCTAGGCCCCTCTGAGTGCGGGGATAAAAAGGGTTTGTACGTTCACTAAGAACCCAAGGTGCCCAAAGTCAGCAACTGAGTTGCACTGGACAATGGTTTTTCATTCAGGAATGGGTATAGACCAATTCATATAGTGAAGTAGGTAGTGTAAAAAATAAGTATCAACGAAACTTGCCATTTTCAGATATGGGCGCAATATATGGAGTTTAGGGACAGTGGTTATTTGTACATCTCTGAACTTCTGGGTATGTGTACTAGTGCATAATTTAGAAGGTGTTTTTTAAAATGTCTTCTTTCTTATATACTGGCTTATATTTGGAAGGCACAACTGAAGCAAAATCCGATCAAGAATAAAAAATGTTCTACTATTTTACGCTTCAACAAGCCTTCCCATAAAAATTGTACCTCACTTGTGTGGGAAGGCTTTTTTCACTGAAAACCTACCCTTTTTTTCAATGTGGGTAGTTGAAGATTTTGGACCCTAGTTAAGTCAGCACCTAGGAACATCTAGCAAACCTGTACTTTTTTTAACTGCACACCTAGAGGTATCCAGGGTGGGGAGACTCACCAGATTTTTGTACACAGAATCGCTTGCAAACATCAATTTTTACAAAAAAAACACCTTTTCCTCAAATTGTTGTGATGGAAAGTTCTAGAATCAGTGGAGGGCACAAGCTTCCTTCCACCCCACATTCCCCCAAATCTTCAGATATAAATGGTACCATACTAGCAAGGCTTGGCCTAGTGCCCACGATAGTAGATAACCCAAAACACAGTGTGGACGCATCACATTTTTCCACTCAAAACTGACCCATTTTGTGTGTGTGTAGCTATGGATTTTGAACCTAGCTCAGCTCGTACCTATGAAATCTAACAAACCTGTACATTTTTTTAGACCTAGACACCTAGGGGCATCCAGAATTGGGTGCCTTGCATGGATCCCAGGGGTTTTTTGTACCTAGAATCCATGCCAACCTCAAACTTTGACTAAGAAAACACATTTTCCTCACATTTCTGTGATGGAAAGTTCTACAATCTGTAGGGAGCCACAAACTTCCTTCCACCCACCATTCCCTCAAGTGTCCCGAGAAAAACCATACCTCACTTTGGCGGGTAGGCCTCGCAGCCTGGCTTCAGGACTTTGCAAAGCACTGCGTCTGCCCTTCTTGGTGTAATAGAATGTCTCAAACAGCACCTGGATTCAGGAGGCACTGCTGCACTCATTCTGCTTGATTTTAGCTCAGCTTTCAACACAGTGTCTCATGCTATCCTGACAGGTAGACTTGTGTCTTTAGGCCTCAAAGGCTTGGCTTTGAGGTGGCTTGTCTTTTTCCTATAGGACTGAACTTTCAAGTCACTTTGGCAAATGCAAGATCAATGCCCCTAGCCCTGACTTCTGGTGTCCCACAGGGTTTTATTCTCCGCCATATGCTTTTTACCATCTACGTCCGCCCATTGGTGGACTTAATAGAGAATTGACGGCACCCTTTTCTCATACACCAATGACACACAGATTATCTTCTCTTTATCATCACCTCAGCACCATGATCCTTCCTTGCTGAACCAGGGTCTGGGGAAACTTTCTTTATGGATAGATAAAAATGCTCTGGACTCAATGGTGACAAAACTGAGTCTTGGTTCTGGGTAGCAATGCAGCTCTTTGGGGCCCAAGACACTTGCCTGAATCCTTAAGTTGTTTAACTGAGACCTGGGTTTAATTATCGATGATAAACTTTCATTGAAATCACAAGTGACTAGGATCCCTGCCACCTGCTTCTCAGTCCTTAATGGCTGAAAAATATTCTTTGGTTAATTCCCTTGGAAGCTCAAAGGAATGTTATTCAGGCTCCGGTTATATCCCAATCGGATTTTGGCAATGTACTGGACCTGGGAGCAGATAAAACCTCGATAAACCTCTTGAAGATTGTACAAAAAGCTTCTGCTCAGCTGCTTTTTCGATGAGCTAAGTATGCTCCAGTCTCCCATCTGCTTCAGGAACTGAAGGTCCTTGTTAGAAATGGGGGTCTCTAGTTGGCAGAGGTAGGTACCCTTGTCCAAATAGGGATGTTGCATCTAGTCAGGGTAAGGGGGATACACTCCTAAAATAACCCCTGCTCACCCGCTTGGTAGCTTGGCATGAGCAGAAAGGCTTATTTCAGAGGCAGTGTGTAAAGCATTTGGGACCCCATACAGTAATACAGTGAAAACACTACAAATGGACACCACACCAGTTTAGAAAGAAAAATGGTAAATCTTTATCTTAACAAACAAGACAAAATACGATAAAAATCTAACATACAATACTCTTGAAAAACAGTACATGTGCAAAATAACCTAAAAATTGCAGGAAAATCAATTAAAAAAACTGTTCTTCTGACATGTAGCTCCTCCTGCGGCTACCACGATACTGAATATGACAGAGTTTAACAGTTCCAGTCGACCACATCGATATGGGCCAGCCAAAGCATCGACAGACTTAGACACAGTGCCTTTCTTGTTGCGACCAACACGTCGGTTTGAGTCGGTCGGGGCAAGCGTTGCGTTGTGAAATGGAGAGTTGTGGCGGACAGTGTTCTCACAATTCAGTGCAGGCAGTGGCTGCTTGATGGAGTCGGTGAGACCAGGGCTAGCGTTGAAGGGTGATATGATGTTTGCTGTGGTGCTGGCAGGTCACCATGCGGTGACGGAGCAGGTCGATGTACAGGTCGGGCAGCAATGGAGTCGGTGATGTCCTTGCAGAGTGTAGCGAAGCGTTGCGAAGTGCGGTGCCCATAGGACGAGGTGCAAGCAGCGGCTCATTGATGGAGTTGGTGAGACCAGGTTTGCGTTGCGAAGTGAGGCGTTGCTCTCTGATGTGCTTTCAGGACATGGAATCCTGCGATGGACTCGATGACAAAGTCGGATACCCTTTTTCTTCTGCGGAGACGCAAATTGTCCGGTCCACTTATTCAGGAGCACACAAGGCTCCACTAGGGCCATGACCCAAACTTCCTGTCCAAGCTGAAACTCGATCAGAGTGGCATTCTGATCATACCAATGTTTCATCTCCTCCTGGCTGGCTTCTAGGTTCACCTGTGCGAGTTGCCTGAAGCGCTTAGTCTGGTTACGGAAGGCCAGCATGTAGCTATATACTTTCTCCCAGACTTCTTTCACCAAACTCAGAGGTCCTCTCACAGGATGCACATACAAGAGCTCAAAGGGACTAAACCCTAAGGACTTTTACGGTACCTCCCTGTAAGCGAACAACAGGCATGGCAAGAGGGCGTCCCACTTATGCCTCATGGGCTTACCAGACCCATAATTATGCCCTTCAGGGTCCTGTTGAAATCTCTCAACCAGCCCATTACTTTGGTAAGGAGTGGTAAACTTGTAGCTTACACCGCACTCCTGCCACAGAGACTTCTTATACTTGGATATGAAGTTGGTATCACGGTTGGACACCAGCTCTCTGGGGAACCTCATGCAGGAGAAAATCCCCACCAATGCCCAACCCACCACGGGGGCCGTCACAGCCTGGAGGTGGATGGCTTCCAGGTACCGGGTGGCATGGTCCACCAAGACCAGGATGAACCTGTTGCCCATGGCTGTCTTGGGATCCAGAGGCCCCTCAATGTCAATACCCACCCTCTCCAAGGGTCTGCTGAACACAGGGAAAGCTGGAGAGGAGCCTTATACTTCCACTCATTTTGCCACTTGTCTGGCAAAGTCTAGCAAGACCTACAATGAGTATATCAGTGGGTCAGTAAAAGCAGGTGACAAGACTTTCAAAGTACATGTTTTGCCTCAAATGTCCTGCCAAAGGCACATCATGAGCCAGACACAGTATGAGGGCCCTGAAGCGCTGGGGTAACACCAGCACACAGGCTGACCCAGGCTCAGCAACCTTAGCCTTGCTATACAAGAGACCATTCTCCCAATATATCCAATGTGAACTGGACTGATCACCTGCTGCCTGGTTTGCAGCCTGCTGCCGCAAACCAGCAAGAGAAGGGCACATCTGCTGTTCCTGGCATAATTCTTCACTGGCGGGGCCCCCTTCCTGCTGCCAATGGGTCAGCTCAGTCAGGTCCCCCAGTTCAGCCACTTGTTCCCCTGTACTCTCCAGGGCATCCTCCTCAAGGTTTGCCTCCTTCTGGACCATCCTCTATTCATTACAAGCACCTGGGCCACTCTTTCAGGCTCCATGTTCTCTTGAATGCCCTTACCGGCTGCCATTGACCAAGTGGTCACACACACCCACTCAAGCAGACCCAATATCTCCAAATGAGACCTCCGCTCTACCTTCGCCCAAGGGAAGCTATCCAATTATTTGTTTAGCAGACAGTCAACAGGCATGGCTAGCCTCCCAGCTACTTTCAAGGTACCTGAGACCCCCCACCCAAAGGAAACCTGTGACACTTTCAAGAAGCACTCTGAATTGTCAGCGGAAACTACTGGGTAAAATGTGTTGGGGACCACCTGCTCTTCAGACACCAGCCGACAACTGACAGCTGTCACACTTGCTTTGGTGTCTCTTAGAGCCTCCACCCTATGGCCATTGATGGTTATCCACTGCCTGTACTTTTTAGTGTTATCAGGAAGATGAGATCTGGGGACCATCTCACTGTCTCCTAAAGAGACCAGGGACATTTCTGCAGGATCCCACCCATCTTGGGCACTGGACTCCTCCCCCAAGGCTACACTAGCCATCTGTCAGGGACAGTGCATCTGTGGGTATGGTGGTAAAATGTTTGAAACACCCTTGGAAGTGGCCCACCTTACCATAACCATGAAGAGGCTTACCTGTCGGGACCCAAGGCTTCTTCTCAGTGGGAGGCTGGGAACCCTTACCTGGATTCCCTTGGGGATTACTTTGGGGCCCTTTCTGGAACTACTCCTGTTTACCCTTGTCCCCCATTCTTCTGCTGTGGACCCTGCCCACCTTTTGAGGAGTCTCCTATATGACCTTTTTGGACCCAGGTGCTGACCCAGCGGTCCGCCTCCACAGCAAGCTTCCTGGGATCAGTCAGATTACTGTCAATCAGGTGTTGCCGTAGCTCTGGAAAACAATTATCTGACAAGTGCTCCCGTGCAATCACATCATAGAGCCCCTGCAAATCATTCACCTTGCTACCATTCACCCAACCATCCAGTGCTCTGCAAAAATAGGGCACATACTCCACCCAGGTACTTGATTCCAGCTTCCTACAGTTTCTAAATTTCTGCCTATAAAGCGCATGGGGTCAACCCATTCCTGGCTATCAAGGCTTCCTTCATGGGGGCATAGGACATCTGATCCTTAGTAGGCAAGTTCAGCAAGGTTTCCCTCCCTTCGCTGACAAAGCGGCCCCGCAACCGCACTCCCCAATCTTTCTCAGGGACCCAGCGAGACCTCATTGCTACTTCATAGGCCTTGAACCAGTGATCAATGTCCTCATGCTTCATCAAATCCTTAATAACATCTTTGGGAATGTATCCCTTTCCTTCCCCAGGCAATGATGGTGTGCTGACACCAGTGGGAATGATCTCTAAACTCTTTGTGTTCTGATCCAACTCCCTCAACCCTCTCTCATGCTCTAAAAGCATTCTGTTTTCCTCCATAGCCAATGCCTGCTTTTCCAACTCCAACTTCTTTTTTTCTAACACCCTCCTTGCCCAGCCTGAGCTTAGCAAGCTCCCTCTCATGCACCGTATCTCTCTCTCTGTCCTCCAACTCCTCTGGAGGCACTCCTTTGAGAAACACTGCTGCAATCCACGGAAGGTACCCTCCCTCCTGGCAGATTCAATTGCCCCTCCTGTTGCTCATCCACATTCTTTGCCCCCACCAGAGGGTCCTCATCCTGCTCTCTGGTATTTCTGGTTTCCAACCAGGCCTTCGGCACCTTTTGGTATTCATCCTTCCTGGTGAGGCTTTTCACAGAGACTTAACATTTCTTGCAGATAGCTTTCTGTTGAGACACAGTGTAGGTGTCCACCCTATCTTCCTCAAATTCGATATCAGTAGATGCACTGGATGCTGGCTTGGTCATGATGACAAAATTGGCACTTCTTTACTTTGCAGAAAATCAATCCAAAGGGAAAAAGTTCAGTAAAAGAAGGTGGTCATGTAATGGTCTGCACTATGCTAGTAATGTACACCATTCACTGTATGTAAATCACAAATACAAGTCCAGAATCCTCACAGCTGACCACCAATGTTGGAAATGTGGGTCTCTAGTTGGCAGAGATAGGTACCCTTGTCCAAATAGGGAGCCTTGCTTCTAGTCAGGGTAAGAGGGATACACTCCTAAAATAGCCCCTGCTCACCCGCTTGGTAGCTTGGCTTGAGCAGAAAGGCTTATTTCAGAGGCAGTGTGTAAAGCATTTGGGACCCCATACAGTAATACAGTGAAAACACTACAAATGGACACCACACCAGTTTAGAAAGAAAAATGGTAAATCTTTATCTTAACAAACAAGACAAAATACGATAAAAATCCAACATACAATACTCTTGAAAAACAGTACATGTGCAAAATAACCTACAAATTGCAGGAAAATCAATTAAAAAAACAGTTCTTCTGACATGTAGCTCCTCCTGCGGCTACCACGATACTGAATATGGCAGAGTTTAACAGTTCCAGTCGACCACATCGATATGGGCCAGCCAAAGCATCGACAGACTTGGACACAGTGCCTTTCTTGTTGCGACCAACACGTCGGTTTGAGTCGGTCGGGGCAAGCGTTGCGTTGTGAAATGGAGAGTTGTGGCGGACAGTGTTCTCACAATTCAGTGCAGGCAGTGGCTGCTTGATGGAGTCGGTGAGACCAGGGCTAGCGTTGAAGGGTGATATGATGTTTGCTGTGGTGCTGGCAGGTCACCGTGCGGTGACGGAGCAGGTCGATGTACAGGTCGGGCAGCAATGGAGTCGGTGATGTCCTTGCAGAGTGTAGCGAAGCGTTGCGAAGTGCGGTGCCCATAGGACGAGGTGCAAGCAGCGGCTCATTGATGGAGTTGGTGAGACCAGGTTTGCGTTGCGAAGTGAGGCGTTGCTCTCTGCTGTGCTTTCAGGACATGGAATCCTGCGATGGACTCGATGACAAAGTCGGATACCCTTTTTCTTCTGCGGAGACGCAAATTGTCCGGTCCACTTATTCAGGAGCACACAAGGCTCCACTAGGGCCATGACCCAAACTTCCTGTCCAAGCTGAAACTCGATCAGAGTGGCATTCTGATCATACCAATGTTTCATCTCCTCCTGGCTGGCTTCTAGGTTCACCTGTGCGAGTTGCCTGAAGCGCTTAGTCTGGTTTCGGAAGGCCAGCATGTAGCTATATACTTTCTCCCAGACTTCTTTCACCAAACTCAGAGGTCCTCTCACAGGATGCACATACAAGAGCTCAAAGGGACTAAACCCTAAGGACTTTTACGGTACCTCCCTGTAAGCGAACAACAGGCATGGCAAGAGGGCGTCCCACTTATGCCTCATGGGCTCACCAGACCCATAATTATGCCCTTCAGGGTCCTGTTGAAATCTCTCAACCAGCCCATTACTTTGGTAAGGAGTGGTAAACTTGTAGCTTACACCGCACTCCTGCCACAGAGACTTCTTATACTTGGATATGAAGTTGGTATCACGGTTGGACACCAGCTCTCTGGGGAACCTCATGCAGGAGAAAATCCCCACCAATGCCCAACCCACCACGGGGGCCGTCACAGCCTGGAGATGGATGGCTTCCAGGTACCGGGTGGCATGGTCCACCAAGACCAGGATGAACCTGTTGCCCATGGCTGTCTTGGGATCCAGAGGCCCCTCAATGTCAATACCCACCCTCTCCAAGGGTCTGCTGAACACAGGGAAAGCTGGAGAGGAGCCTTATACTTCCACCCATTTTGCCACTTGTCTGGCAAAGTCTAGCAAGACCTACAATGAGTATATCAGTGGGTCAGTAAAAGCAGGTGACAATACTTTCAAAGTACATGTTTTGCCTCAAATGTCCTGCCAAAGGCACATCATGAGCCAGACACAGTATGAGGGCCCTGAAGCGCTGGGGTAACACCAGCACACAGGCTGACCCAGGCTCAGCAACCTTAGGCTTGCTATACAAGAGACCATTCTCCCAATATATCCAATGTGAACTGGACTGATCACCTGCTGCCTGGTTTGCAGCCTGCTGCCGCAAACCAACAAGAGAAGGGCACATCTGCTGTTCCTGGCAGAATTCTTCACTGGCGGGGCCCCCTTCCTGCTGCCAATGGGTCAGCTCAGTCAGGTCCCCCAGTTCAGCCACTTGTTCCCCTGTACTCTCCAGGGCATCCTCCTCAAGGTTTGCCTCCTTCTGGACCATCCTCTATTCATTACAAGCACCTGGGCCACTCTTTCAGGCTCCATGTTCTCTTGAATGCCCTTACCGGCTGCCATTGACCAAGTGGTCACACACACCCACTCAAGCAGACCCAATATCTCCAAATGAGACCTCCGCTCCACCTTCGCCCAAGGGGAGCTCTCCAAATATTTGTTTAGCAGACAGTCAACAGGCATGGCTAGCCTCCCAGCTACTTTCAAGGTACCTGAGACCCCCCACCCAAAGGAAACCTGTGCCACTTTCAAGAAGCACTCTGAATTGTCAGCGGAAACTACTGGGTAAAATGTGTTGGGCACCACCTGCTCTTCAGACACCAGCCGACAACTGACAGCTGTCACACTTGCTTTGGTGTCTCTTAGAGCCTCCACCCTATGGCCATTGATGGTTATCCACTGCCTGTACTTTTTAGTGTTATCAGGCATATGAGATCTGGGGACCATCTCACTGTCTCCTAAAGAGACCAGGGACATTTCTGCAGGATCCCACCCATCTTGGGCACTGGACTCCTCCCCCAAGGCTACACTAGCCATCTGTCAGGGACAGTGCATCTGTGGGTATGGTGGTAAAATGTTTGAAACACCCTTGGAAGTGGCCCACCTTACAATAACCATGAAGAGGCTTACCTGTCGGGACCCAAGGCTTCTTCTCAGTGGGAGGCTGGGAACCCTTACCTGGATTCCCTTGGGGATTACTTTGGGGCCCTTTCTGGAACTACTCCTGTTTACCCTTGTCCCCCATTCTTCTGCTGTGGACCCTGCCCACCTTTGGAGGAGTCTCCTATATGACCTTTTTGGACCCAGGTGCTGACCCAGCGGTCCGCCTCCACAGCAAGCTTCCTGGGATCAGTCAGATTACTGTCAATCAGGTGTTGCCGTAGCTCTGGAAAATAATTATCTGACAAGTGCTCCCGTGCAATCACATCATAGAGCCCCTGCAAATCATTCACCTTGCTACCATTCACCCAACCATCCAGTGCTCTGCAAAAATAGGGCACATACTCCACCCAGGTACTTGATTCCAGCTTCCTACAGTTTCTAAATTTCTGCCGATAAAGCGCATGGGTTCAACCCATTCCTGGCTATCAAGGCTTCCTTCATGGGGGCATAGGACATCTGATCCTTAGTAGGCAAGTTCAGCAAGGTTTCCCTCCCTTCGCTGACAAAGCGGCCCCGCAACCGCACTCCCCAATCTTTCTCAGGGACCCAGCGAGACCTCATTGCTACTTCATAGGCCTTGAACCAGTGATCAATGTCCTCATGCTTCATCAAATCCTTAATAACATCTTTGGGAATGTATCCCTTTCCTTCCCCAGGCAATGATGGTGTGCTGACACCAGTGGGAATGATCTCTAAACTCTTTGTGTTCTGATCCAACTCCCTCAACCCTCTCTCATGCTCTAAAAGCATTCTGTTTTCCTCCATAGCCAATGCCTGCTTTTCCAACTCCAACTTCTTTTTTTCTAACACCCTCCTTGCCCAGCCTGAGCTTAGCAAGCTCCCTCTCATGCACCGTATCTCTCTCTCTGTCCTCCAACTCCTCTGGAGGCACTCCTTTGAGAAACACTGCTGCAATCCACGGAAGGTACCCTCCCTCCTGGCAGATTCAATTGCCCCTCCTGTTGCTCATCCACATTCTTTGCCCCCACCAGAGGCTCCTCATCCTGCTCTCTGGTATTTCTGGTTTCCAACCAGGCCTTCGGCACCTTTTGGTATTCATCCTTCCTGGTGAGGCTTTTCACAGAGACTTAACATTTCTTGCAGATAGCTTTCTGTTGAGACACAGTGTAGGTGTCCACCCTATCTTCCTCAAATTCGATATCAGTAGATGCACTGGATGCTGGCTTGGTCATGATGACAAAATTGTCACTTCTTTACTTTGCAGAAAATCAATCCAAAGGGAAAAAGTTCAGTAAAAGAAGGTGGTCATGTAATGGTCTGCACTATGCTAGTAATGTACACCATTCACTGTATGTAAATCACAAATACAAGTCCAGAATCCTCACAGCTGACCACCAATGTTGGAAATGTGGGTCTCTAGTTGGCAGAGATAGGTACCCTTGTCCAAATAGGGAGCCTTGCTTCTAGTCAGGGTAAGAGGGATACACTCCTAAAATAGCCCCTGCTCACCCGCTTGGTAGCTTGGCATGAGCAGAAAGGCTAATTTCAGAGGCAGTGTGTAAAGCATTTGGGACCCCATACAGTAATACAGTGAAAACACTACAAATGGACACCACACCAGTTTAGAAAGAAAAATGGTAAATCTTTATCTTAACAAACAAGACTAAATACGATAAAAATCCAACATACAATACTCTTGAAAAACAGTACATGTGCAAAATAACCTAAAAATTGCAGGAAAATCAATTAAAAAAACAGTTCTTCTGACATGTAGCTCCTCCTGCGGCTACCACGATACTGAATATGGCAGAGTTTAACAGTTCCAGTCGACCACATCGATATGGGCCAGCCAAAGCATCGACAGACTTGGACACAGTGCCTTTCTTGTTGCGACCAACACGTCGGTTTGAGTCGGTCGGGGCAAGCGTTGCGTTGTGAAATGGAGAGTTGTGGCGGACAGTGTTCTCACAATTCAGTGCAGGCAGTGGCTGCTTGATGGAGTCGGTGAGACCAGGGCTAGCGTTGAAGGGTGATATGATGTTTGCTGTGGTGCTGGCAGGTCACCGTGCGGTGACGGAGCAGGTCGATGTACAGGTCGGGCAGCAATGGAGTCGGTGATGTCCTTGCAGAGTGTAGCGAAGCGTTGCGAAGTGCGGTGTCCATAGGACGAGGTGCAAGCAGCGGCTCATTGATGGAGTTGGTGAGACCAGGTTTGCGTTGCGAAGTGAGGCGTTGCTCTCTGCTGTGCTTTCAGGACATGGAATCCTGCGATGGACTCGATGACAAAGTCGGATACCCTTTTTCTTCTGCGGAGACGCAAATTGTCCGGTCCACTTATTCAGGAGCACACAAGGCTCCACTAGGGCCATGACCCAAACTTCCTGTCCAAGCTGAAACTCGATCAGAGTGGCATTCTGATCATACCAATGTTTCATCTCCTCCTGGCTGGCTTCTAGGTTCACCTGTGCGAGTTGCCTGAAGCGCTTAGTCTGGTTTCGGAAGGCCAGCATGTAGCTATATACTTTCTCCCAGACTTCTTTCACCAAACTCAGAGGTCCTCTCACAGGATGCACATACAAGAGCGCAAAGGGACTAAACCCTAAGGACTTTTACGGTACCTCCCTGTAAGCGAACAACAGGCATGGCAAGAGGGCGGCCCACTTATGCCTCATGGGCTCACCAGACCCATAATTATGCCCTTCAGGGTCCTGTTGAAATCTCTCAACCAGCCCATTACTTTGGTAAGGAGTGGTAAACTTGTAGCTTACACCGCACTCCTGCCACAGAGACTTCTTATACTTGGATATGAAGTTGGTATCACGGTTGGACACCAGCTCTCTGGGGAACCTCATGCAGGAGAAAATCCCCACCAATGCCCAACCCACCACGGGGGCCGTCACAGCCTGGAGATGGATGGCTTCCAGGTACCGGGTGGCATGGTCCACCAAGACCAGGATGAACCTGTTGCCCATGGCTGTCTTGGGATCCAGAGGCCCCTCAATGTCAATACCCACCCTCTCCAAGGGTCTGCTGAACACAGGGAAAGCTGGAGAGGAGCCTTATACTTCCACCCATTTTGCCACTTGTCTGGCAAAGTCTAGCAAGACCTACAATGAGTATATCAGTGGGTCAGTAAAAGCAGGTGACAAGACTTTCAAAGTACATGTTTTGCCTCAAATGTCCTGCCAAAGGCACATCATGAGCCAGACACAGTATGAGGGCCCTGAAGCGCTGGGGTAACACCAGCACACAGGCTGACCCAGGCTCAGCAACCTTAGGCTTGCTATACAAGAGACCATTCTCCCAATATATCCAATGTGAACTGGACTGATCACCTGCTGCCTGGTTTGCAGCCTGCTGCCGCAAACCAACAAGAGAAGGGCACATCTGCTGTTCCTGGCATAATTCTTCACTGGCGGGGCCCCCTTCCTGCTGCCAATGGGTCAGCTCAGTCAGGTCCCCCAGTTCAGCCACTTGTTCCCCTGTACTCTCCAGGGCATCCTCCTCAAGGTTTGCCTCCTTCTGGACCATCCTCTATTCATTACAAGCACCTGGGCCACTCTTTCAGGCTCCATGTTCTCTTGAATGCCCTTACCGGCTGCCATTGACCAAGTGGTCACACACACCCACTCAAGCAGACCCAATATCTCCAAATGAGACCTCCGCTCCACCTTCGCCCAAGGGGAGCTATCCAAATATTTGTTTAGCAGACAGTCAACAGGCATGGCTAGCCTCCCAGCTACTTTCAAGGTACCTGAGACCCCCCACCCAAAGGAAACCTGTGCCACTTTCAAGAAGCACTCTGAATTGTCAGCGGAAACTACTGGGTAAAATGTGTTGGGGACCACCTGCTCTTCAGACACCAGCCGACAACTGACAGCTGTCACACTTGCTTTGGTGTCTCTTAGAGCCTCCACCCTATGGCCATTGATGGTTATCCACCGCCTGTACTTTTTAGTGTTATCAGGCATATGAGATCTGGGGACCATCTCACTGTCTCCTAAAGAGACCAGGGACATTTCTGCAGGATCCCACCCATCTTGGGCTCTGGACTCCTCCCCCAAGGCTACACTAGCCATCTGTCAGGGACAGTGCATCTGTGGGTATGGTGGTAAAATGTTTGAAACACCCTTGGAAGTGGCCCACCTTACAATAACCATGAAGAGGCTTACCTGTCGGGACCCAAGGCTTCTTCTCAGTGGGAGGCTGGGAACCCTTACCTGGATTCCCTTGGGGATTACTTTGGGGCCCTTTCTGGAACTACTCCTGTTTACCCTTGTCCCCCATTCTTCTGCTGTGGACCCTGCCCACCTTTGGAGGAGTCTCCTATATGACCTTTTTGGACCCAGGTGCTGACCCAGCGGTCCGCCTCCACAGCAAGCTTCCTGGGATCAGTCAGATTACTGTCAATCAGGTGTTGCCGTAGCTCTGGAAAACAATTATCTGACAAGTGCTCCCGTGCAATCACATCATAGAGCCCCTGCAAATCATTCACCTTGCTACCATTCACCCAACCATCCAGTGCTCTGCAAAAATAGGGCACATACTCCACCCAGGTACTTGATTCCAGCTTCCTACAGTTTCTAAATTTCTGCCTATAAAGCGCATGGGGTCAACCCATTCCTGGCTATCAAGGCTTCCTTCATGGGGGCATAGGACATCTGATCCTTAGTAGGCAAGTTCAGCAAGGTTTCCCTCCCTTCGCTGACAAAGCGGCCCCGCAACCGCACTCCCCAATCTTTCTCAGGGACCCAGCGAGACCTCATTGCTACTTCATAGGCCTTGAACCAGTGATCAATGTCCTCATGCTTCATCAAATCCTTAATAACATCTTTGGGAATGTATCCCTTTCCTTCCCCAGGCAATGATGGTGTGCTGACACCAGTGGGAATGATCTCTAAACTCTTTGTGTTCTGATCCAACTCCCTCAACCCTGTCTCATGCTCTAAAAGCATTCTGTTTTCCTCCATAGCCAATGCCTGCTTTTCCAACTCCAACTTCTTTTTTTCTAACACCCTCCTTGCCCAGCCTGAGCTTAGCAAGCTCCCTCTCATGCACCGTATCTCTCTCTCTGTCCTCCAACTCCTCTGGAGGCACTCCTTTGAGAAACACTGCTGCAATCCACGGAAGGTACCCTCCCTCCTGGCAGATTCAATTGCCCCTCCTGTTGCTCATCCACATTCTTTGCCCCCACCAGAGGCTCCTCATCCTGCTCTCTGGTATTTCTGGTTTCCAACCAGGCCTTCGGCACCTTTTGGTATTCATCCTTCCTGGTGAGGCTTTTCACAGAGACTTAACATTTCTTGCAGATAGCTTTCTGTTGAGACACAGTGTAGGTGTCCACCCTATCTTCCTCAAATTCGATATCAGTAGATGCACTGGATGCTGGCTTGGTCATGATGACAAAATTGTCACTTCTTTACTTTGCAGAAAATCAATCCAAAGGGAAAAAGTTCAGTAAAAGAAGGTGGTCATGTAATGGTCTGCACTATGCTAGTAATGTACACCATTCACTGTATGTAAATCACAAATACAAGTCCAGAATCCTCACAGCTGACCACCAATGTTGGAAATGTGGGTCTCTAGTTGGCAGAGATAGGTACCCTTGTCCAAATAGGGAGCCTTGCTTCTAGTCAGGGTAAGAGGGATACACTCCTAAAATAGCCCCTGCTCACCCGCTTGGTAGCTTGGCATGAGCAGAAAGGCTAATTTCAGAGGCAGTGTGTAAAGCATTTGGGACCCCATACAGTAATACAGTGAAAACACTACAAATGGACACCACACCAGTTTAGAAAGAAAAATGGTAAATCTTTATCTTAACAAACAAGACTAAATACGATAAAAATCCAACATACAATACTCTTGAAAAACAGTACATGTGCAAAATAACCTAAAAATTGCAGGAAAATCAATTAAAAAAACAGTTCTTCTGACATGTAGCTCCTCCTGCGGCTACCACGATACTGAATATGGCAGAGTTTAACAGTTCCAGTCGACCACATCGATATGGGCCAGCCAAAGCATCGACAGACTTGGACACAGTGCCTTTCTTGTTGCGACCAACACGTCGGTTTGAGTCGGTCGGGGCAAGCGTTGCGTTGTGAAATGGAGAGTTGTGGCGGACAGTGTTCTCACAATTCAGTGCAGGCAGTGGCTGCTTGATGGAGTCGGTGAGACCAGGGCTAGCGTTGAAGGGTGATATGATGTTTGCTGTGGTGCTGGCAGGTCACCGTGCGGTGACGGAGCAGGTCGATGTACAGGTCGGGCAGCAATGGAGTCGGTGATGTCCTTGCAGAGTGTAGCGAAGCGTTGCGAAGTGCGGTGCCCATAGGACGAGGTGCAAGCAGCGGCTCATTGATGGAGTTGGTGAGACCAGGTTTGCGTTGCGAAGTGAGGCGTTGCTCTCTGCTGTGCTTTCAGGACATGGAATCCTGCGATGGACTCGATGACAAAGTCGGATACCCTTTTTCTTCTGCGGAGACGCAAATTGTCCGGTCCACTTATTCAGGAGCACACAAGGCTCCACTAGGGCCATGACCCAAACTTCCTGTCCAAGCTGAAACTCGATCAGAGTGGCATTCTGATCATACCAATGTTTCATCTCCTCCTGGCTGGCTTCTAGGTTCACCTGTGCGAGTTGCCTGAAGCGCTTAGTCTGGTTTCGGAAGGCCAGCATGTAGCTATATACTTTCTCCCAGACTTCTTTCACCAAACTCAGAGGTCCTCTCACAGGATGCACATACAAGAGCGCAAAGGGACTAAACCCTAAGGACTTTTACGGTACCTCCCTGTAAGCGAACAACAGGCATGGCAAGAGGGCGTCCCACTTATGCCTCATGGGCTCACCAGACCCATAATTATGCCCTTCAGGGTCCTGTTGAAATCTCTCAACCAGCCCATTACTTTGGTAAGGAGTGGTAAACTTGTAGCTTACACCGCACTCCTGCCACAGAGACTTCTTATACTTGGATATGAAGTTGGTATCACAGTTGGACACCAGCTCTCTGGGGAACCTCATGCAGGAGAAAATCCCCACCAATGCCCAACCCACCACGGGGGCCGTCACAGCCTGGAGATGGATGGCTTCCAGGTACCGGGTGGCATGGTCCACCAAGACCAGGATGAACCTGTTGCCCATGGCTGTCTTGGGATCCAGAGGCCCCTCAATGTCAATACCCACCCTCTCCAAGGGTCTGCTGAACACAGGGAAAGCTGGAGAGGAGCCTTATACTTCCACCCATTTTGCCACTTGTCTGGCAAAGTCTAGCAAGACCTACAATGAGTATATCAGTGGGTCAGTAAAAGCAGGTGACAAGAGTTTCAAAGTACATGTTTTGCCTCAAATGTCCTGCCAAAGGCACATCATGAGCCAGACACAGTATGAGGGCCCTGAAGCGCTGGGGTAACACCAGCACACAGGCTGACCCAGGCTCAGCAACCTTAGGCTTGCTATACAAGAGACCATTCTCCCAATATATCCAATGTGAACTGGACTGATCACCTGCTGCCTGGTTTGCAGCCTGCTGCCGCAAACCAACAAGAGAAGGGCACATCTGCTGTTCCTGGCATAATTCTTCACTGGCGGGGCCCCCTTCCTGCTGCCAATGGGTCAGCTCAGTCAGGTCCCCCAGTTCAGCCACTTGTTCCCCTGTACTCTCCAGGGCATCCTCCTCAAGGTTTGCCTCCTTCTGGACCATCCTCTATTCATTACAAGCACCTGGGCCACTCTTTCAGGCTCCATGTTCTCTTGAATGCCCTTACCGGCTGCCATTGACCAAGTGGTCACACACACCGACTCAAGCAGACCCAATATCTCCAAATGAGACCTCCGCTCCACCTTCGCCCAAGGGGAGCTCTCCAAATATTTGTTTAGCAGACAGTCAACAGGCATGGCTAGCCTCCCAGCTACTTTCAAGGTACCTGAGACCCCCCACCCAAAGGAAACCTGTGCCACTTTCAAGAAGCACTCTGAATTGTCAGCGGAAACTACTGGGTAAAATGTGTTGGGGACCACCTGCTCTTCAGACACCAGCCGACAACTGACAGCTGTCACACTTGCTTTGGTGTCTCTTAGAGCCTCCACCCTATGGCCATTGATGGTTATCCACTGCCTGTACTTTTTAGTGTTATCAGGCAGATGAGATCTGGGGACCATCTCACTGTCTCCTAAAGAGACCAGGGACATTTCTGCAGGATCCCACCCATCTTGGGCACTGGACTCCTCCCCCAAGGCTACACTAGCCATCTGTCAGGGACAGTGCATCTGTGGGTATGGTGGTAAAATGTTTGAAACACCCTTGGAAGTGGCCCACCTTACCATAACCATGAAGAGGCTTACCTGTCGGGACCCAAGGCTTCTTCTCAGTGGGAGGCTGGGAACCCTTACGTGGATTCCCTTGGGGATTACTTTGGGGCCCTTTCTGGAACTACTCCTGTTTACCCTTGTCCCCCATTCTTCTGCTGTGGACCCTGCCCACCTTTGGAGGAGTCTCCTATATGACCTTTTTGGACCCAGGTGCTGACCCAGCGGTCCGCCTCCACAGCAAGCTTCCTGGGATCAGTCAGATTACTGTCAATCAGGTGTTGCCGTAGCTCTGGAAAACAATTATCTGACAAGTGCTCCCGTGCAATCACATCATAGAGCCCCTGCAAATCATTCACCTTGCTACCATTCACCCAACCATCCAGTGCTCTGCAAAAATAGGGCACATACTCCACCCAGGTACTTGATTCCAGCTTCCTACAGTTTCTAAATTTCTGCCTATAAAGCGCATGGGGTCAACCCATTCCTGGCTATCAAGGCTTCCTTCATGGGGGCATAGGACATCTGATCCTTAGTAGGCAAGTTCAGCAAGGTTTCCCTCCCTTCGCTGACAAAGCGGCCCCGCAACCGCACTCCCCAATCTTTCTCAGGGACCCAGCGAGACCTCATTGCTACTTCATAGGCCTTGAACCAGTGATCAATGTCCTCATGCTTCATCAAATCCTTAATAACATCTTTGGGAATGTATCCCTTTCCTTCCCCAGGCAATGATGGTGTGCTGACACCAGTGGGAATGATCTCTAAACTCTTTGTGTTCTGATCCAACTCCCTCAACCCTCTCTCATGCTCTAAAAGCATTCTGTTTTCCTCCATAGCCAATGCCTGCTTTTCCAACTCCAACTTCTTTTTTTCTAACACCCTCCTTGCCCAGCCTGAGCTTAGCAAGCTCCCTCTCATGCACCGTATCTCTCTCTCTGTCCTCCAACTCCTCTGGAGGCACTCCTTTGAGAAACACTGCTGCAATCCACGGAAGGTACCCTCCCTCCTGGCAGATTCAATTGCCCCTCCTGTTGCTCATCCACATTCTTTGCCCCCACCAGAGGCTCCTCATCCTGCTCTCTGGTATTTCTGGTTTCCAACCAGGCCTTCGGCACCTTTTGGTATTCATCCTTCCTGGTGAGTCTTTTCACAGAGACTTAACATTTCTTGCAGATAGCTTTCTGTTGAGACACAGTGTAGGTGTCCACCCTATCTTCCTCAAATTCGATATCAGTAGATGCACTGGATGCTGGCTTGGTCATGATGACAAAATTGGCACTTCTTTACTTTGCAGAAAATCAATCCAAAGGGAAAAAGTTCAGTAAAAGAAGGTGGTCATGTAATGGTCTGCACTATGCTAGTAATGTACACCATTCACTGTATGTAAATCACAAATACAAGTCCAGAATCCTCACAGCTGACCACCAATGTTGGAAATGTGGGTCTCTAGTTGGCAGAGATAGGTACCCTTGTCCAAATAGGGAGCCTTGCTTCTAGTCAGGGTAAGAGGGATACACTCCTAAAATAGCCCCTGCTCACCCGCTTGGTAGCTTGGCATGAGCAGAAAGGCTTATTTCAGAGGCAGTGTGTAAAGCATTTGGGACCCCATACAGTAATACAGTGAAAACACTACAAATGGACACCACACCAGTTTAGAAAGAAAAATTGTAAATCTTTATCTTAACAAACAAGACAAAATACGATAAAAATCCAACATACAATACTCTTGAAAAACAGTACATGTGCAAAATAACCTACAAATTGCAGGAAAATCAATTAAAAAAACAGTTCTTCTGACATGTAGCTCCTCCTGCGGCTACCACGATACTGAATATGGCAGAGTTTAACAGTTCCAGTCGACCACATCGATATGGGCCAGCCAAAGCATCGACAGACTTGGACACAGTGCCCTTCTTGTTGCGACCAACACGTCGGTTTGAGTCAGTCGGGGCAAGCGTTGCGTTGTGAAATGGAGAGTTGTGGCGGACAGTGTTCTCACAATTCAGTGCAGGCAGTGGCTGCTTGATGGAGTCGGTGAGACCAGGGCTAGCGTTGAAGGGTGATATGATGTTTGCTGTGGTGCTGACAGGTCACCGTGCGGTGACGGAGCAGGTCGATGTACAGGTCGGGCAGCAATGGAGTCGGTGATGTCCTTGCAGAGTGTAGCGAAGCGTTGCGAAGTGCGGTGCCCATAGGACGAGGTGCAAGCAGCGGCTCATTGATGGAGTTGGTGAGACCAGGTTTGCGTTGCGAAGTGAGGCGTTGCTCTCTGCTGTGCTTTCAGGACATGGAATCCTGCGATGGACTCGATGACAAAGTCGGATACCCTTTTTCTTCTGCGGAGACGCAAATTGTCCGGTCCACTTATTCAGGAGCACACAAGGCTCCACTAGGGCCATGACCCAAACTTCCTGTCCAAGCTGAAACTCGATCAGAGTGGCATTCTGATCATACCAATGTTTCATCTCCTCCTGGCTGGCTTCTAGGTTCACCTGTGCGAGTTGCCTGAAGCGCTTAGTCTTGTTTCGGAAGGCCAGCATGTAGCTATATACTTTCTCCCAGACTTCTTTCACCAAACTCAGAGGTCCTCTCACAGGATGCACATACAAGAGCTCAAAGGGACTAAACCCTAAGGACTTTTACGGTACCTCCCTGTAAGCGAACAACAGGCATGGCAAGAGGGCGTCCCACTTATGCCTCATGGGCTCACCAGACCCATAATTATGCCCTTCAGGGTCCTGTTGAAATCTCTCAACCAGCCCATTACTTTGGTAAGGAGTGGTAAACTTGTAGCTTACACCGCACTCCTGCCACAGAGACTTCTTATACTTGGATATGAAGTTGGTATCACAGTTGGACACCAGCTCTCTGGGGAACCTCATGCAGGAGAAAATCCCCACCAATGCCCAACCCACCACGGGGGCCGTCACAGCCTGGAGATGGATGGCTTCCAGGTACCGGGTGGCATGGTCCACCAAGACCAGGATGAACCTGTTGCCCATGGCTGTCTTGGGAT
The DNA here is from genome assembly GCF_964261635.1 of Lissotriton helveticus. Taxonomy (NCBI): domain Eukaryota; kingdom Metazoa; phylum Chordata; class Amphibia; order Caudata; family Salamandridae; genus Lissotriton; species Lissotriton helveticus. Next base: position 1,664,117,662 of record NC_136059.1, read on the forward strand.
CCAGAGGCCCCTCAATGTCAATACCCACCCTCTCCAAGGGTCTGCTGAACACAGGGAAAGCTGGAGAGGAGCCTTATACTTCCACCCATTTTGCCACTTGTCTGGCAAAGTCTAGCAAGACCTACAATGAGTATATCAGTGGGTCAGTAAAAGCAGGTGACAAGACTTTCAAAGTACATGTTTTGCCTCAAATGTCCTGCCAAAGGCACATCATGAGCCAGACACAGTATGAGGGCCCTGAAGCGCTGGGGTAACACCAGCACACAGGCTGACCCAGGCTCAGCAACCTTAGGCTTGCTATACAAGAGACCATTCTCCCAATATATCCAATGTGAACTGGACTGATCACCTGCTGCCTGGTTTGCAGCCTGCTGCCGCAAACCAACAAGAGAAGGGCACATCTGCTGTTCCTGGCATAATTCTTCACTGGCGGGGCCCCCTTCCTGCTGCCAATGGGTCAGCTCAGTCAGGTCCCCCAGTTCAGCCACTTGTTCCCCTGTACTCTCCAGGGCATCCTCCTCAAGGTTTGCCTCCTTCTGGACCATCCTCTATTCATTACAAGCACCTGGGCCACTCTTTCAGGCTCCATGTTCTCTTGAATGCCCTTACCGGCTGCCATTGACCAAGTGGTCACACACTCCGACTCAAGCAGACCCAATATCTCCAAATGAGACCTCCGCTCCACCTTCGCCCAAGGGGAGCTCTCCAAATATTTGTTTAGCAGACAGTCAACAGGCATGGCTAGCCTCCCAGCTACTTTCAAGGTACCTGAGACCCCCCACCCAAAGGAAACCTGTGCCACTTTCAAGAAGCACTCTGAATTGTCAGCGGAAACTACTGGGTAAAATGTGTTGGGGACCACCTGCTCTTCAGACACCAGCCGACAACTGACAGCTGTCACACTTGCTTTGGTGTCTCTTAGAGCCTCCACCCTATGGCCATTGATGGTTATCCACTGCCTGTACTTTTTAGTGTTATCAGGCAGATGAGATCTGGGGACCATCTCACTGTCTCCTAAAGAGACCAGGGACATTTCTGCAGGATCCCACCCATCTTGGGCACTGGACTCCTCCCCCAAGGCTACACTAGCCATCTGTCAGGGACAGTGCATCTGTGGGTATGGTGGTAAAATGTTTGAAACACCCTTGGAAGTGGCCCACCTTACCATAACCATGAAGAGGCTTACCTGTCGGGACCCAAGGCTTCTTCTCAGTGGGAGGCTGGGAACCCTTACCTGGATTCCCTTGGGGATTACTTTGGGGCCCTTTCTGGAACTACTCCTGTTTACCCTTGTCCCCCATTCTTCTGCTGTGGACCCTGCCCACCTTTGGAGGAGTCTCCTATATGACCTTTTTGGACCCAGGTGCTGACCCAGCGGTCCGCCTCCACAGCAAGCTTCCTGGGATCAGTCAGATTACTGTCAATCAGGTGTTGCCGTAGCTCTGGAAAACAATTATCTGACAAGTGCTCCCGTGCAATCACATCATAGAGCCCCTGCAAATCATTCACCTTGCTACCATTCACCCAACCATCCAGTGCTCTGCAAAAATAGGGCACATACTCCACCCAGGTACTTGATTCCAGCTTCCTACAGTTTCTAAATTTCTGCCTATAAAGCGCATGGGGTCAACCCATTCCTGGCTATCAAGGCTTCCTTCATGGGGGCATAGGACATCTGATCCTTAGTAGGCAAGTTCAGCAAGGTTTCCTTCCCTTCGCTGACAAAGCGGCCCCGCAACCGCACTCCCCAATCTTTCTCAGGGACCCAGCGAGACCTCATTGCTACTTCATAGGCCTTGAACCAGTGATCAATGTCCTCATGCTTCATCAAATCCTTAATAACATCTTTGGGAATGTATCCCTTTCCTTCCCCAGGCAATGATGGTGTGCTGACACCAGTGGGAATGATCTCTAAACTCTTTGTGTTCTGATCCAACTCCCTCAACCCTCTCTCATGCTCTAAAAGCATTCTGTTTTCCTCCATAGCCAATGCCTGCTTTTCCAACTCCAACTTCATTTTTTCTAACACCCTCCTTGCCCAGCCTGAGCTTAGCAAGCTCCCTCTCATGCACCGTATCTCTCTCTCTGTCCTCCAACTCCTCTGGAGGCACTCCTTTGAGAAACACTGCTGCAATCCACGGAAGGTACCCTCCCTCCTGGCAGATTCAATTGCCCCTCCTGTTGCTCATCCACATTCTTTGCCCCCACCAGAGGCTCCTCATCCTGCTCTCTGGTATTTCTGGTTTCCAACCAGGCCTTCGGCACCTTTTGGTATTCATCCTTCCTGGTGAGGCTTTTCACAGAGACTTAACATTTCTTGCAGATAGCTTTCTGTTGAGACACAGTGTAGGTGTCCACCTTATCTTCCTCAAATTCGATATCAGTAGATGCACTGGATGCTGGCTTGGTCATGATGACAAAATTGGCACTTCTTTACTTTGCAGAAAATCAATCCAAAGGGAAAAAGTTCAGTAAAAGAAGGTGGTCATGTAATGGTCTGCACTATGCTAGTAATGTACACCATTCACTGTATGTAAATCACAAATACAAGTCCAGAATCCTCACAGCTGACCACCAATGTTGGAAATGTGGGTCTCTAGTTGGCAGAGATAGGTACCCTTGTCCAAATAGGGAGCCTTGCTTCTAGTCAGGGTAAGAGGGATACACTCCTAAAATAGCCCCTGCTCACCCGCTTGGTAGCTTGGCATGAGCAGAAAGGCTTATTTCAGAGGCAGTGTGTAAAGCATTTGGGACCCCATACAGTAATACAGTGAAAACACTACAAATGGACACCACACCAGTTTAGAAAGAAAAATGGTAAATCTTTATGTTAACAAACAAGACAAAATACGATAAAAATCCAACATACAATACTCTTGAAAAACAGTACATGTGCAAAATAACCTACAAATTGCAGGAAAATCAATTAAAAAAACAGTTCTTCTGACATGTAGCTCCTCCTGCGGCTACCACGATACTGAATATGGCAGAGTTTAACAGTTCCAGTCGACCACATCGATATGGGCCAGCCAAAGCATCGACAGACTTGGACACAGTGCCCTTCTTGTTGCGACCAACACGTCGGTTTGAGTCGGTCGGGGCAAGCGTTGCGTTGTGAAATGGAGAGTTGTGGCGGACAGTGTTCTCACAATTCAGTGCAGGCAGTGGCTGCTTGATGGAGTCGGTGAGACCAGGGCTAGCGTTGAAGGGTGATATGATGTTTGCTGTGGTGCTGGCAGGTCACCGTGCGGTGACGGAGCAGGTCGATGTACAGGTCGGGCAGCAATGGAGTCGGTGATGTCCTTGCAGAGTGTAGCGAAGCGTTGCGAAGTGCAGTGCCCATAGGACGAGGTGCAAGCAGCGGCTCATTGATGGAGTTGGTGAGACCAGGTTTGCGTTGCGAAGTGAGGCGTTGCTCTCTGCTGTGCTTTCAGGACATGGAATCCTGCGATGGACTCGATGACAAAGTCGGATACCCTTTTTCTTCTGCGGAGACGCAAATTGTCCGGTCCACTTATTCCGGAGCACACAAGGCTCCACTAGGGCCATGACCCAAACTTCCTGTCCAAGCTGAAACTTGATCAGAGTGGCATTCTGATCATACCAATGTTTCATCTCCTCCTGGCTGGCTTCTAGGTTCACCTGTGCGAGTTGCCTGAAGCGCTTAGTCTGGTTTCGGAAGGCCAACATGTAGCTATATTCTTTCTCCCAGACTTCTTTCACCAAACTCAGAGGTCCTCTCACAGGATGCACATACAAGAGCTCAAAGGGACTACACCCTAAGGACTTTTACGGTACCTCCCTGTAAGCGAACAACAGGCATGGCAAGAGGGCGTCCCACTTATGCCTCATGGGCTCACCAGACCCATAATTATGCCCTTCAGGGTCCTGTTGAAATCTCTCAACCAGCCCATTACTTTGGTAAGGAGTGGTAAACTTGTAGCTTACACCGCACTCCTGCCACAGAGACTTCTTATACTTGGATATGAAGTTGGTATCACGGTTGGACACCAGCTCTCTGGGGAACCTCATGCAGGAGAAAATCCCCACCAATGCCCAACCCACCACGGGGGCCGTCACAGTCTGGAGATGGATGGCTTCCAGGTACCGGGTGGCATGGTCCACCAAGACCAGGATGAACCTGTTGCCCATGGCTGTCTTGGGATCCAGAGGCCCCTCAATGTCAATACCCACCCTCTCCAAGGGTCTGCTGAACACAGGGAAAGCTGGAGAGGAGCCTTATACTTCCACCCATTTTGCCACTTGTCTGGCAAAGTCTAGCAAGACCTACAATGAGTATATCAGTGGGTCAGTAAAAGCAGGTGACAAGACTTTCAAAGTACATGTTTTGCCTCAAATGTCCTGCCAAAGGCACATCATGAGCCAGACACAGTATGAGGGCCCTAAAGCGCTGGGGTAACACCAGCACACAGGCTGACCCAGGCGCAGCAACCTTAGGCTTGCTATACAAGAGACCATTCTCCCAATATATCCAATGTGAACTGGACTGATCACCTGCTGCCTGGTTTGCAGCCTGCTGCCGCAAACCAACAAGAGAAGGGCACATCTGCTGTTCCTGGCATAATTCTTCACTGGCGGGGCCCCCTTCCTGCTGCCAATGGGTAAGCTCAGTCAGGTCCCCCAGTTCAGCCACTTGTTCCCCTGTACTCTCCAGGGCATCCTCCTCAAGGTTTGCCTCCTTCTGGACCATCCTCTATTCATTACAAGCACCTGGGCCACTCTTTCAGGCTCCATGTTCTCTTGAATGCCCTTACCGGCTGCCATTGACCAAGTGGTCACACACACCCACTCAAGCAGACCCAATATCTCCAAATGAGACCTCCGCTCCACCTTCGCCCAAGGGGAGCTCTCCAAATATTTGTTTAGCAGACAGTCAACAGGCATGGCTAGCCTCCCAGCTACTTTCAAGGTACCTGGGACCCCCCACCCAAAGGAAACCTGTGCCACTTTCAAGAAGCACTCTGAATTGTCAGCGGAAACTACTGGGTAAAATGTGTTGGGGACCACCTGCTCTTCAGACACCAGCCGACAACTGACAGATGTCACACTTGCTTTGGTGTCTCTTAGAGCCTCCACCCTATGGCCATTGATGGTTATCCACTGCCTGTACTTTTTAGTGTTATCAGGCAGATGAGATCTGGGGACCATCTCACTGTCTCCTAAAGAGACCAGGGACATTTCTGCAGGATCCCACCCATCTTGGGCACTGGACTCCTCCCCCAAGGCTACACTAGCCATCTGTCAGGGACAGTGCATCTGTGGGTATGGTGGTAAAATGTTTGAAACACCCTTGGAAGTGGCCCACCTTACTATAACCATGAAGAGGCTTACCTGTCGGGACCCAAGGCTTCTTCTCAGTGGGAGGCTGGGAACCCTTACCTGGATTCCCTTGGGGATTACTTTGGGGCCCTTTCTGGAACTACTCCTGTTTACCCTTGTCCCCCATTCTTCTGCTGTGGACCCTGCCCACCTTTGGAGGAGTCTCCTATATGACCTTTTTGGACCCAGGTGCTGACCCAGCGGTCCGCCTCCACAGCAAGCTTCCTGGGATCAGTCAGATTACTGTCAATCAGGTGTTGCCGTAGCTCTGGAAAACAATTATCTGACAAGTGCTCCCGTGCAATCACATCATAGAGCCCCTGCAAATCATTCACCTTGCTACCATTCACCCAACCATCCAGTGCTCTGCAAAAATAGGGCACATACTCCACCCAGGTACTTGATTCCAGCTTCCTACAGTTTCTAAATTTCTGCCTATAAAGCGCATGGGGTCAACCCATTCCTGGCTATCAAGGCTTCCTTCATGGGGGCATAGGACATCTGATCCTTAGTAGGCAAGTTCAGCAAGGTTTCCCTCCCTTCGTTGACAAAGCGGCCCCGCAACCACACTCCCCAATGTTTCTCAGGGACCCAGCGAGACCTCATTGCTACTTCATAGGCCTTGAACCAGTGATCAATGTCCTCATGCTTCATCAAATCCTTAATAACATCTTTGGTAATGTATCCCTTTCCTTCCCCAGGCAATGATGGTGTGCTGACACCAGTGGGAATGATCTCTAAACTCTTTGTGTTCTGATCCAACTCCCTCAACCCTCTCTCATGCTCTAAAAGCATTCTGTTTTCCTCCATAGCCAATGCCTGCTTTTCCAACTCCAACTTCTTTTTTTCTAACACCCTCCTTGCCCAGCCTGAGCTTAGCAAGCTCCCTCTCATGCACCGTATCTCTCTCTCTGTCCTCCAACTCCTCTGGAGGCACTCCTTTGAGAAACACTGCTGCAATCCACGGAAGGTACCCTCCCTCCTGGCAGATTCAATTGCCCCTCCTGTTGCTCATCCACATTCTTTGCCCCCACCAGAGGCTCCTCATCCTGCTCTCTGGTATTTCTGGTTTCCAACCAGGCCTTCGGCACCTTTTGGTATTCATCCTTCCTGGTGAGGCTTTTCACAGAGACTTAACATTTCTTGCAGATAGCTTTCTGTTGAGACACAGTGTAGGTGTCCACCCTATCTTCCTCAAATTCGATATCAGTAGATGCACTGGATGCTGGCTTGGTCATGATGACAAAATTGGCACTTCTTTACTTTGCAGAAAATCAATCCAAAGGGAAAAAGTTCAGTAAAAGTAGGTGGTCATGTAATGGTCTGCACTATGCTAGTAATGTACACCATTCACTGTATGTAAATCACAAATACAAGTCCAGAATCCTCACAGCTGACCACCAATGTTGGAAATGTGGGTCTCTAGTTGGCAGAGATAGGTACCCTTGTCCAAATAGGGAGCCTTGCTTCTAGTCAGGGTAAGAGGGATACACTCCTAAAATAGCCCCTGCTCACCCCCTTGGTAGCTTGGCACGAGCAGCCAGGCTAGGTTTATCTCAGAGGCAGTGTGTAAAGCATTTGTGAACTCATACCGTAGTACAGTGAAAACACTACAAATGGACACCGCACCAGTTTAGAAAAATAGTAAATCTTTATCTAAGCCAACAATACCAAATACAATAAAAATCCAACATACAATACCCTTTAAAAATAGTACTTGTGTAAAATAACCTTTAAATTGCAGCACAATCAATAAAATACAGTTCTTCCGACTCGGTAGCTCCTCCTGGGGCTACCACGATACTGAATACGAAAGAGTCTAACAGTTCGAGCTGACCACGTCGATACGGGCCAGCCAAAGCGTCAACAGACTTGGACACAGTACTTTTCTTGTTGCGACCAACACGTGAGTGCGAGCTGGTCGGGGCAAACATCGCGGTCGCATAGTGAAATAGAGCGTTGTGGCGGACGGTATCCTCACGATTCGGTGCAGGCAGCAGCTCGTTGATGGAGTCAGTGTGACCAGGGCTTGCGTTGTGCTGGCAGGTCACTGTGCGGCGACGGAGCTGGTCGATGTTCGGGTCGGGCAGCGCTAGAGTCGGTGATGTCCTTGCAGCGTGTAGCGAAGCGTTACGGAGTGTGGTGCCCACAGGATGCGGTGCAAGCAGCGGCTCATTGACGGAGTCAGTGAAACCAAGGTTGCATTGCGAAGGGAGGCGTTGCCCTCGGCGGTGCTTTCAGGACACGCATTCCTGTGACGGACTTGATGACAGAGTCGGTTACCCTTTTTCTTCTGCAGAGACGATCAAAGACAGTGCCCACAGACACTGTGAGGTCTGTGCTGTTCCTGAGGTCTCTAGAACAGGGAGCAAGCTCAGTTCAAGCCCTTGGAGATCTTTTCTTTCAGCAGGGGCACAAATCAAGCTGTAAAGTCCTTTTCTCCTTCCCTTGGCAGCAAGTAGCCACTACAGACCAACCCCCAACAGAAAACAACACAGGGGCAGTATGCCTCCTTAGCTTCTCCGGCTCTTCTCCTTGGCAAAGGTTCCTCTTGATTTCCCAGAAGTGATCTAAAAGTCTGGGGTCTGGGTCCATATTTTTATACACAAAACTCCTTTGTTCTCTGATGCAGCTTCCTGGCAGGAGGTAGAGGCAGCATTGTTGAAGGCAGACCAGGCCCATTCAGGTGAAAGGAAATATCCTCCCCCTACTCTAAATGTAGCCCAGGTCTATTCAGCCCAGCTCTGACTCATCAGACTTCCGGAGTCACTGCCCCTCTCCAGCCCCTGTCATCCAAAAGCCATACATGCAATACACAAACCTAGAAGAGGCACACTGGATGATTGTGCAAGAAAATACCTACTTTCTAAAAGTGGCATTTTCAAATATAGAATGTAAAACTCACCCTCACTGAAAGATGCACTTTAACATTCTGAGTTCAGGCATACTAAACTTTATTTTCCAACCTTGATCCTAGGGCCAGTTATGTTTATAAGATGTTATAAACAAACTCCCCATTCTCTCCTATGGGAACAGGTAGCCTTGCAATAGTGAAAAGCGAAATTGGCAGTGATTCACTATCAGGGCATGTCATACACATCAGGACATGTCCTACCTTTCACATACACTGCACCCTGCCCAGAGGGGTACCTTGGGCCAACCTTAGGGGTGTCTGACATGTAAGAAAAGGGAAGGTTAGGTCCAGGCAAGTGGGTGCACTTGCCAAGTCGACTTGGCAGTACCATACTGCACACAGGCTCTGCAACACAGGCCAGAGTTACATTTACAGGTTGCTTTTGTGAGTGGCACAATCAGTGCTACAAGCCCACCAGCAGCATTTGATTTACAAGTCCCGAGCACACCCAGTGTACTGTACTAGGGACTGATTAGTAAATCAAATAGACAATCATGGAATCACCAATCCATAACAGTCAATTTACAAAGGGAGCACTTGCACTTTGGCACTGAACAGCAGTGACAATGTGCCTAAAGCATCTAGACCAGCAAAACGAAGTCCAACACACAGCATAAACACGGAAGGCAAAGGCAAAAAAATGCAGGGGAGAAGCACGCCAATGGTGCCAGGTCTAACTGTCCTTAAAAGCATTGAGTTTAAGGCATTGTGATATATGTTTATATCTATGTATATATGTGATATATGTATATATCTATTTTCAGAACAGGCCCATTGGCAGAGGGGGTGGGTTAGCCATACTGTACAGAGATCACTTTGTCTGGAGGGCGAAGGACAGCGGCATTTCTGATTGCGAGAACAGCCATTTTTCCCTTCAAATATCGTCCACCATTTCCATCCATGGCGTGTTGGTGTATCGCCCCCGGGCTGCCCTAGCCATTTTGTTAGGTCACTTGTGGAAACAGTGACTGTCTTGGCCTCTTCTGCACCCAATTTTACCATATTGGGAGACCTCAATTTGCACTTTAACGATCCCCAGGACAAGGTAGCGGCTGATCTCCAGCTTGATTTTAGATCCTTTGAGCTCGGACTCATTAATACGGGTGCCACTCATAACAAAGGCCATCTGCTTGACCCGATTTTTTCTAATATCTTGCCACTTGAATCCAGCCCCCCTCTTCCTCTCCCCTGGTCTGATCACTTTTTGGTCCCCTTTGTCTGGCAAATCGGGACCAACATGATGCAAACCTCTGTCACACGTACTATGGAAAGGGCCTGGTCCAAGCTCTCTTATGTAAATTGGACACACAAACTAGAACAATCCGCCCCTTCACCCGAGCCGGACCCCGTGGTTGCAGATACTAATTTCAATAATTGGCTTACTAGCTCACTTGATCTAGTTCTGCCAAAGGAAAGAATGGAAAAAAAGGAGAGAGGCCACAAAGCTTCCTGGTACACGCCCGAGCTTGGAGTCCTAAGGAAAGGTTGCAAAAAACTTGAGCGTATCTGGAGGAAAGACTGGGACAGTCATAATAAAGAAGCATATCGCGCAGCTATTAGAGCGTACAAAGTCGCTCTTAGAAACGCTAAGACAGCATCTTTTGAAGAAAGGATTAGAAGCTCTTCCAATTCCACCAGGGAAACCTTTCAGATTGTTAAACAACTACTGAAGGTGCCTGACCCCCCCACTGTCTCCAGATACTTCAGGAGCCAAATGCAATGAGCTGGCGAATTATTTTGACTCTAAAATTTAAAACATTCTAATTACTTTGCCTCAGCTTGACTCTGCAGCAGTTGCCTGCAGCCGGTCGTCTGTGCTCGGCCCTCAGCTCGATGCTTTTGACCCAGTCTCGGTGGAAGAATTCCACAAAGTATTGGCCGCTATGAAAAGTGGCTCCCCCAGTGATCCGGTTCCTATGCAGATTTTGAAACGGATTGCCACCACCATTTCTCCTTCTGCCACTGAGCTAATCAATGCCTCTCTTCGGCAAGGCACTGTCCCTCCTAGTTGGAAGGGAGCTATTGTGAAGGCCCTCTTGAAAAAAACACAGCTTGATCCTTTGGAGTTGGCCAACTTTAGGCCGATCTCATTACTTCCAGAACTCAGTAAGATTACAGAAAAAATGGTCAATCACCAACTTTCCCATTTTCTGGAATCTAATGAGTTATTGCGGAGTTCTCAAACAGGCTTCCGCCCAGGCCAGGGTACTGACACTGCTCTTATATCTGTTATCGAGGAGGCGAGGTGCATCATGGATTCGGGAGGATCAGTGGCAGTGATCCTCCTGGATCTAAGTGCAGCCTTTGACACGGTCAACCACCGTGTCTTAATTCATCGCCTATCTGATATGGGAATTTCAGGTTCCGCTCTGGCCTGGTTAACATCGTTCCTAAATAATCAAACTTTTCAAGTCTAGGAAGGCGATTCACGATCCAAACGTATCCCCCTCCAGTGTGGCGTACCGCAGGGCTCATCTATAAGCCCTACGTTGTTCAACGTGTACATGTCCCCCCTGGAGGATGTGGTTGCCCCATTCGGGTTCAAAATAGTGAGTTATGCAGACGACACCCAACTTGTCGTCTCTCTCTCCCAATTGGACCAATGTTCTGATAATCTTCGCTCCTGCCTTCCCAAAATACATGCCAGGATGAGTGAGTCCTCTCTCAAACTAAATGGTTCCAAAACGGAACTTATGCTATTGGGGCATAAGATGACACCACTATCCAATGCTATCTGGCCTACCTGCATGGGAGCTCTCCCCCTCTCAAAAAATTAAATTAAAAGCTTAGGGGTTTGGCTAGAACAGGATCTTTCGTTCAAGACTCAAGCCAAAAAAAATTCTGGATTCGGCTGTGGCTTACTCCGTTCGGCTCGGAAATTCCTCACTCTCCTGCCTCTGCCCTCAAGGAAGATGTTAATTCAAGGACTTATTCTGTCCAGGCTGGATTACAGCAACGCCCTCTTTTTGGGCGCTCGTGAAGCCACAATTAATAAACTGCAACAGATCCAGAACGCTGCAGCTAAGTTGCTCACAGGCACCCCGGCCAGGGTCTCAGCTAAACCGGCACTCAGATTGCTGCACTGGCTACCAGTTCGCGAAAGGATAAAGTTCAAATCCTTGTGTATCGCTCACAAATCTCTACAAGGTAAGGGACCTTCTATTTTGAAGAGCTTAGTTTTGCCATACAAGGCCAACAGGCCCCTTCGATGCGATCACGAATGCCTGGCCAGAATTCCGAGAGTAAAGAAAGCGCGTACTGGCGGTCGCCGATTCTCTGTGAAGGCAGCAACTCTGTGGAATGCTCTTCCCCGGAAGCTGCGGGCTGAACCATGTCATTTACGGTTCCGAAAGCTTCTCAAAACTTTCCTCTTCCCCCAGTGATCCTATTGACTCCACTTCCCATTGTGAGCTTGGCTTTTTTTTCCTAGCGCTGGGATGCTCCCGGGTATCCATGCGCTTTACAAATCTGTTTACATATGTTCAAGGCCAAACACGGCTTAGCGCCCCACTACATTCAGGAACTGGTAACTCCCTATCTGCCTATTCAATACCTGAGATCTTTGAGTCATGCATTGATTTCAGTACCCAGGTTCCATCTAGCCCATTTGAAGGGCCACTCCTTTTCTTACCCTATTCCTAAAACTGTGGAATTCTCTGCCTGCTGATCTTAGAAACTGCAATTCATTACTTACCTTACAAAAGAATTTGAAGACTTTGGCTATTCTAGATGCTTGCCCTGGGACACCATATTTGCTTCTATCCTGCATGGGGAAAACCTCCGTAGTGTGTGCATTACACATCTCAAAAATAAAATAATAGTGCCTGTGACAGAAAATGGCCCAAAACACAACATGGATTTTGGATCCTAGCTCATCTGGCTCCTAGGGAAACCTTGCAATCCTGTATATTTTTTTTAACTTGACACCTAGGGGGAATATAGGTTTGGCTGATATGCAAGGCTCTAACCGGGTTTTTTTTTACCCAGAATGCCTTGCAAACCCCAAACTTTGATGCAAATTCTGGAAACAGTGAGGGGTCACAAACTTCTCTCCACCCCACATTCCTTCAAGTCTCCCTATATAATGGTACCATACTTGTGTGGTTAGAACTAGGGCCCACAACCGGAAATGACCCAAAATGCAACGGGACTTATCACATTTTCCCACTGAAAACTGACCTTTTTTCCCTGTGTTTTCCAATGTAGGAAGCTGAAGATTTTGGACCCTAGCTCAGCTGGCATCCAGAGAAACCTTTTTTTTCCCAGAATCCCTTACAAACCTCAACTCTTGACTACAAAAACACATTTTCTGAAATCTGCAGGGAGCTACAAAATTCCACCCAACTGACATTTCCACAAGTCTTCCAATAAAAAAACTTGTACCTTGCTTGTGTAAGTATGCTTAGTGCCTAGGACAGGAAATGGTCCGAATCACAACGTGGATTCATCTAATTTTTCACTGAAAATCAACCCTTTTTCCAATGTAGGTAGCTGTAGATTTTTGATCCTATCTCAGCTGGCACCTAGGAAAACCAAGCAAACCTGTAATTTTGTTTTTAATTAGACACTTAGGGGTATCCAGGAAGGATTAACTTGCATAGCTCTCACCAAGTGTTTTTCCAAGGATCCCTTGCAAACCTCAAAGTCCCCTGCCGGGGGCTCCCTTTGTCCTTTGTTTGAGCTGTCCCTGTAATGGAACTAGGCCCAGCCCACAAGTGGGGCAGCGTTTTTATTGGCACACGTGGGGTAATGCATACTGGTAGGAATTTTGTGGATTCTTGCGGTTTCCAGAAGTTTCAATCACAGAAATGGAAGGAAAATACGTGATTTCAGGACGAGTTTGAGGTTTGCAGTGCATTATGGGTAGGACAACCTTGAGGGATCCCCTGAAGGGACACCACCCCAGACTCCCCTGACTGTCTAATTTTCAAAAATGTCTGTAGTATGTAGGTTTGCATGGGTGGCGCCACAGCACAGCCCCAAATACAACCCCTACCCCTATTACTTTTCTCTCAACATAGCGTTGTAGGGCCTTTTGTTTTGTTTTCTCTTGGGCCACCCACACAAGTGAGTACAGTTCATATCGAGAGACATGTGGGAACTCAGGGTGGTAGGAAACCTGTGGATCTCTGCAGGTTCCATGTCCTTAATCACTGAAATGTGATGAAAATGTGTGTTTCTTACCAAAGCTTGACGTATGCAAGGGATTCTGTGTAAAATTACCTGGTGAGAGCCACACAAGCCATGCACCACTGGACTCCCCTGGTTGTCTAGTTTTATAAAATGTGCAGGATTGTCTAGGTGTTGGCTGACCTAGGGCTCAAAATCTACAGCCACCCACATTGGAAAAAAGATTCAAGAGTTCTTATTAAGGGCCATATTTACATTTTGGCTGACAAACAAGACTTTGTCGCCCTGGGGAAGTACTTAACAACTACAATGCTGAGACTTCTCCACCCACCAAATTTAGAAATGACCACCAAGCTTGCAGTCAATTGAAAAACATGGAAAAGAGCTGCCTAAATGGCGGTTCCCTTCAATGCCTTTTCACAATTGATGTGCTACTCTATGAATATGACAGAGCTGTACATCAATTTTTAAAAATAAAATTCTGAATCCGGATTTTCTTTTGAAAAAAATATCCCCTCTCTCATGGGAGTTATCTCTCATGGCAAGGGGTGCATTAGACAGTTATCACTGCCCTTTCCAACCATCTTTTCCCAGGTGGTGACGGGCAGTGAAATATTACCTATTGGTCTGCACATCTAAATTGAGTGGGCAGACACAGAGGTCAGCCATAGATGGCCCTTACTCAGACGGGATATAGGAGGGGTGCAACCATGCTAAACATAGAGTAGTCTTCCCAACGGTTACACCAATGCTCCATCCACATATATATTGGGATGCGAGACCATTGTCTTTACAGTAAGGATACCCTGTTGCCATTGTGATGGAGTATACTTACTATCACAGATATAAATTTAGTACTAATTTTTAAAGTTAATCCACCACTTACACTGGTTGGTTTTAGCACCTCCATAAATGCTAGCTTGAAAGTATAAATACATATCAAAGTATCTGAATAATGAGACCAAGACTACTGAAGGTGAGCCAAAGAGCTGCGTCAAGGCACCAATCACTTTATTGTACATTTGCACACCATTCACGCACCACACACAAGACTTTCATACCGCCAGACATGGACCCAATCCAACAGATCATTGCCCTCACGTTAAAATACTGCCTTATGTAGGGTGCCATAACAGTCATACTCCATAGGACGGAATCCCCATTTATGTTCACACATTTTGACAGTTGATGTACCACAACCTTCACAAATGAAAAAACAGTTTGATCACATTTTTACCACCTGTCAAGTAATCACCTCCATTCTGAACATTACCGAGCACATGCCTAGTGAACCTTTACTAATGGCTCTCATGTAAACTACTTGAGACTCAAGAAGACATGTCTTACATGCATCTTTAGAGCACTCACTACGGTAAATCCAACTCCTTCGAGTTTGTGGATTCAAGTTGGGTGTGTTTGAGTATCTCTCTGAGGTGTCATTCCTCGAACTGAGTGAGCATATCTTCCTTTGAAACTAAGGCAAATATGCTGGGGAATACTACTGAAGCTCCCTAAAGAGAAAACCATAAACTTTGTAGAGCATTCGTTTTTGACACAAAGGGTAGTCCATGCGAACGTAGCATATATCCCATCCACCGTTATGTGCAGTGCTGTGACTATAATGCACTCATCATACAGCAAACTGAACATCTACTTAGTTCAGACGCAGGATGAACATGGCAGGCAGGACAAACATTTTGCCCATTCATGTAGCATTGGGTGCAGGGTTCTCTGTAATTTTATGATTTTTTTTGTAAAACGCACTAACACCTGAGCTAGTATCCTGTCACCATGCAAGAACAGTCAGGGGGTGATCCATGGAGTAACCTAGTCGAAGAGCCATTACTAATGGCTCTCATGTAAACTACTTGAGACTCAAGAAGACATGTCTTACATGCATCTTTAGAGCACTCACTACGGTAAATCCAACTCCTTCCAGTTTGTGGATTCAAGTTGGGTGTGTTTGAGTGTCTCTCTGAGGTGTCATTCCTCGAACTGAGTGAGCCTATCTTCCTTTGAAACTAAGGCAAATATGCTGGGGAATACTACTGAAGCTCCCTAAACAGAACACCATAAACTTTGCAGAGCATTCATTTTTGACACAAAGGGTAGTCTGTGCGAACGTAGCATATATCCCATCCACCGTTATGTGCAGTGCTGTGACTATAATGCACTCATCATACAGCAAACTGAACATCTACTAAGTTCAGACGCAGGATGAACATGGCAGGCAGGACAAACATTTTGCCCATTCCTGTAGCATTGGGTGCAGGGTTCTCTGTAATTTTATGATTTTTTTTGTAAAACGCACTAACACCTGAGCTAGTATCCTGTCACCATGCAAGAACAGTCAGGGGGGGGATCCATGGAGTAACCTAGTCGAAGGGCCATTTGTTCAGATTTGTGTGGAATGCACTAATTTTAGAGATAACGCATATGTGTAGAGGCAGGTCATTCCACCCTATTGGAGCAAATTAGGAGCAATCTATTCTCCTTGCTCTGTGGCTGCCTATGCTGAGCAAAGATGTCTTGAAGGTTTATGAAATTCAAGGTAGTATTGAGGCATGCTGGATCAGTGTTGTGCAATACTTTGAATATGTGTTTCAGGAGTTTAAAAAGAGCTGTGGATTGAGAAGCTGTTTCTGTGCTGGGTGTGTGCGAGCTGGATGTTAATGGAGTAAGCTGCCTGCTGCGTTCTGCATGGTTTGAAGTCATTTCCTTAGATGAGTGAGGGAGTCATTCAGTATGGGGACAAGTGCAGCGCCAATGGGTTTTTAATCCGTAGGTGAAGATGAAGCGATGGCATGTGTATCTGTAGTTCCTTTACTATCTGCCTTCTACCTAGGCAATATCCCTCTGAAAGCACACTTAGCCTCATCTTTCTTTACTCTTTCATGCCTCTATCCTCATCAGAGTCCTGACTAATCCTGTATACTTGCCAAGTGAACCTATACTAATTCTTTCCATCGCTAGCTACTTGAAGCTGAAGAAAACATGTCTTTCATGCACCTTCAGCACATTCACTGTGCTAAATCCAACTCCTTTCAGTTTGTGAATGCAAGTTGGGGGTGTCTGAGTATGCCTCTGAGGCATCATTCCTTGAAATGAGCGAGCATATCAACCTTTGAAATTAAGGCAAACATGCTGGGGAATACTGCCTAAGTTCTCTAAAGCTCATTCACTGACATTTCTACTTTTGCTTTCAAAGTGTGCAAACTCAATTAGTAACTTGTATCATAACCAGTGTTATGAAATAGGGTACAGGACACAATATCTTGCATTATGATTGTTTTCACATATTTAGTTTAAAGACAATATGTATTTTATCATATATCCAAAATAGTGCAGACGATGCAGTACTCAGACAGTGAACAAGTAAAATTACAACAATATAGAACATGACACTTAACAGATCTCAAGGTTGCACAGGACATGAGCAGAGATCCTATCTGTTTATATGTAGTATCTCCTGGTGAACCATAACATGTTTTGAATGCACCTTAGGGAGAGGATATTGATGATTTGACCTGTAATTAGGCTTCGGCTATCATCCCCACAAATCCCCACAAACATCATCTGACTAAACTTCCCTAGCAAAAATGGAATCTTGGGACCTTCAATAAGGCATACAGTAAGCAATATGTGCAAGAATACTTCAAGACAGAGTACAGATTGTATTACGGGCTGCTCGGTTAGTTCGACAGTTCTGGTGGAGTAAACAAATTATATAGGGAATGTACACCTTTGTATTGCATGGAGAAAGTGGTCACACCTACATATACAACAACATTCCTAGATAAAGCCAACGATGCGAAGCGGGGAGCTCAGTTCCTTAGACAGGCTCACTATGTCCACATTCACATTCTAGTTTCCTATAAATTCCATGCTTGACCTCTGAGGAAAGTGAACATGCTTTTTAGGGCTCGGACTCCTTCCCAGTGAAACTGGGAGGAGTTTGAGAACTAATGTTAAAGGAGAAAAAAAAGAAGAAGAGGGCCATGGAGAGAGAAATTCCAGACATTCCTTAGCGTTTTCTGTCATCTGGTCAGTGATTCGTCTTCCTTGTGTTTTCTTTTTAATAGGCTTGAAGTGATAGGGTAAATGTAGTTTTGTTCCGCCATTTTGAGGCATATTTCGTGCGTGCTCGCGCAAAGAAGTACATTAATTATAATTAGGAGCTGTCAGGGTGCCTCCGTTAGTGAATACAGATGGCCGGGCGCGTTCACAAATCTGCAGCGCTCAGCGCGCAGCTTCCTTGTTTTGCAAGATGCGATCACCGCTTTAATACAGATTCGCTGAGGTACGTTCATGAGGCATTTATAAGGTATTGGCAAAATTAATGGTCCAGGCTTACGAATTATTCACGGCAATTCATGAATATATGTTGTTGTTTTTTTAAAGGCACGATTTCTCACGAGCGTGTGAAGGACTGTTTATTTTCCAGACCATTGGATTATTTTTTTTTCGCTATCACAAGGTATGTCAAGTAAGACACGTTTTTTTTTAAGACACACACTGCACCGCAGTTATTAAGTAAAATAACAAAAAGGAAGCGAGTGGGGCCGTGCATGAACGCACAATCGCCCAGTTGCAAAGAGTACATGGGAAGTAGTTTGCATTGTTCCCCGCCTGCAGCCGCGGTTTGAATCCGGTCCTGGAAGCCCGGGGCCCCGCCGCAGCTTGGCACACTTGTGGTTGGAAACTATGACTGGTCTGTTTTTGTGTAATCTGGCGGAGGGGGGGGGGTCGCTTGCTGTGTAATTACTGATGCTCCCGCTCGGATGCATTGAATCCCGGCGCACCCTTTGCCTCCCGCTGTGCACGCATGCACCGCCCGGACGAGGCCACCGCGCCATGCTTTGCAGGGAGATGCTTCATACGAACATACGTACACCGCAGTTATTAAGTAAATGCTTCATACGTACACCGCAGTTATTAAGTAAAATAACAAAAAGGAAGCGAGTGGGGCCGTGCATGAACGCACAATCGCCCAGTTGCAAAGAGTACATGGGAAGTAGTTTGCATTGTTCCCCGCCTGCAGCCGCGGTTTGAATCCGGTCCTGGAAGCCCGGGGCCCCGCCGCAGCTTGGCACACTTGTGGTTGGAAACTATGACTGGTCTGTTTTTGTGTAATCTGGCGGAGGGGGGGGGGGGGTCGCTTGCTGTGTAATTACTGATGCTCCCGCTCGGATGCATTGAATCCCGGCGCACCCTTTGCCTCCCGCTGTGCACGCATGCACCGCCCGGACGAGGCCACCGCGCCATGCTTTGCAGGGAGATGCTTCATACGAGCCCCTGGAACGTGCAGACCTGCCCACCGCTCCGTGCCACCCACTGAGATGGCCGGGCGCGTTCACAATTCTGCAGCGCTCAGCGCGCAGCTTCCTTTTTTTGCAAGATGCGATCACCGCTTTAATACAGATTCGCTGAGGTACGTTCATGAGGCATTTATAAGGTATTGGCAAAATTAATGGTCCAGGCTTACGAATTATTCACGGCAATTCATGAATATATGTTGTTGTTTTTTTAAAGGCACTATTTCTCACGAGCGTGTGAAGGACTGTTTATTTTCCAGACCATTGGATTATTTTTTTTTCGCTATCACAAGGTATGTCAAGTAAGACACGTTTTTTTTAAGACACACACTAATGTGGATGTAAGTTTGGAAATGACAGGAGCACCATATTTCTTACAGATGATTATGAAATCGGATGGTCAGCACCTGGTCCTGCTTTAATCAGGTCAGCTACATTCTATACTTATTTGAGGGTGTTATCGGAGAGAGTAAGCAGCACAGCACTTTTCAACTCAGGTGGCAATAGTACATTTGTTGATGTATGTACAACCATGCAACATTTGTATCAGTGCTCCCTTCACACCTCGCCATAGCCTTGTGCCCCAAAACGCTTGTATTGATCATCACGGGTTCAAACTGTGTGATCCTGGACACATCGCCCACCCCTCCTTTGTCCCCGATCTCTGGCAAAGGTGGGAGCGCTTAGAAGCAAGCGTATACCCGTGTTAAGCAGCATATATGGAACTGGGTCGGTACGTTGGCAGCTGCCGCTAGCGCCCCCCTCCAACACCCCCACAGCTCCCCCATCCCAGATGTAAGTCTCCCGCGCCCAGTATTGGCTACTTTACATGTCTCGGCCTGGGAGTTCATTCCGTAGGAACCCGGGCTCACTTAGCTGACGTCTCAGGGCAGGGAAGGATGTGCGCTGCCACGGTGCCACCCACATGTAAGTACGTGCCTGCGGTGGCCCTGTCTTTGCATTCCTATTTGCATTCAGTGCTCTTGTAAGGACATTTCATAATCCCACAATTTAAATCATCCCTCAAGGTGGAGCTTTGTGAGTTTATCAGGAGCCTGGGAAAGGGTACCAGCATGCTACAATAGAAGTCGGACAACTCGGTGGGTCAAGTGCCTGCTACAGAGATCTGAGTAACCTGCAGGGGTAATATTCGAATATAGACAGGGCCAACTTAGATTTCGCAGCACATTTCACTGTTGTAACACATGTGTGCAGCACCAGTACTATGAGCCTCTGGTGCTCAGTGCCACAAAGGCTGAAGCACAGTAACTTTCTAAAGTACAGAAATCCAAGCTTGTGAGCACGATGCTGCGGTCCAGTCCTAGATATTCTTACCAGCCTGCCAGTCCTCTTCAGACTGCAGCTCCTTTCCTCCCCCACTGGAGATCTAATGTAAGTATCGCGCCTGCCGCTGTCCATCGCAGAGTGCAGTAGAGTGCAGCGTGCAGTAGAGTGCAGCGTGCATTAGAGTGCAGCGTGCAGTAGAGTGCGGCGTGCAGTAGATTGCGGCGTGCAGTAGATTGCGGCGTGCAGTAGATTGCGGCATGCAGTAGAGTGCAGAGTGCAGTAGAGTGCAGCATGCAGCGTGCAGTAGAGTGCAGCGTGCAGTAGAGTGCAGAGTGCAGTAGAGTGCAGTAGAGTGCAGCGTGCAGCATGCAGTAGAGTGCAGCGTGCAGTAGAGTGCAGTAGAGTGCAGAGTGCAGTAGAGTGCAGTTGAGTGTAGTTGAGTGCAGTTGAGTGCAGAGTGCAGTGTGCATTAGAGTGCAGAGTGCAGTAGAGTTCAGAGTGCAGTAGAATGCAGTAGAGTGCAGTAGGGTGCAGTAGAGTGCAGTAAAGTGCAGTAGAGTGCAGAGTGCAGCAGAGTGCAGCAGAGTGCAGTGTGCAATAGAGTGCAGAGTGCAGCAGCGTGCAGTAGAGTGCAGTGTGCAGTAGAGTGCAGCAGAGTGCAGAGTGCAGCAGGGTGCAGTGTGCAGTGTGCAGTAGAGTGCAGTGTGCAGTAGAGTGCAGTAGAGTGCAGAGTGAGTGCAGAATGACTGCAGAGTGAGAGTGAGTGAGTGCAGAGTATGAGTGAGTGCGGAGTGCGTGCAAAATGAGTGCAGAGTGACAGTGAGTGCAGAGTGAGTGCTGAGTGCATAGTGAGTGCAGAGTGAGTGCAGGGGCAGAGTGAGTGCAGTTGCAGAGTGAGTGCAGGGTGAGTGCAGGTGCACAGTCATACAGTTGCAATATTTCAATAGATACATTTAATAATGTCTGATCTTACCTACAACTGTGTCAATGAAAACGTTTTCCTTTTCGAATATCAATAAACAACTTTTACTTGCAAAAAGTGTTTTTTTTCACAGACTGTAAATCAAAGTTACAAACACATATTTTACGTATAGTGTGTGAGTGTGCAGAGTAAGCAGTATGTGGGATTAGTGTACAGTGAGAGTGAGTGCAGAGTGAGAGTGAGTGCAGAGTGAGTAAGTGTAGAGTGAGTACAGAAAGAGTGAGTGCAGAGTACAGAGTGAGTGCAGATGCAGAGTCAGTGCACAGTGGGTGCAGGTGCAGAGTGAGTGCAGTGTGAGTGCAGAAAGAGTGAGTGCAGAGTACAGAGTGAATGCAGAGTGAGTGCAGAGTGATTGCAGATGCAGAGTCAGTGCACAGTGAGTGCAGGTGCAGAGTGAGTGCAGACTGAATGTGAGTGCAGAGGGAGTGCAGAATAAGTGTGAGTGCAGAGTGTGTGTAGAGTGAGTGCAGGTGCAGAGTGAGTGCAGAGTGAGTGCAGGTGTAGAGTGAGTGCAGAGTGAGTGCAAGTGCAGAATGACTGCAGAGTGAGTGTGACTGCAGAGTGACTGCAGTGAGTGTGACTGCATAGTGACTGCAGAGTGAGTGTGATTGGAGAGTGAGTGTAGAGTGAGTGGAGGTGCAAAGTGAGTGCAGAGTGAGTGCAGGTACAGAGTGAGTGCAGAGTGAGTGCGAGTGCAGAATGACTGCAGAGTGAGTGTGACTGCAGAGTGACTGCAGCGTGAGTGTGACTGCAGAGTGACTGCCGAGTGACTGCAGTGTGAGTGTGACTGCAGAGTAACAGTGACTGCAGAGTGACAGTGACTGCAGTCTGTGAGTCTGCAAGGTAAACAGTATGTGAGTATGTGAGTATGCAGGGTGAACAGTGTGTAAGTGTGCAGGGTGCAAAGTGTGTGAGTGTCCAGGATGAACAGTGTGTGACTATGCAGGATGAACAGTGTGGATGTGCAGAGTGAGCAGTGTATGTGTGTAGGGACACTGTGTGAGTGTGCAGGAGACAAACATTAAAACTAAGTTCACCACACACATACATAGGACCACACACATAAAAACCACACACCACACACACATACACCACACACACATACCACACTCACACACACCACACACACCAGCCTCTCACCACCACACACTCATCACCGCACACTCACCACCACACACTCACCACCACACACTCACCACCACACACTCACCCCCACAGACTCACCCCCACAGACTCACCACTACACACACAACCACACGCCATCAGTGCACGCTTTCACCAAGCACAAACACCACCAGCCATCAATGTACGCTTTCACCAAGCACAAACCACACCATGCGTCAGTGCATACTTCCACCACGCACACAACACCAAATGTCAGTGCATGCTTTCACCAAACACACACACACACCACCAGCTGTCAGTGCACACTTTCACCAGTCACACACAACACCAGCTGTCAGTGCACACTTTCATTAGGCGCACTTGCCACCAGCCGTCAGTGCACCCTTTCACCAAGCACACACATTACCAACTATCTCTGTACACTTAACAGGCACACACACTACCAGCCGTCAGTGCACGCTTCCACCAGGCACACACACCTCCACCCGGCACTGCATGCTTCCACCAAGCACACATACCACCAGCCATCAGTGCACAATTTCTACAGGCACACACACCACCACCCATCAGTGCACACATCAATTGTTAACGCATCTACAATTAACTATTGTAGCAATCGCACTATGCTGCACTTACTTTTAAAAATATTCATCTAAAGCGCAGCATGCACCATTGCTACTAGTCCAATCCAACACACATATTTCCACTACACACCACATGCATACACTCCATAACACATGGCTACAAGACATTGCCATTTACAATGCCATTACCTCCAACTCAAAAAAATCCGAGACCTATTGCATTTCTAATGCTTGTTCTTTCATGGAGTGTCAGGCAGCTGCAAAGTTTTCCATCTAGAGATATGCTTACTTTGCTCTCTTATTTAGGGACAAGGAAATTAGAGCTGCACTCATGTGAAACCCCTTGTAAATACACTTCAGAAACTGTCAAAAAGTGGCCTGCATCTGACCTACTAAATGGGAGAGATTTGCTTTTAGAAACTGCGCAGAAAACTCACTTTGCACTGTAGTTGGTCACTGAACATCATCGGTATGCAAGTTAGACAACTGCGGATGTAGGAACTGCACGATTACCATGTGTAACTCCTGAAAATATGCAAAATTAAGTTTGAAAGGAAAGTAGGCCACAAAAGTACTGACAATCATTTGATCTGTAGGGAGCTCTAGAGCTTAATCTTCTTGTGGTCCATGTTATGACTGGAGTGGGTGAGAAACGAGAATCCAAACTGAAGTCGCTCATCCTTGTTTCCTAGCATAGCCATCTTGAAACTCATAATCAAACAGATCAGATCCCACAGGGTTTATGATGGGAATGTGCGCCTTCTACACAGTTTCCATCTAGAGTACAGCATCCATTTTAGGATATCCTCATCCCTTACTCCTCATCCCTACATGTCATCCCTACTACTGATCCATCTTCCTACTTCTCATCCATCATCCCTACTTCTCAACCCTGCTTCTCCTCTCTACTTTTCATCTGTTATCCCTTCTTCTCTTCCATCACTTCTACTTCCCCTCCCTGCTTCTCACCACTACTTTTCCATCATCCCTACAACTCATCCATCCTCTCTACTTTTCTTCCATCATCCCTACGTCTCATCTATACTCCTCATCCATCATTCTTACTTTTCATCCCTACTTCTCATCCATAATCCCTACATCTCACCTATCATCCTTACATCTCATCCCTACTTCTCTTCCATAATTTTTACTTCTCATCCCTCATCCTAAATTCTCACTGCTACTTTTCGTCAATCATTCCTATCACTCTTTTATCATTCCTCCTTCTAATCCCTCATCCTTGTTTCTCATCCATCATCCCTACCTCTTAGCTCTATTTCTCATCTCATATGTGGGGTGACGGGTACGCTCTTGAACTTGAGTTGGAGTCATTCCTTTCAGAAAGGTCCTTCCAGGTCTTTGAAGATAATGTGGTATCAGATAGGATGCCTTTGAGATGTGCGGTGCCTCAGGGCTCCTCTCTAAGCCCCACGCTTTTTAATGTCTATATGCGCCCCTTGGCCGAAGTAGTCAAGCCCTTGGGAGTGGGGATTGTTAACTATGCTGATGATACTCAGCTGGTGATGTCCCTTAACCCCTCATAGAATAATAGTGGCAGCCTGGCAAATTGCCTGGAAAGAGTGTTCGCATGGATGGATAGCTCGTTTTTAAAACTGAATGCTGCTAAAACCGAGCTTATGTTTTTGCGGAAACCCACCAACTTGGATCCCAACGCCTTTTGGCCACACTGCCTAGGCTCTATGCCTCACCCCAAAGACCATATCAAAAGTCTTGGGGTTTGGTTGGACAACAATCTGAACTTTGGGATACAGGCGAGTAAAGTAGCAGGTGCCTGTTATGGTATCCTCAAAATGATAAGCAAGGTTTTACCACTTCTGCCTTTCAATGTCAGGAAACTGCTGGTACAAGCCTTGATTCTTTCTCGGCTGGACTACGCCAATGTAATCTACTTGGGCGCTTCGGCTACGACCATCAGAAAACTCCAAATAGTTCAAAATTGTGCGGCACGCCTTCAGATTCAGGTCCATAACCGGGAATCTGCTAAACCACACATCTCCTCTCTGCACTGGTTGCCAGTAGCCGAAAGGATTCAATTCAAGTCACTGTGCATTGCTCACAAATCTCTCTCGGCTATTGCTCCTCCGATCCTTTGTACCATCATACCCCGGTACCGTCCTACAAGGTCACTGCGCTCTGAGAAGAAACATCTTGCTATCATTCCCAGAGTGAACCGAGTGCGGAGTGGGGGCCGGCGTTTCACCGCCATTGCTGCAAGATGCTGGAACCTATTGCCGGACCACATCAGGCTTGAGACCAACCACTTACGGTTCCACAAACTTCTAAAGACTATGCTGTTCCCCTGAGTCGGCTGCTTGCCTTGGTGTTAGCTTGTCTTCAGCGCTGGAAGGCCTTTGGTAGCCATGCGCTTTACAAGTGTACACTCATTCACTCACTCATCCATCATTCTTAGTTTTGATCCCTACTTCTCATCCATATTCCCTACTTCTCCCTTATCATCCTTACTTCTATGTCCCTATTTCTCATCCATAACCCTTACTTCTCATCTCTTCTTCTACTCCATCATCCCTACTTGTTATGGATTATGAATCCATATTTCTCACCCATCACCCCATCTTCTCATAAATCTTCCTTACTTCTCATCCATCATCCCTGCTTCTCATCCCTATTTCTCACCCATCACTCATCATCTATATTTCTTATCCCTACTTATCATGAATAATCCATCATCGCTTCTCATTACTTCTTCTCATCCATCATCCCTACTTCTCATCCTTATTTCTCATACCCATCCATCATCCATCTTCATAATCGTAATCGTAATCGTAATCATACGCTCTTGTATAGCGCCTTATCACCATAAGGTCTCAAGGCGCTTGCTTTGGGAACCTGTCTTGGTCTTTTCCTGCGAGATTACCCCTACTGGGCATCCCCAAGGTGAAGACCAGGCATCCCATCGCGGTGGGGCCGTAGTGGAGATTAAGCAAGCTATTGCCCAGAGTTGCAGAGTGTGAACCCACGATTTGAGTAGGCACCGAGGCGAGAATTATCGAGTCCGTGGACATTATGAGCTCCAGACCCTGCCGCGTTTGGAATTGAACCCTGGTCCCGGGTCTGATCTCTGCATCCGGGTCTGCCTCCGCTAACCGGTGAGCCACACTTCTCCACTGACTTCTCAGTTCTCATCCCTCAGTCACACCAACAGACTTTGAATGTTGTGAAACACACCTTACACTGATTGCTTGGCAAGAGAGAGGGTTGCATTGAAAAAACATCCTTCTCATTGCACACTGTGCCGTTTGCTACCAGTGACCCCAAGGCTGTACAGCATTTCATATTATTTGAGTGTTTTTTCTATTTACACAGGCCTCAGCATGAGAGCTTTGATGGTTAGGGAAAGGCTAAGGTACTTGGCTTGGCCATACATTAGCACTTGGAGACAGGGGTATACACTTCATCAGAGGCAAATGTGCTGTGAGGGGAGCACTCTCTACACCATCAGTGCACCTCCAGAGGACAACCTCTGCAGAGGGGGGAAGGTGGTACCATGGAGGCCCCACACATTCCCCTAATGAAGGGTGGAGTAACTCACTACACATGCCTGTATGAGGATCTCTTTCCCTCCTCTGGAGTGCAGGTGGTTGCCACTTGCACAGAGAATGAATGACTGGCTGCTTCACAACTGGTCTACCTTTCACTAATCTGGTGCCCTCAGAGAAGCGCATGTTTATGGTTGCCCTAACTGCAGCACATTACTTGTAATACGGTGAACTATTCATGTTTGTGTCTGTCGCACCTTTTTAAAGATGATCCACGAAACAAAAATGGACAAACTATAAATATTAGGGAAAAGTAAGGATTAACACAGTTCCTCCTAAATCATAAGCCTAAAAAATAATTAATTTACATGGCTTAAATTAACTTTCTTGTGATTTAGCCCAATAAACCCCAAAGTAATCCTTGTCAGGATGCACAGAAACTCACCCACCAAGGTGGCATTCTTCATCATCTAGGCGTGCTTCACATTGGGTGAGGTGTCCCGTAGTGGGATATTTTAATTATGTTCATGATCATGAAGGCAAATGACACAGCCCCTTCAACAATGATAGGAGTGTGGATTTTCGGACTGGGTGATAAGGTTACAATTGGCTGTGGATAACATATACTATTTTAAGTTCAGTTAATTGAATCCATGGTAAGATTAAAAAAGGAAAGAAGGACTAGCAGGACCTAATAATTCCATAAGTCCGACAGAAGGTGTTCATGCTCGACATGTCTCTTGCCTTGCATCCCAAAAGATTCTATGGAATTCATCGGAGCCTTGGAGCCAAAACACTGTTATAAACCAGGTAAGTCCTACACTCAGATACATATAACAATATAGTTTCACAGTCAGTAGCATGTAATTGTGTAAGTAGGAAGATCACATTGGATCTTACTAATGTTACTCGCCTTGTAGAACCTAACAAATGAAAACAAGTAAACTCCTATTGTTTATAGAATAGTTTAACACTTAATGATTTATGTAAAGATAACTAATGAACTTATCCGCTTAAACGGTGCGGCGGATTAGAGGAGTGGGCGGGGCCGTGTCGGCCAACGGATGTGCGCAGCACTATGAAGGTAGTGCGCCCAATGGCCGTTGGCCGACAGAAGCACGCAAGGGGTTAGTTTGCATCATGTTGGTGGACACAGCAAACACACTGCAAAAAGTGCCCTTGGTCACACTGCTCACATGCCGTTAAATTGTGCCTCTGACTTTTGGTTAGGAACTTTGTATTGCACACGCATACTGTACTAGTAAATCTTATACATTTAATTCATATGATAATAGCATGGGAGCACAGATTACTGTAAAAAGAGTTAGTCAGTACCCATTTGGTAAGGGGACCTGGTGTTCTCCAATGTCAAACACTTAAGAAAGCGATTTAGCTTTCAATCATTACACTCAAAACCACTGTCCCAAATATCATACCATATTTCTATTGCAGTGCTTAGAGCATTTCCATGTTGTCTGGAGCATACATTGGTTTTTGCTGCTAACTGTTGGAGTCAGCTTGACCCCATATGTTGAGAAAGTAAGCAAAATCCATGTTTTTGAAGATATTACCATACCAGTGTGTTGTGCGCTATGTAATGACGTTGAGTTAGTGACTTGTACTTGTCTGGAAGCATCTGGCTGCATATCAGTGCTGACTCTAACTTGTATGGTGATCAAAAAGAGTTTCCAATATTACAACGGTTGAATAACAAATTATTTAATTTAATTGAAGATTAACATGAATTTTCATTATATCACCTAGTGGCCCTAACAGCTGGAAGGCATCTCATTAGTATCCCTGGCTGGATTATAAGTTGAGTTTAGTGTATTCGTTATATGTAACTGCATAAATAGATTTCTTGTCTCACTCCCTCCAGACACTCAGCCCCTCAGGTGGCCAAGCCTCTACTACGTAGACCTTTAGCCCTGTGTACAGCTGTTCATGGAGAGCCCACTCCCTGCAGACACTAAAGTTCCCTTAGGTGGTCAAGCCTCTACAACACACAACCTTTGCTTTATAAAGAAGTCTTCATGGAGAGCCCATTCCGTACAGACACTCAAGGCCCCTGAGGTGGCAAAGCCCCTCGTGCGCATGGTCTTAGACCTGTGTCCAGCTGTTCAAGGAGAGCCCAAACCCTTCAGATACTGAATCCCTCGTAGGTGGGCAAGCCTCTACTACTCGCAGTATTCGCCCTGTGCAGAACTCTTCAGGGACAACTCACAACCGCCAGACACTCAAGCCCCCTTAGGTGGCCTAGGCCAATCCCCTACTAGGTACAGGCTTAGTCCTGTGCACAACCGTTCATAGAGAGCCCACTTCCTACTGATATCCAAGGCCCCTTAGGGGGTCAAGCTCTTAAAACACAAAGCCTTTGCCTTCAGCCCAACTCTTCACAGAGAGCTGACATCCAAGCCGCTTACTCACTACATTCCAGAAGAAAAATAAAACCTCAGTATACAGCACACATCTGACGTCTGCACACATATCCTTGCTTCCTCTAGATTGGATTTCGGCAGCATCCTGATGGCTGACTTGCCAAAATCTTTCATGCCTTTAAAAGCAAACTTGCATTCAATAGGCAGATTAATATCTTTAAAATAAATTCAACAACAGAACACCTATGCTGAAAAACATACATTGACTGCCATGGAGAGTGAAGACAAAGTTAAAAATATGCTGCTTTGCATACAACACTGGCACTGAAGATTTCCTGACTGGATACCATGTTTAAATCACTTGAAAAGTATTTTTTTAACAAACTTCCAAGGGGTGGGGGGGACGGTGTTCTTGAAAACAAAAGTAGATCGGCCCTGACATGGTGGGAGCTTTTTGTCTACATGTGAAAAGTATTGTGCCATTGTCATTTTGACCTGCTGGATCTGTGGTGGATGGGCCATCAGGAGAAGGGTTTACCTGGGTGAGGCCATGAAAGCTCCGCCAGTGTAACCACAACCTTTTCCCTGACTCTAAATAGATCATAGGTGTCAAAAGTTTGGCTTGGCAGGAGTACTGCTAATTTACAACCATTCTCTTATTCCACCCAGCTCTAACAGACCCTATGAATAATGTGAATTACTTAATTGTTAAAGCTTTTCAAATATTCATGTGCCACTTTTTTGCCATTTTCTGACAAATATAAGTTCACTAACACATTTTGGATATAGACTGTGCTTTATCAACTATGTATCTTCTCTTGGTTACTTTGGAGTTTTATAGGCAATGACAGTGTACAAGATCGAGGCTTATTAGATGGGCATCAGCCATCACCAGTTCACTTTGAATGTGACCTTTGAAAAGTGAGGATGACAGAGAGAAGGCCGGCACGTATAGTTCAGTGTGCAGTGTTTTCTTGAATTTTAAGTACTTGGGGTCAGATTTGAAGGTGGGTTTACGGGCATTCTACATGCTCAAGGATCTGCTTCCATAAATCGACATCCTGATTTTCACTTGATAGATCAAGTGTGTAAACAGTAATCTAAGGATCTTGTTGAAATAATTCAGGTACTCAATTGAATTTTAGTGGAAATGTATTCCCAGCACAGCATTAACAGTTCTCCACTTGGTAGTCCAGATGCAACTGGCCTCAGTTACCAAGCTTCACTCTAGAACCCAGGATCTAGCTAGAATCAAAAGAATGTACATGCACAAGCTGCTAAAGAACACTATGATGCACCTCAGGGAAAGGGTGATGGACATAAAAGAATCCTGTAGTAGGAGATGTAACATATCCCCCATTTCAATGACAATTACAAAAACACCAAAAAAAATACTCAAATGTAATCATTGAATTTGCTTGGTCTATTTCTTACACAAACAGAATATTTGACCCTTGAAGCAATAGATTCATCACAATCTTGTTCTGGTTCTCTGGTGTTAAACTGATTATTTAATCTGGAACTATAATTAATATTATTGCACTTTGCAATTCTTCTTACATTCCACAATTTCCCATCTTGGGTGATTACAGAATTACTAAAAACTTTTTTGATTTGTATAGGTTTTCTAAATTTACATAAACCTTTATTCATTAATCCTGGTCTTAGAATCCTAACCCAGTCTCCCACAACTAAATCATGAACTTTAACTTTCCATTGTTCATTATACCATCTCACAGTTTTCTTTTGTTTGACTTTAACTCTTTTAGCGGTATCATGCACACATTCTTTGAGATCTAGTTTACTCTGGCAAATATTTTTAAAACACCATGGACTGATCTTTGATGCCGGATCTCTTCCTTTCAGTAACTTAAATGGACTAAGTTCTGTTGTGGAGTGAGGTGTAATACGATATACCCATAATTTTTCACTTAAAGCTTTCATCCAGTCTCCACCCGTTTTTAGCACATCTGCCATACAAGATTTCAATACTTTATTAAACCGTTCCACCTGAATATTTTCATGTGGCTCATATAACGATGTACATTTGTGTGTAATACCACATTCTTTAAGAATACTCTCCATTTCTATTGAGGTCAACTGCACTCCATTGTCTGTGACAAGAATGGATGGACATCCTTCCCGTGCAAAAATGTCCTTGAAAAATAAAAAAACAGCATTTGTGGTAGCTTTGGGTACACATTTTTTCTCCGGCCCCTTTGAGTGATAGTCAATCATGACCAATGCATATTGTGAATTATCTGGGAAATTCTTGAATGGATCTGAAATATCAAAAGCCAACTTTTACCATGGCATGTCTGGCCACTTCACTACTTTTAAAGGCAGAACATTTGTTTTAAGCCTTTTTTCACTTGACACACAGTCCTGACATTCTCTTACCACTCTGTCTATAAACGTGTCCATACCTGGCTGCCAAAAGAAACTCCTAATTAACCGTTTCATGGATGATATTCCAGGATGTGTTTTTTGGGCTAATTTGAGAATAACATCTTGCATACCCTGTGGTGGAACACACTTCCCTGATTTAAATAGAAAATCACCTTCAAATTCTAACTCTTCTGCTACCTTTGTAAAGGGTAATAGCTCTTCCTTAATTAAACTCTTTTTGGGCCATTCATCCATAACATATTTTTTTTAAATATTCCATCTGTCATCTAGCTGTACACAACTGATCCACTTTTCTTCCATAATTTCTTTTAATTGTTCACCAACAACATCACCAACAATATCAACAATGGTGACAATAAACTCAGATTCTTTTATCAAATCAACCTTATCTTGTTCTCATGGTAATCGAGATAGAAAATCAGCGGTAACATTTTTCTTACCTAGTACATACTCTGTACTGAAATTGGGCTCTTGTAATCTGGATGCTAATCTCGCAATCCTAGCTGTTGAGTGCCATCCACCACCTGTAGATAATTTATTGACTAACGGTTTGTGGTCAGTTCTGAGAGTGAATCTACTACCCAGATATATAATCTAAAATGTTCGACTGCCCAAACACACGTAAGTAATTCTCTTTCTATTGCCGCATGTTTCCGCTCACATTCATTTAACGTGCGTAAAGCAAAGTCCATGTTCCATTCATCCTTCCCATCCCTTTGTGATAGAATACCCCCTAAACCATATAGACTGGCATCAACTGTAATTATACACTCTTTCCTCATCCAAAAAGGTTTCAATGTGGGTGCATTAATGATGGGGTTTTTTATACATTCAAAAGCCTCCTATTGTTTATCTGACCACTCATATTTCACATTTTGTCTTAATAAAGCCCTAAACGGTTCAATCTTAGTTGCAAAGCCTTCCACAATTTTACTGTAGTATTCACACATTCCTGTGAAAGATAACAGCTGATCCCTGTTTGCTGGTGATGGTGATTTAACAATTGCATCCACATTAGTTTTCTTTGGAACAATTCCGTTACCAGATAATGTGTGACCTAAGTATTCAACTGTACGTTTAAACAATTTACATTTGTGTGCTTTCAGTGTAAGACCATGGCTCTCCAATCTTTTGCAAACTTCATTCAAATGATTCAAATGCTCAGATTCATTCCTTGAAAAGATCAAAATATCGTCCTGGAAACACTTGACATATTCGTCTAGATCTCTAAAGATCTGGAACATAACTCTCTGAAATACTAACACAGCTGATGCCAGACCAAAAGGCTTGCTTGTATACTGATATAAACCAAAAGGCGTAATAAATGCTGTGAGTTTTTTTGATTCTTCCATTAGTTCTATCTGATGGTACACTGAACGTAGGTCTAATATGGAAAATATTTGAGCCCCTTCAAACATTGATACTACTTCATTGATATTTGGTAATGGATGACAATCTATAATAATATTAGCGTTAAGAGCTCTCACATCCACAAATACCATTAATTTTTGATCCGGCTTGCGGACAAGAACAACGGGGCAAACCCACTCCGAAGACGCAATGGTTTCAATAATGCCCTCATCAGACAACTCCTTTGACATCTCTTTAACTTCTTGTCTTATGCTAATTGGTTCACCTCTAATTGCTTTGTTTGATCAGTATTTCATTTTCTTTTAACACAATTCTGTGAGAGAAGTTTTTTAGTTTTCCCAACTTATCACAGAAGACATTACTATAACTGTTCAGTAAACTCTTTTCCCTTTCATCAACCTTATTATCAGAACTAATCACTGCAATCTTGTTAAATAGAAAATCATGTCCAAACAACAAGAGAGTGAGGGATTTAGAGGTCACTCTTCTACCCCTATCAATTATCTTACAACAACTAAAGAGTGACTAACAATCAATCTATTGTGTGAAAATAGAAGATTTACAAAAACAATAGACAAAACATCCGAGAACGGGAAAGAAAAACTACTCTATTGGTAAGAGAGAAGACTCTATTTGTAAAAAGAACCCTCACTCACCCTAGTGGTGACATGCTTCATCATGGGGTTTCCACGAGGGAGACCGAATGTCCCCCCCGTGCGCTTCAACGCCTGCAATTGCAGCGGAGCAGGTTTACTGTGAAACAGATAGTGTGTGCTCAGTGATGTGAGTGCTAGTTTAAAAGATCCCAGCTGTATCTCCAAACAACTTTATTCATAGGTCAACCGGTCACAATAAAAAGAAGTGGGGACAATGTGGTGATTTTATTGGGAAATCACTATGTCCTAAAAAAAAGGTCAACATGTTTCTGCTGTTAAATGCCATATTCGGCTCAGCTTTCATCAGGACCGTGAAAAGAAATCCACAGGGGGTCCGTGCTCGCTAAGGGACGTCCACAGTCTGAGGATATGAATGTGAAAAAAGAATTTGAAAAAATCTTTTTAGGAAGTTTCGATATTAAAAAACTCACGGTTTTGCACCGTCTCAAAAGGCTCCTAGAGAGTCACCAGGAGTCCATTCTGTAACGAAACAACATTAAAACAATATAGACAATCAATATACATGTTTCATCAGTAACATCTGTTCATTCGTTACACCATCATTAGGATTGAAAAAAATCTAACCCTTACAGTTTATCTCAGGGCCCATTCTCATAATTAGAGGATGCATTGCTTCATTTTAATCGAACCACATTTGATCCTTCAAAACCATTATTCAATAGGTTCTGTTTAGACTAAACTTTAGTCCCACTTCACACTGAATTATTAACTTACATCAGGCTTAGCGTTTCCATTATTAAAATTAGGATCGGCGTCCTACCCCTGTTTGTAAAAGCGTCCAACATGGACAGCAAATTTAAAAGTTCAGACTAATGGAAGAATAATGTTGTTAGGTTGTCGAGTACTTACATCATACAAGGAATCAAGTATGCCACATAGATTAACAGCAGGGCACAATTTTTAGCTGCCTATCATCTATAAACAAAACAGAACAGAGACAGACAAACGGTGTCGGGAAAAGCTGGCGAACAGTAGTCACAATAAATCACGTGCAAATCGTTAAAAAAGCATCACACGCCTACTGAGACTCACTGAGTGCGACGCCACTCGCCGCCGTCCACCTAATCCGGTAACCGCTGCTATCTGAAAACGATGTTCCGTTTGTGAAGCCGTCCATCATGAAAGCAGGCCGCGTAATTACGTACACCGCGTCCTAAGTCCGGGTCAGCTGACAGAAGCGACATGCTACAGGACGTCAGACGGCCCACAAACGCTAGAACGTTAACCTCCGAAAACTTTATTGATCACGGGGTTTTCTTCAAAAGGACAAAGCATCAAAATATAATGTGCCCGATAATTGTAGTAGACACAATGCCTGGATGTCCCAAATTCTTTAACGAAAAAGAAGAAGATTCTTTAACGAGAAAAGGGGGGATTCTTTAATGATAAAAAAGAGAAAGAGGAGGATTCTTTAACAAAAGAAAGGGGGGTTAAAAGCACAAACAGATACCCCTGATGGATTAGATTGCAGGATGATACTGTTGTGCCTGCCAGCCGACGGTCACAGCAATGCCAGGATGTTCCTAGTCAACAGGACCCATCATGCCGTCAGTCTGACATCCAAAATCCAAATATAAACTTTATGTACCTTCTTCGCTAAAGTACTATGCCCTGAATGTTACACAATAGTAAGGCTCTAACTCAGGACATTGAGCTTTGGTTCACCGTCTCAAGACCGACCCCCAAGGGATGTCATCGTTAAGACCAGTCACATGCCTTGAGAGGCGGTGAACCCACCTTTGCTCCTTCTCAAAAAGTGTTGTTTCTGTGCCAGAATCAAAATGTTCTATCACAGTCCAATGAATGTCCGTTGGAGAGTGTTTGTGCTCCATAAAGTGTGTGGTGAGTTTGGTGTTACTCTTGCCACATCTTATGCTGCTCCGGTGTTCGCAGATCTGGAGTTTGATCATCCTTTTGGTCATCCTGACATTCTTCAAACCATAGGGACATGTAATTAAGTACACGAAGTTGCAAGTATTGCAATTCGTGTGTTGCCGTTGTTGCCACTTTTGCCTGGTTCAAGATTGAGTGTCTTCGACATTGAGGTGAGGGGACACACACTACAACCCCCACAGGGATAATGACCAGTAATGGGTGGTAAACCCGAGGCGTCTAATACACTCCTTGTTGTATGTTGTTGTCGTTTCGGACATGTGTGAACAAGGGAGTCCTTAAGGCTCCTCGCTCTCTTATAAGAGAACAGAGGTTTTTCCCATGCGCAATTGTTGGATGTCAAGATTCTCCAGTGTCTCTTGATGCTGCGACCAACCATATTGGATGCTGTGTTGTAAGTCGTAACCCACGTCAGAGGTACCTCTGTTCCTGTTTCTCTGGGGAGGTCCTCTAAAAGGGCCTCTCGATTCTGATTACGTGCTCTCTTGTAACTTTTAGTTAAGAGGTGATTAGGATAACCCCTCGTTTGTAGTTTCCTGGTTAGGTCCTGTGCCTGTTCTTTGTAATCAGAAACCTCACTACAATTCCTCCTAATACGGAGGTATTGACCAAAAGGGAGGATCTCTCTCAATGGCTGCGGGTGAAAGCTTGAATAATGTAAAAGATTGTTTTTTGCAGTAGGTTTGTAATAGGTCTTCGACATTAGTCGTCTGCCTACTCGTGTAATCGTCACATCCAGAAACACAATTTTGGTTCTGTCAAATTCATGTGTGAACTTGAGATGTGTGTCCTGATGATTCAACCAAACAAAAAAGGAACATAATGACTCCTCATCACCCTTCCAAATTAACAAGACATCATCTATGTATCTTTGCCATAGAATAATGTTAGAGAAATGGGGGTTTGTGGTTGGTAAAATGTTCTTACGTTCGAAATTGAACACAAATAACCCCGCCACACTGGGGGCAAATGTGCTCCCGATTGAAGTTCCGGTAGTTTGTAAGTAAAGATCTTCCTCATATTGAAAAAAGTTCCTTTTGAGTGCCAATGTAGCGCAGTCTATTACAAAGGAACGAGATGTTTGGTATTGCCAATCAGTTTGATCCAAGGTTTCTGCAACCACCTCAATTGTTGCATCTTGAGGTATAGATGTATAAAGGCTCTCAATGTCTAACGTAGCCAGAAAACAAGGTTCATCTGGCATTGTGATAGTCGGTAACATTGCCAGTAGGCTTTTGGTGTCTTTTATGTATGTACTGGTGGTTTCAACAATAGGCCGTTAGAAAAATCGCAGTATTTTGACAAGGTTCCAAGAGAGAACCCAAACCTGAGACAATTGGCCTCCCTGGGGGGGGTGGATGCCTTTGTGGGTTTTAGGGAGGGTATAGAAGTATGGTATCTTACCCTCTGTTACTGTCAAAAAATCTGCCTCTTGTCTACTTATTTTGCCCTCATGTTCAGCCTCCATTACCAAGTCGATTATTTCTGTTTTTAGACTGGTTGATGGATCCTCCCTCAGAAGTATGTAGTTTGTTTGGTTACTCAGGAGGCGACAACATTCTTGATCGTAGTCTCTCTTATCTAGTATGACTATCTCACCCCCTTTGCCCGCACTCTTAATCACTATGCTGGTGTTATTTTGTAAAGAGCGTATTGCCTGATATTCATCCGCAGTTAGATTCTTAAATGGTGTTGGTGTCACTAAGGACTCAACATCATTAATAACTGCCTGCTCAAAGGCGAGTATCTCCGGTGGAATGGTGTGTGTTGGGGGGTGAAGGTAGACTTTGGTCTAAAGTTAGTGTCTCCTCATAACATCTGAGTAGATTCCATAGTCTGTTTTTCAAAAAACTTTTTTAATCGCAATTTGCGAAAAAAATCAGTACGTTCGCAACGTAACTGAAATTTATCAAAACCTGGTGTGGGGACAAACCCCAACCCCTTCTCCAGAACTCTAGTTTCTGACTCAGTCAAATCCGTTTTTGATAGATTTAAGATTAAGGTTTTTGGTTGCTCGGTCCCGCCCTCTGCTCTGAGGTTTTGCTTCTTGTGTTGTCGCCCACTGATTCGGTTGTTTCCCACTGGACTTGGTTAGACCCTTTCCATCTCCCTTTCTTCCCCCGGCCCCTCCCTAATAAAGGCTTTTGGAACATTTGGGGTTGAAAAAATTGTAGTTGTGGAGGTCCATAGGCAGGGTTCCATCCCATCATAGGCGGGAACGGTGGTGGAGGGTGAAAAGCGTTCTGGTAACCAGTTCCGCCTTGTTGCTGGTATACCTGTTGGCCACGGTTGAAGGTGCCTCTCCCCTGCCACGGCCTCTGTTCCTTTTACCAGTACTCCCCGTGCTGGAACCACTCGTGTTGGAATCCCCAGAAGCATCAGAGTTATAATCTGTCTTCGTAGGGGGAGTGTAATCGGGGCTGGTATAAGGATATACCTTAACATATGACCATCGTGTCAAGTCTTTTTGAAACTTCTGGGCTTTTGATTGTGCTAGACCCTCTTTATATTCATTCATTTCTTTTTTGAGATCCTCAAGTTTTTTCTTATACCCTGTCAGGGTTGCCTTAAAATGACTTTCAGTCTGTTGGATCTCAATTTGTAAGGCTTCCGATAATCTGAGAGCCGTTTTTATTATCAATATCGCCCAGTCCCTGGTACAATGGCAGGCTATTTGGGCCCATTCCTTTCTGAATGTGGCATCCTCAAGAAAAATCCTCAGAGCATTCGTGACCAATAGCCCTTTAGGGGCTGTGTTTTTCATGAGATATTCCTTTAGCATTGTGCCATGCAAGATGGCTCTAATGAGGCTTCTTTTCTTCTCACCCAATTTGTCCCATTCAGTGGTTTGTGAGATGGTTTGGAGATGAGTGGATCGGCAAACAAGGATGTGTCTCCTAAGAGTGCATCCACTTCTTCTTTCAAATATGAGAGACCTAAATCTTCCCTCGTGTCTGAAGTGGGGTGATGCCAAAACAAGGGAGAGTAGACACTCGCAGCTGTGCGCTGCCAAATATGTCCAAACAACAAGACAGTGAGGGATTTAGAGGTCACTCTCCTACCCCTATCAATTATCTTACAACAACTAAAGAGTGACTAACAATCAATCTATTGTGTGAAAATAGAAGATTTACAAAAACAATAGACAAAACATACCGAGAACGAGAAAGAAAAACTACTCTATTGGTAAGAGAGAAGACTCTATTTGTAAAAAGAACCCTCACTCACCCTAGTGGTGACATGCTTCATCATGGGGTTCCCACGAGGGAGACCGAATGTCCCCCCCCGTGTGCCTTAACGCCTGCAATTGCAGCGGAGCAGGTTTACTGTGAAACAGATAGTGTGTGCTCAGTGATGTGAGTGCTAGTTTAAAAGATCACAGCTGTACCTCCAAACAACTTAATTCATAGGTCAACCGGTCACAATAAAAACAAGTGGGGACAATGTGGTGATTTTATTGGGAAATCACTATGTCCTAAAAAAAGGTCAACATGTTTCTGCTGTTAAATGCCATATTCGGCTCAGCTTTTATCAGGACCGTGAAA
Source organism: Lissotriton helveticus (assembly GCF_964261635.1). Classification (NCBI taxonomy): domain Eukaryota; kingdom Metazoa; phylum Chordata; class Amphibia; order Caudata; family Salamandridae; genus Lissotriton; species Lissotriton helveticus. Next base: position 1,664,156,130 of record NC_136059.1, read on the forward strand.
AGAAATCCACGGGGGGTCCGTGCTCGCTAAGGCACGTCCACACCCTGAGGATATGAATGTGAAAAAAGAATTTGAAAAAATCTTTTTAGGAAGTTTCTATATTAAAAACTCAGGGTTTTGCACCGTCTCAAAAGGCTCCTAGAGAGTCACCAGGAGTCCATTCTGTAACGAAACAACATTAAAACAATATAGACAATCAATATACATGTTTCATCAGTAACATCTGTTCATTCGTTACACCATCATTAGGATTGAAAAAAATCTAACCCTTACAGTTTATCTCAGGGCCCATTCTCGTAATTAGAGGATGCATTGCTTCATTTTAATCGAACCACATTTTATCCTTCAAAACCATTATTCAATAGGTTCTGTTTAGACTAAACTTTAGTCCCACTTCGCACTGAATTATTAACTTACATCAGGCTTAGCGTTTACATTATTAAAATTAGGATCGGTGTCCTACCCCTGTTTGTAAAAGCGTCCAACATGGGACAGCAAATTTAAAAGTTCAGACTAATGGAAGAATAATGTTGTTAGGTTGTCGAGTACTTACATCATACAAGGAATCAAGTATGCCACATAGATTAGCAGCAGGGCACAATTTTCATGCTGCGTATCGTCTATAAGCAAAACAGAGCAGAGACAGACAAACGGTGTCGGGAAAAGCTGGCGAACAGTAGTCACAATAAATCACGTGTAAGTAGTTAAAAAAGCATCACACGCCTACTGAGACTCACTGAGTGCGCCGCGACTCGCCGCCGTCCACCTGATCCGGTAACCGCTGTTATCTGAAAACGATGTTCCGTTTGTCAAGCCGTCCATTATGAAAGCAGGCCGCGTAATTATGTACACCGCGTCCTAAGTCCGGGTCAGCTGACAGAAGCGACGTGCTACAGGACGTCGGACGGCCCACAAACGCTAGAACCTCCGAAAACTTTATCGATCACGGGGTTTTCTTCAAAAGGACAAAGCATCAAAATATAATGTGCCCGATAATTGTAGTAGACACAATGCCTGGATGTCCCAAATTCTTTAACGAAAAAGAAGAAGATTCTTTAACGAGAAAAGGGGGGGATTCTTTAACGAGAAAAAAGAGGAAGAGGAGGATCCTTTAACGAAAGAAAGGGGGGTTAAAAGCACAAACAGATACCCCTGATGGATTAGATTGCAGGATGGTACTGTCGGTCCTGCCAGCCGACGGTCGCAGCAATGCCAGGATGTTCCTAGTCAACAGGACCCATCATGCCGACAGTCTGACATCCAAAATCCAAATATAAACTTTATATACCTTCTTCACTAAAGTACTATGCCCTGAATGTTACACAATAGTAAGGCTCTAACTCAGGACATTGAGCTTTGGTTGACCGTCTCAAGACCGACCCCCAAGGGATGTCATCGTTAAGGCCAGTCACATGGCTTGAGAGGCGGTGAACCCACCTTTGCTCCTTCTCAAAAAGTATTGTTTCTGTGTCAGAATCAAAGTGTTCTACACAGTCCAATGAATGTCCGTTGGAGAGTGTTTGTGCTCCATAAAGTGTGTGGTGAGTTTGGTGTTACTCTTGCCACATCTTATGCTGTTCCGGTGTTCGCAGATCCGGAGTTTGACCATCCTTTTGGTCATCCCGACATACTTCAAACCGCAGGGACATGTAATTAAGTACACAACGTTGCAAGTATTGCAATTCGTGTGTTGCCGTTGTTGCCACTTTTGCCTGGTTCAAGATTGAGTGTCTTCGACATTGAGGTGAGGGGACACACACTACAACTACCACAGGGATAATGACCAGTAATGGGTGGTATAGAATCTAACTGCGGATGAATATCAGGCAATACGCTCTTTACAAAATAACACCAGCATAGTGTTTAAGAGTGCGGACAAAGGGGGTGGGATAGTCATACTAGATAGGAGAGACTACGATCAAGAATGTCGTCGCCTCCTGATTAACCAAACGAACTACATACTTCTGAGGGAGGATCCATCAACCAGTCTGAAAACAGAAATAATCGACTTGGTAATGGAGGCTGAACATGAGGGCAAAATAAGTAGACAGGAGGCAGATTTTTTGACACTAACAGATGGTAAGATACCATACTTCTATACCCTCCCTAAAACTCAAAAAGGTATCCACCCCCCCCCCCCCCCCCAGGGGGGCCGATTGTCTCAGGTTTGGGTTCTCTCTTGGAACCTTTGTCAAAATACTGCAATTTTTTCTTACGGCCTATTGTTGAAACCACCAGTACATACATAAAAGACACCAAAAGCCTACTGGCAATGTTACAGACTATCACAATGCCAGATGAACCTTGTTTTCTGGCTACGTTAGACATTGAGAACCTTTATACATCTATACCTCAAGATGCAACAATTGCGGTGGTAGCAGAAACCTTGGAACAAACTGATTGGCAATACCAAACATCTTGTTCCTTTGTAATAGACTGCGCTACATTGGCACTCAAAAGGAACTTTTTTCAATATGAGGAAGATCTTTACTTACAAGCTACCGGAACTTCAATGGGGAGCACATTTGCCCCCATTGTGGCGGGGTTATATGTGTTCAATTTCGAACGTAAGAACATTTTACCAACCACAAACCCCCATTTCTCTAACATTATTCTATGGCAAAGATACATAGATGATGTCTTGTTAATTTGGAAGGGTGATGAGGAGTCATTATGTTCCTTTTTTGTTTGGTTGAATCATCAGGACACACATCTCAAGTTCACACATGAATTTGACAGAACCAAAATTGTGTTTCTGGATGTGACGATTACACGAGTAGGCAGACGACTAATGTCGAAGACCTATTACAAACCTACTGCAAAAAACAATCTTTTACATTATTCAAGCTTTCACCCGCAGCCATTGAGAGAGAACCTCCCTTTTGGTCAATACCTCCGTATTAGGAGGAATTGTAGTGAGGTTTCTGATTACAAAGAACAGGCACAGGACCTGACCAGGAAACTACAAACTAGGGGTTATCCTAATCACCTCTTAACTAAAAGTTACAAGAGAGCACGTAATCAGAACCGAGAGGCCCTTTTAGAGGACCTCCCCAGCGAAACAGGAACAGAGGTACCTCTGACATGTGTTACGACTTCCAACACAGCATCCAATATGGTTAGTCGCAGCATCAAGAGACACTGGAGAATCTATACATCCAACAATTGCGCATGGGAAAAACCTCTGTTCTCTTATAAGAGAGCGAGGAGCCTTAAGGACTCCCTTGTTCACACACGTCCGAAACGACAACAACATACAACAAGGAGTGTATTAGACGCCTGGGGTTTACCACCCATTACTGGTCATTATCCCTGTGAGGGTTGTAGTGTGTGTCCCCTCACCTCAATGTCGAAGACACTCAATCTTGAACCAGGCAAAAGTGGCAACAACGGCAACACACGAATTGCAATACTTGCAACGTCGTGTACTTAATTACATGTCCCTGCAGTTTGAAGTATGTCGGGATGACCAAAAGGATGATCAAACTCCGGATCTGCGAACACCGGAGCAGCATAAGATGTGGCAAGAGTAACACCAAACTCACCACACACTTTATGGAGCACAAACACTCTCCAACGGACATTCATTGGACTGTGATAGAACACTTTGATTCTGGCACAGAAACAACACTTTTTGAGAAGGAGCAAAGGTGGGTTCACCGCCTCTCAAGCCATGTGACTGGCCTTAACGATGACATCCCTTGGGGGTCGGTCTTGACACCATGAACCAAAGCTCAATGTCCTGAGTTAGAGCCTTACTATTGTGTAACATTCAGGGCATAGTACTTTAGCGAAGAAGGTACATAAAGTTTATATTTGGATTTTGGATGTCAGACTGTCGGCATGATGGGTCCTGTTGACTAGGAACATCCTGGCATTGCTGTGACCGTCGGCACAGCAATGTTTGTGCTTTTACCCCCCTTTCTTTCGTTAAAGAATCCTCCTCTTCCTCTTTTTTCTCGTTAAAGAATCCCCCCTTTTCTCGTTAAAGAATCTTCTTCTTTTTCGTTAAAGAATTTGGGACATCCTGGCATTGTGTCTACTACAATTATCGGGCAAATTATATTTTGATGCTTTGTCCTTTTGAAGAAAACCCCGTGATCAATAAAGTTTTCGGAGATTAACATTCTAGCGTTTGTGGGCCGTCCGACGTCCTGTAGCACGTCGCTTCTGTCAGCTGACCCGGACTTAGGACGCGGTGTACGTAATTACGCGGCCTGCTTTCATAATGGATGGCTTCACAAACGGAACATCGTTTTCAGATAGCAGCGGTTACCGGATTAGGTGGACGGCGGCGAGTCGCGGCGCACTCAGTGAGTCTCAGTAGGCGTGTGATGCTTTTTTAACTACTTGCACGTGATTTATTGTGACTACTGTTCGCCAGCTTTTCCCGACACCGTTTGTCTGTCTCTGTTCTATTTTGTTTATAGATGATACGCAGCGTGAAATTTGTGCCCTGCTGCTAATCTATGTGGCATACTTGATTCCTTGTATGATGTAAGTACTCGACAACCTAACAACCTTATTCTTCCATTAGTCTGAACTTTTAAATTTGTTGTCCCATGTTAGCCGCTTTTACAAACAGGGGTAGGACGCCGATCCTAATTTTAATAATGTAAACGCTAAGCTTGATGTAAGTTAATAATTCAGTGTGAAGTGGGACTAAAGTTTAGTCTAAACAGAACCAATTGAATAATGGTTTTGAAGGATCAAATGTGGTTCGATTAAAATGAAGCAATGCATACTCTAATTACGAGAATGGGCCCTGAGATAAACTGTAAGGGTTAGATTTTTTTCAATCCTAATGATGGTGTAACGAATGAACAGATGTTACTGATGAAACATGTATATTGATTGTCTATATTGTTTTAATGTTGTTTCGTTACAGAATTGACTCCTGGTGACTCTCTAGGAGCCTTTTGAGACGGTGCAAAACCGTGAGTTGTTTAATATAGAAACTTCCTAAAAAGATTTTTTCAAATTCTTTTTTCACGTTCATATCCTCAGGGTGTGGACGTGCCTTAGCGAGCACGGACCCCCCATGGATTTCTTTTCACGGTCCTGATGAAAGCTGAGCCGAATATGGCATTTAACAGCAGAAACATGTTGACCTTTTTTTAGGACATAGTGATTTCCCAATAAAATCACCACATTGTCCCCACTTCTTTTCATTGTGACCGGTTGACCTATGAATAAAGTTGTTTGGAGGTACAGCTGGGATCTTTTAAACTAGCACTCACATCACTGAGCACACACTATCTGTTTCATAGTAAACCTGCTCCGCTGCAATTGCAGGTGTTGAAGCACAAGGGGGGGACATTCGGTCTCCCTCGTGGGAACCCCACGATGAAGCATGTCACCACTAGGGTGAGTGAGGGTTCTTTTTACAAGTAGAGTCTTCTGTCTTACCAATAGAGTAGTTTTTCTTTCCCGTTCTAGGTATGTTTTGTCTATTGTTTTTGTAAATCTTCTATTTTCAGACAATAGATTGATTGTTAGTCACTCTTTAGTTGTTGTAAAATAGAGAATCATCACATAAAGAGATTGGTTCAATTGCTCTTGGATTTAGAGTAATGCCCAGTTCATACTGGTCACGCCATCCTAAGACATTGACTCCTTTTTTGCAATGTATTGTTTAATAGATGCACATCTATGTTTGAAATTTAGATTTACGTAAAAATAACCTTCCGCCTCAAACTTAGTGCCATCCAAACTTTCTGCAACAATACCAGATGGTAGTAAATTCTCTAGATGTAGTTGTTTGTTGTTTTTCTAGACAATATTGACGTGTAATTATTGTCTGTGGAGATCCCGAGTCCACCATTAACAATATATCCACACCCCAAATCTGAAATTCACTATTGGGTGATTTCATAATGAGGAGTTGAAGCACAGCCGATACCGAGGTTTCCCTGCAGCTGAGGTTTACCGAGCCAAGACACCCGCGTTAAGCATGGTGTTTAAACAACAGTAGTATTTCGAAGCTCCTTCCGCCACGAATACAAGTGTATCGAGAAGGTTGGACAGGAAACGGCACAAGTTAATGGAAACGCGAGATAATATAGTTAGCGTTGTGAAGATTCAGCCCCCGATGAAGAGCCAAGAGGCTCGAAATGCATAGGGCATTGAATAAATAGTAACTGTACATGTGAATAATTTGTGAAAATGTAAATCAATGAATATGTAATTGGTTGAAACTTGAACCTAAACTCTAAAAAGGAAACAAAGTAAAGTAATGATGAATAAATCAATGCTTTAAGTAATGGTGCTAAGTTGCCGTTGGTAAAATGATTGATTATATTTATGTTAACCGGTTATATATTTAGCCTCCCAGCTGGGAAAGCAACAGTGCGCATAAGGTCAAGTGGGTTCCACTTGAGTTGTGAGTGATTTCATAATGTGACCAGGAACACCATCAACAATTAAAACCACAAAACCTTTGTCTGCATTGTCTGCTTCATTTATCATATTTGAAATGGTTTCCTCAGTACTTGTAATATAGGACACATCTTCACGTGCATGTGCAGTATTACATCTGATATCTCTACACACACTAGTAAAATGCCCAATTCTGCCACAATTTTTACATTCTTTGTTAATTGCAGGGCAACCAGGAAATGAGGCTAGATGGGACTTATTGCGCCACACCTATAACAGGCACAAAAATTTCTATATTGATTTTGAAATTTGTTATTGGTATTAACCTTTAATTGTGTTGAAATCGTGTTTGTTGTTATGTCTGGTTCTCATTTTTTTGTTTGATGTAACATATTTCTTCTTCCACACTATTCTTATTCATATTCTGTTTAACTACTTCCATCCATGTTTCTGATTGTTCTAATGCTTTTGCTTCAGAAATAGCTTCAGACAAACTGGGATCCCCTAAGACCCATAATCTCTCTTGTATTTTCTTATTCTTAACATGTACTATTATCTGATCTCTTATCATTTCATCAGTCAAGAGTCCAAAATTACAATGTATGGATAATGTTCTCAAACCTGTGAGAAAATCATCAAAGGTTTCATCATCTTTTTGTGCCCTGGTGTAAAATTTAAATCTGTTCAATGCAATGCTTGTAACAGGTTTAAATCTTTTTTCCATTCTTAATAATGCTTCATTGTATACATTGATGTTATCTCCACTACCATCACTTTGGGATGTAACTTGTGGTAAAGCTCTAAAAATCACCTGTCCTTCCGATCCCAAACAGTGCAAAAATATACGTTTTTTTTCTTTCTGCCCCCATTCGTTCCCCATCTATGGCCTTCATGTAAGTGATGAATTATTCTTTCCATCTTGCCCAAGGAATATGTGGGTCACCCTTAGATTGTAAAAACTTTGCTGGAGGATCAAATTGCATGTTGTACAAATTGACACAGAGGATTATAATTGCATTATAAACTATAAATCATAGGGTGTAGTCATACATTTTTTAAATCATCCTATGTGTAATACGTTTTAAAATACGTGCAAATATTGCCCTACTGTAATATAGTAGAAAACATATTATATGTTTATCTATACTAATGTACCTTGAAACTTGAATAATTTATACATTAATAAATAATTCCACTTTCAACATTTAAAAAAAACAAATGAATACGTTTTCTTTACCGCCTTAGTTTTTGTTATTAAAGAAATAATTCTTCTGTTCCGTATTTGTATTGAAATTAAAACGAGTTTGATGAAAGAATTGCAGCGTAAGCTGTTTTGCGATTGTTCGTGAATCTCCGTGTAATGTTGTGACTTGGTAACCGCATTAACCAAAATGCCCTCTAATGACGTTGCACATTGTTATGCGTTACGGAGGAATCTGAAGAGGCGATGACGAACAGGAATCTGAAGAGGCGATGACGAACACTACCAAAATGGAATTCCCTGCGATCCAAATGATGCCGCCGGTGCTTGAAGGAAAACAATGAGGCGGTTGTCGTTTATCGTTAAAGAAAAACAGGTTATGCAACATACGATATCACAATCCTTCAACAGCGCAAACACTACAAAATAAAGCCGCTTTCCGTGAAACACAATCGATGACGTTCTTCTTCTTAACCCTCTTTTTTTAATTATTATTTGAGACAGATAGTTGTATTATGGTTGGTATTGACTAGAATAATTCGATCTCCACGGCTTGAAAGATAAAATTTGCAGACAAATCCACGATGTCATGAAAATGTAGACAACTTAAAACAGAAGACTTCAAACAAATCCTCGATAGGACAATTAAAGTTAATTAGAATTATTTTTGAAAACTTCACAGTGCATGTAATGAAAAGAAAAAAAAAGAAAAAACTTGTTTATCCACATGCAAAGTGTAGATTAAACTCCCGCTGGTGCAATCAAATCACAGTTGACAAGAATATACTGCCGCAGGTGCTATCAAAACACATGAACTTTACATTTTTAATTAAAAATGAATATTTAAATTATATTTGACTCAAATTTCCTGTCGCTGGTGCTATCAGTGCACAGAATAGAATAAAACAATACTGAAAAATGTAAATGTCTAATATTCATGGGTTTAAGAAACCCTCTGTACCTGTGCTGATAAATGACTGGAGTAGTTCTTCTACCTTGTCGCCAAATGTTGAAATAATTCAGGTACTCAATTGAATTTTAGTGGAAATTTATTCCCAGCACAGCATTAACAGTTCTCTACTTGGTAGTCCAGATGCAACTGGCCTCAGTTACCAAGCTTCACGCTAGAACCCAGGATCTAGTTAGAATCAAAACAATGTACATGCACAAGCTGCTAAAGAACACTATGATTCAACTCAGGGAAAGGGTGATGGACATAAAAGAAATCTGTAGTAGGAGATGTAACAGATCTTCTCTGGGATGACGTGAACTGTTAGTATCTGTAGAAGTACTTGGTGCATGACTCAGTAAGTCTTGTGGATGGTGCATAGTACCTCTAATTTGACCCTCACTTCTGCTGGAGCCAGTGGACCGCCTTCATAATGAGGTTAACGTGATTGATTTTGAAGACGTTTAGGCGTAGACTGTAATATCTGAGCACAACCAATACAAAAGCTGGCTGCACACTCTTGTGGGAGCGAGAGTTGAATTACAGAAGCTGATTTCCTAAACCACCTAGAGCGATGTAACCTCCTGAGAACTGGGGAAAAACCTCTAAGTGACAACAGCATCTAAAGGAAATGGGAAGTGAAAAAAACACAAAGATGCCATACCAGGGTCCATTCAAGGTAACTGCATCAATCCATGATACTAGATTTTCCTTCAGTGCTCTAGGTTTCTCATGTGTCTAAAAACAAAATCATAACAGAAGTTTACGCCCTCCACCTCTAATGCATGAAGAACTCAGAATATTGCTAAATGACTGGTAGTGTGATTCTTTTACCTAAAACCTCCCACTTTCCTACTTTTTACCAGTGGCCGAACGTAATTAATGCATTATAATCCTAAGAGAAAGAAGCAATACAAGATACCATGGAGCATATTATCAAGCCCAATCCCGCCGCTTTAGCGTCTGTTTTCGGTCGAAAAGCGCTGATTTGTTTTTCCGCTCCATTATCAAGGACACGCTAATGCGTGTTTCCTTGAGTTAGCAGCCCTTTCTACTCCACTTTGCATGTCAGCGATTATTATCGCTAATGTCATGCAAAGTGGGTGTATCTTAGCAAAACTAAATGGAAAACACTCGCTAACTCTGCATCGCCATATTAACAAGGCTGCACCTCAACTGTGATGTGAGAGGAAAAGGCACGCTACGTCCCCTTTATCGCAAGATTGAACTCCTGCAAAAATTCTTACTTAGCTATCTCTTACATGGGAAGTGGATTGATGGGCTAAGTCCACCATGGCCTATCAGCAAGGATTTCCCTATCGCTGATGTCATATCTCTGGATTTCCTGCGATAATCCTGCATTTTGCCGCTATTGCTGGATTTTATATTGCCAATGCACAAAGCGTTGTTAATACAGCGCTATCATGGCGATAAAATCTAGTGATAGCCGGCAATAGGAAAAAATGCGCTAAGGGTGTTTAGCGATAATTATCGCTACGTGTTGTTAATATGCCCCCAAGTTAATGTGAATACCAAATATTCTTATTCTACAAAACCCCAATGTTGCCCAGTCTTACGTAAGTGCTATAATGGAGGGACCTTTAATAGAATGACATAGGACTGGAATTTCTTCATTCATTCCTTCAACGTCTCTCAAAAATAACCCAAAATAATTTAAGTGATTGAAACAATTCCCAGAAATGACTTAGGCAAAATAAAGTCTTAGAAAACAACTAAATAACTTTCGCACTTAAACATAGTATTCAGAAAAAAGGTATCAATTAACAGTCTATTCTTTCTTATGTAGAATCCAAAAATCTACATCCATTAAAGTCTTCGGCCCCAATGCAGGATGCTGAGTGAATATCCACGATTATCTGTATGATTGCATCCTATAAAATTAGAAGGTCAGTCGGCTGTTAGAAAATGCTTTTGTGGTCTTATCTCCACAGGCACATGGAGAACAAGAAAACTACCCAACAACAGTTGGGAGAAGGCAGTGAAATACCAGCCTGTTGTTGGTACCCAGTACCAACAACAAACAGGAGCAGGCAGTGAAGATAATGAAGGAAAACCTCCATGTGTAGTAGGGTTAGTAGCAGAGTAATCCGAGCGAATGGAAGGACTGCAGTTATTTTCCCTGCAGGTTGCGTGAGTGCGTGCACATGCAGACTGCTTCCCCAAAGTTCCCAGAATCTTTCCTCGAGCACGCAGGCCACTCCAGAAACCAGGAAAGGCCTTTGTTAGATACATTCTTTTATAAGGGCACAGGTGTGAAAGTTTATTGGTGGAAGCCACGCATGTCAAGGAAGATGAAGGAAATCAGCTGGGAAAGGGTCAGACATTTCATGCCTTGTGATGGGAATAAGCTGTGCAATCAGTGTGCAGGGCACATCACTCAAGGTGGGGCTTCTGAGAGATGGAGATGGTGTCTCTTACAGCTTCATTCACAATTAGCCTGCAGTTTTTTCCGTATGTTTGCCTTTTCTCACCCACACCCAACCAGCCGTGGCCCCTGCAGGTAAAAGTGGTTGGGCCTGCTGGGGGGCAGGGGGATTTTGAGAGACGACCCCAAGGGAAAAATAAATAAATAATTAGTTTTCCCTCGTGGTCATCTCTCGAAATGCCCCCCAGCCGGCCCCACTGCCCCCCGATCTTACCTGCAGCGACCGCAACTAGGAATGTAGTGTATGGTGCTAAATATCTAATGATGGGACAAAGAATAGAGAAAGAAAATGGATGTTTGTTATATTGCCTAACACCAGCTTCCAAGCAACGTTCTTCGAGTAAACACCAAAACTAACAATGCCTTCTCCCGCTGCATAATGTGCCTCAGCTTCAGAATGCTCCCCGGCAGAAGCAAGGTGTGGGATCAGACAAATCAATGGTCTCACTTCCTTTTAAGCGTTTTTGCAAGCATCGAGAATTGAACATAAATGTCATGTAGATCATGAAACAAATATCACATAGACATATGATAAAAACCTTTTAAAATTTAAAAAAGTGTATTCCTTTAACCTTCTGAAACTTATCAACCTAATGCATCAGTTTACATATATCACTGCACTTAAGATATATTTATTAAAAGTCATAGGGCCTGATTTAGATCTTGCCGAATGGGTTACTCCGTCATAACAATGACGAATACCCAGTCTGTTGAAATATAGTTCCCATTATATCCAATGGGATTTATATTTTGGCGGACGGCATATCTGTCCCCGTCGTGACCGAGTAACCCATCCGCCAACATTAAATCAGGCCATAGTTTTTTAAGACAAACTTAGACACAGTCAGGCCTTGTGCTCTGGTAACAAATCAAGGCAGCTGTGTTGTGCACTCCATATGTATTTTAGATTCTTATTACACATGGTGCAACATTATAGTCTATTAAATCAAACACAAGAGGATGTTGTACAGTGCACACCCTGAACTCATATATTTGAAGGTGCTTTCATTTTTACAAATGAAGAATAAGCACTGGCAAAGCCAAACGATCTCACCTATTATACAAGGTACTGGCTTTGTCAATGCTTTCAGCATGTTGTACAGTAGCACAGCTGATGTGCTGCAAGGCTAAAAGTTTAAACAAAAAACTCTAAAATGCTGGCTTCATCATACCACTTTTTTTAAAATGTCGGCGGGAGGGCATGAGACATCTCAGAGGGAGGGAGATCACACAACACAGAGGGTGTAGATGCCTCGGCCTCCTGCAAGCAATAAAAAAATTATCTTGTTCTAATTGGTGCGATAGTGTGAACCACACTGCGATAGGCTGGTGTAACGAAGCAGTACACGGAAAAGTGCACAATCTTTTGAAAAACAGTAAATATTCAGAAAAATTGAATTCTATTACGGAATGAAGAAAGAGAAACCTTCATGGTTTCAAAAACTGAAAAATGCTTTCAAAAAGGACATAGCCATTGAAACTAGAGAGGGAAAAGTAATTCCTCCACCGAAAATGCCAGCATCATATATGATGACAAAATATGGCTAGCATACATGTATATGGTTAGAGAATTGGGCGAGGTACACTAAAAATGATGGTGCATTAGCTTTTCCTGAAGAAGGATCTTTTAGTCTTGCGGTGTTGAGGAATCTGAGAGAAACAAAGATGAAGCTTGAACCAAGACCTAGACCAACACAGTTTGAGGCTTTGGCTGAGCGGGAAGATGAAATGCATAAATTACAATATGATAGGTTTGGAGACTATTTAGGACCAGTGAATAGAGGTCGTAGATTCTGGAAAGGGACACATGAGACAAGAATGCAGAGATGGGGAAATGCAAACATGTGTGTTGGGATGTATCCGGTTAGATTGGTAGACGAAGAAAGAGGGCAAAAATGTACAGAGAAGAGAAATAATATAGAGGGGGGAAAAGAGGTTATGAGGATTGTGGATCTGAGGATGCGGTATTGGAAGAAATCCTAAATAGAAGACAACCGCCTTATTGAGCAAACTCTATAACTACAACTCCAAGTGCACCACAGTTAGAGGATAGGTTGTCAGAAACCCGAAAATGATTTTCAAATTTTAGAGACCTTTCAGAAAGAGTAGAAATGAGATATGAACCAAATGTTCCGACAACAGGAACAAGATATACAGGGACACCTAAACAGGGAAATGAAATGGAGAATAATGAAAATAGAGTAGAACAACAAGTTGAAGCACAACGGAGTACTGCTGAGTATATACGTTCAACAAATGAATTGGCTGAAAAGATACAGGAGCTTACTAAAAATATAGAGGCTGTAACTGTTCTGGTAACAATAGGTCTGATGATTCCAGTATTTGAAAATCAAAAATTAAAAGAGCCATCTTTCACTATTCCTTTAAATCAAAGTTTGCAGAAATTAAGAGAAAAGGTTTATCCAGATTTATCAGGGATTGCATGTACTAACCCAATGACACCACTAGATTTGACATTTAATCAGAGTCTTCCGTATAAATTCCCAATAGGAGCAGAATCAGATTCTGTAACCCCTGAGAAAAGTGTAGAAAGGATTGACTTAACCCAAACTCCAATAGGGCCAACTGAGAAAAAGTTAAGTGATTGGATAAAAACCTTAAAACTAAAAGAGACTGAGCCAAAATTGTTAGACGTTGCAAGATTAAAGGTTGATATGGAAGAATTAATAATTGGAACAATTGGTACAGATAAACTGAAAAATTACCAGGATGATGAAGTCACTTTTATATGTAAAATTATTACATGGAAAACAAAAAGTATGCATGAAAGATTTGAAAACTTAGCAATTGAAATGGATGTAGATTTTACTAAATACAAAAGCTTGCAGAAACCGTATAGGGTGGATTTTACTGACAAAGATATAGACAATAAGAATACGACAGGGAGAATGACTCAAATAAAAGAGTTAATTGTGCTGCTGAGAAAATAGGGAGATATAGACAAATGGAAAATGATATGGTCCAAGAAAAAAGAGGAAGGCAATGATAAGTCTACATTGGCATTTCCAGTAATTGAAGGGAAAGAAGTAGTAAAAGAGTTTCCAATGAGAGAAATACCTGGAGGAGGATATGTACATGTACCTTGGAGCAGACAGGATATCTTATCATCCAGTGGAATGGTATAGGCAAGTAGATCGATTTATAAAAGTCTCAAAAGTTCTATGGGAAGATTTAGAGGGGCTATTTGACATAGTAGTACCAGCAGATTTATGGTCAGAATGTAAAATCACAGTGGATTAGCCAAAGCAACAATATCCACGAGATAAGGTGACAGGTGCTCCTGGACCTGAAGTGATGTGGAAATATGATCAAGTCATTGTATTTTTGAAAAATAAAATACCACCAAAAGAGACAGACTGGGTAAAAATAGACAGAACAATACAAGAGGCTAAGTAGTCAGTTCACAGATTTTATGAAAGGCTACTATTAGTATTTAAACAGTATAGTGGATAGGAGTAATTAAATGAAAAGGATATGAGTCATTTAGTATATCGTTTTGTGTTCGGATTGAGACCAGAAATAGGAGATATGATTAAGCATAATTTGATGGGATGGCAATCGTGTTCAGTGGATGAGGTTCTGAGACATGCAAAGTATTGTACAGATGAAATTGAAGTTAAACAAAGAAAGCTCAAAGAAAAGGCGATGTGGGCGCAAGTGAAAGTTGCTGAACATCAAGCAGCTCAGTTAGAAAATAAAAGCACAGAAGGATACCAGTCTAAAATAAAGGGAAATCCCGGTAAACCAAAGTTGATAGGGAACACAGAAGAATTGAAAAAGAAATATCCATGTCATAATTGCGGCAGGTTGGGGCATTGGAAGAAAGAGTGTAAGTATCCACCAAGAGTTAATTCGGATAATACATTATTGAATCCACAGGTGCAGAGTGAGATAATTCAGCAACCGTCGCCACAGCAGCAGGTAGTTAATCCACAGAGTCAGGTGCCACAACCTCCACTTCCTCACAATGTAAACCTACAAAGATACAGTACAGAGACAGGATTCTGTGCAGGAGATCAGGTAACAAGAAACAATAGAGTGCATGTGAGTCCGCAGTATTGGTTGAAAGAGGGCGGGAGTAAATCGGATGATAGTTTCTGACGGTGCCAGAGAGAGGGAGAAGAGTGCGTGCTTGGCTCTACTCTGGAGGTAGATCAGTCTGGTCCATATGTGAATAGGAAAGTGAACGATGTAGATATAACTTTTCTACTGGACACAGGTGCTACCCGCTCTACTGTCAGATCGGTGGAAATCCAAAATCTTCCTCTCTCGGGTGATCACATCCAAGTGGTAGGTGTAGCAAATCAGGAGATCAAAACGTCCTTAACAAAACCAATTGAAATTAAAAATTGGAAATTTTAAAGACATGCATCGGTTCATTGTATGTGACAGTAGTCCTGTAAATCTTCTTGGAAGAGACATACTGTGCAAAATGAACTGTGCCATTTATTGCTCACCGGATGGTATAGAGCTCCAGACTCCGGATGAGGATAGTCTGTATAAAATGACAACAACACTAATAGAAGCAGAGAAGAATAAGATGTTTCCTGTGTTTAAGCGAGAAAGAATACCAGAGGAACTGAAAGAGGTAGTCAAAGATTAGGTGTGGAATTTTACAGGAGAAGACATTGGCTTGATGAAAAATGTAGATCCCGTAAAGATTTCTGTAAAAGAAGGAGTGAGTTACCCGAATATTCCTCAATACAAAATGACAGCTGAGATAATTGAGGGAATAACACCATTGATAGATAAAATGATTGAAGAAGGAATTTTGAGAGAAATAGAGAGCAGTCCTGGTAATTCACCGATAATGGGACTGAAAAAGCCCAACGGAACATTTAGAATAGCACAGAACCTGAAAAAGGTTAACAAAATTGTTATTCCATGTTTTCCGATTGTGCCCAACCCAGCAGTAATTTTATACCTGATTCCACACGATGCAGAATGGTATACAGTCATTGATTTATGTAATGCGTTCTTCACTGTTCCATTACATCCAGAAAGCCAGCCAATTTTTGCATTCCAATTTAAAAATCGTATTCTAGCATAGTGGCGAATTCCTCAGGGGTATACTGAGAGTCGTTCGATTTTTAATCAATTATTGAAGAAATCACTAGAAGACCTAAACCTACCTGGAGAATCAATTTTAGTCCAGTACATTGATGACCCGTTGTTGGCATCAAAAACAAGAGATGCATGTGTTACAGATACCGTTACACTGTGAAATCATTTGGCAGATGAAGGACATAAAGTGTCACCATCAAAATTACAACTTTGTCAAAAGGAGGTGCATTAACTGGGACACAAGATTGCAATGGGAATTAGACAGGTTACACTTGAAAGGATCAAAATTATACAGGGAATAAAACTTCCAAAAACACAGAGACAGGTGAGAATGTTCCTTGGGTTGGTCGGATATTGTTGACAATGGATTAGTGGTTTCTCACTGATAGCAAAACCTTTACAAAGATTGACAAAATCAGACATAAAAGACCCCATAACTCTGAGCAAGTCAGAATTGGAAGCTTTCAAGCAGTTAAAAACGAGTTTATGTGAAGCATCAGCTCTGGGAATGCCAGATTATGAAAAAATATTTGAGCTGTATTGTAGTGAAAGGGAAAGATGCACATTGTCAGTTCTAAAACAGAGACATGGAAAACTTAAAAAAACAATTGCATATTTTTCTGCTGTTTTGGATCCCGTTGCAAAGGCATTGCCGGGATGTTTAAAAGAAGTAGCAGCTACAAGCGTGAGTATTGAACAAAGTGAAGGCATAGTGATGGGATTTCCGTTGAGGGTATATGTACCTCACTCAGTGGAGATTCTCCTTTCTAGGAGTAAGACACAGTATCTCACCAACAATAGTATGACCGAGTACGAAAAGACAATTTTAGGTGCAGACAATGTTACAATTTCTAGGTGTGTAAATATGAACCCGTCAACCTTATTGCCTGATGCTATGAATGTGGAGGTAAGAGATGAAGTAGATCACAAATGCTTGGATGTACTAGAATATTGCACCAAACCAAGATCTGACATTAAAGATGTACCTTTACCTGAATCCGATTATGTGATGTTCATGGATGGATCATGTTTGAGGACAGATGAGGGTGTATTAAGTGCTGCCTATGATGTGTGCACAGTAGCAGATGTGTTGGAAGCATCTTGTCTGAAAGGAATCCGGTCAGCTCAGATTGCTGAATTGATTGCTTTGATTCGAGCATGTGAGTTGGGAAAAGAAATCAGGATTACCATAGTGACTGATAGTCAGTATGGATTTGGGGTTGTTCATGATTCTGGACAACTGTGGTCCCAAAGAGGTTATATGACTTCGGCAGGATCCCCCATCAGAAATGCTGAATTTGTAAAAATGTTGATTGATGCCATTCAGTTACCAGACAAATAGGCAGTAGTCAAATGTGCTGCCAATAAGAGAGTAGATGACTATATAACAAGAGGCAACAATTATGTTGACTCAATTGCAAAATAGTGTACTAAAAATCAAGCATCCATTAATCCGGATAGACAAGCTGAACATGTTTCAAGTCGTTTGATGCTAACCACCATAGTAGAGACTTGGCAGGAAGTAAAACAAATGCAGGAAGAGGCCAGTGAAGAAGAGAAAGATAACTGGTTAAAGGTAGGATGTAGACAAAGAGAAGAGGATGAAATCTGAGTTTACAAAGATGAGAGACCAGTGACGCCAGATAACATGATTTCAAATATGGCCCGAATGTACCATGGTCAAGCCCATATTGGAAGAGATGTATTTATTTTTATTTTTATTAAGGTTTTATATAGCGCGAACCAGACTCTTGCGAGTATCAGAGCGCTTTACATGACAAGTAGAAATATATACAGCATATATTACGATATAATGAGTCACGCAGAAAATTAAGTACTAGATACACCTAGAAGAAGACAAGGTGCGAAGCTAGTACAAAATGGCAAAGATATAATCAAAGAACGAGTATAAGCGAGGAAAAGCAAGTAATAAAGTACAGCGAATAGAACAAAGAGTTCATGTGGATGGAGCCATGAGGATAGCTTTTACTTCTCTTTTGAAGGAAGCCGGGGAAGGGTTCATTCTAGTTTCACTGGGCAGAGTGTTCCAAATCCTTGGAGCCATACCGGAGAAGGACCGGTTATACGTTTTTTTCTTGGCAAATTGCTGAGGTTGTAGGAGAAGAGTCTTGGCACTCCTGGAAGCTCTGCTGCCCGCTGAGAGCACCAGTTTCTGAGCTAGGTATTGTGGGGTGTTGTGGTAGAGAGCCTTATGAGTCATACAAGCGATTTTTAAAAGAATTCTGGCTTCAAACGGTAGCCAGTTGAGGGCTCTCAATTCTGGGGAAATGTGGGCGTTTCTCTTCGAGCCTGTAATGAGTCTCGCAGCTGAGTTGATCGTGGCTCTTAGCGGGGCTGTCGAAGACCTCGGGAGTCCGCATAAGGTTACTGCTCCGTATTCCAAGCGAGGGATAACTAAGGCTTGAACAGCTTGTTTGAAATCGAAGGCGGGCAGATAAGGTTTCAGTTTTCGTAGGGTCTTTCTTTAGGTGGAAGTTGGCTCCCTTTGTTGAGGCACTGATGTGTTTCAGCATTATGAGGTTATTGTCCAGCGTTACCCCAAGAGATTTTGTTAAGTCGACTATGAGTGGTTGTCCATTGAGAGTTGTTAGATGCTTCATCCAATCTGTGATAGTTTGAGTTTTGTTAGGGGGGGCGAATACAAGGAATTCCGTTTTGAGGGAGTTAAGTTTCAAGTGGTTTTC
Source organism: Lissotriton helveticus (assembly GCF_964261635.1). NCBI lineage: Eukaryota > Metazoa > Chordata > Amphibia > Caudata > Salamandridae > Lissotriton > Lissotriton helveticus. The sequence continues at coordinate 1,664,174,894 of NC_136059.1, forward strand.
GGCAAGCCAGATTTGGGTTATTTGTAGAGTGGAGTTGAGTGATTTGATGTCTTCCAGAGAGTGAATTTTTATGTAGATTTGGGTATCGTCAGCATACATGTGGAATTGTATCTCGGAGCGGCTGAGAAGATCAGTGAGAGGTTCCATGAAAAGGTTGAAAAGGGTGGGAGAGAGGGAGGATCCTTGAGTAACTCCCAGCGTGACAGACGAGGGGAAGGACAGGGATTGGTTGACCTAGGATCTTTGTGATCTGTTTTAGAGGAAAGAGGCAAACCAGTTAAAAACACTTCCAGATAAACCCATTCTGTGTTTCAAGAGATTCAGCAGGTAGTCGTGTTTGACGGTGTCAAATGCTGATAACAGGTCGAGTAGGATTAACAGACAAGCTTCATTTTGGACGAGGATTTTTTAGAGAGTCATCTAATACATGTGTCATGGCTGACTCTGTGCTGTGACCTGCTCTGAAACCAGATTGAAATTGGTTCAGCAGGTTTAAATGATCAATGTGACAGTCAGTTGTATGTTAACACATTTTTCCAGGAGTTTAGCTAACATAGGGATGTTGGAGATCGGGCGATAGTTATTAGGGTCCGTGGGGTCCGCTGTGGGTTTCTTAAGGATAGGCGAGACCTACCCCATTTTCAGGGTGTCTGGAATGGATCCTTGCTGAAGGGAAGTATTAATGATCTTGGTCCAGAGGGGTAGTAGGAGAGGAGTGAAGTATTTTATGTAGTTTGCCGGGAGCAGGTCAGAGAAGTGATTGGATGGTTTCAACGCGTTTAGCGTTTTTAGTATGGTATCTTCACTGTAAATGTTGAAGTGGGACCATGATGCATTGTTTTTAGTTTAAATAGTGGGAGATCATTAGCTGGGGCACCAGCAAGGGACAGTAATGGGCTCTCTTTCAGGCCCGAGATGGATATAAGGTCCTTGAGTAGATCTGATTTAATGGATTCAGTCTTAGAAGCGAAGAAGGAGACAAATTCATCACAAGTGGTAGTAGCGAGAGGGTTGGTGTTAAGGACCTTAGGTAGGCTCTTGGTTTGGGTTTTGATAAGATCAAAGAGTTTTTTGGGGCGGTTCTTAACTAGGTCAAGTTGAGACCTGAAGAAATCTGTTTTAGATTTTCAGATTTTTCTAAAGTAAGTGTTCCTGGAGGTATGGTGCTCCCTAAGACGTTCTTTCAGAGGCTGCAACAGAAGCTCACAAGACTGGCTTGGGCGGGCAAACAACCACGTTTGAAGTGGTTGATCCTTACATTACCGTACAGCATGGGGGGTCTCGGAGCTCCGGATCTGGAATTATACTATAGAGTTGCACAGGCGGCGCATCTGCACACCTGGGTGCACGGGAACAAAGACATACCTCACCTGAAGATGGAGGCCTTATTTGCTCTCCCGCTGTCCCTCCCACACGCGATTTTTGAACCTGTAGATCGACGAACAGGAATACTCGACTCACTGACGGCTACGACGCACTCGTGGAATTGCCTCCTGCAGAGGCAGGGAGGGGCGCTGCTAAACACACCCAGCATGCCAATTGATTGGGTGCGCTGGCTGCCCCCTCTGCGCGAGAAGGGGGCGTTGGACGCGATGCGACAACTGGGGATTAAGACTGCAGGGGACTTATTTAGTGCCGGGGCGGTGAAAACTTGGGACCAGGCGCGGGCTTCCCGGGAGGACCCCACCCCACTGATGAGATTTAATTTTTGCAGAGTGAGGCATGCTTGCACGGAACTTTTTGGGGGAGACATGGCGGAACCGCCGGAGATTAAGGAACTCACATACATCATAAAGGTCACTACTCCCCAAAAATTACTCACTCGTCTGTATGCCTTGGCAATCTCGCATAGAGAAAACACGTAAACTAAAGCGAGGCTGGCCTGGCAAGCAGACTTACATATTACGCTGAGTGACAACATTTGGAAATACTGCTGCACTAACACACGTGGTATATCTCTGAATGGCCGGCACAGGCTTGTCCACTTTAAGTTCCTTAACAGGGTATACTACACTCCGTCTAGACTCCACAGGTATGGTCTCAGACCCACGGCAGAGTGTGACAGATGCCATTTCCCAGACGCAGACTTTCTCCACCTAGCGTGGGATTGCCCACGTATTCGTGACTTCTGGGTAACAATCTTTGAAGAACTCAGCTCCGTTACCGAGGTGGATGTTCCCCTCGACCCAGCGATGGCCCTGATAGGGCTCACCAGAAACATACCGAGAGCAATCCGCAAGTTAGTAGATATGGGACTTCTATTAGCGCGCAGGGTTGTCACATGCTGCTGGATGAGGGGCCCCATCCCCACTGTTAAACGATGGTCGCATGACATGCTTTACGCGTGTACACAATCTGAGTTATATAGCGAACTGCTGCCCCCTACCAGCAGACCGAGAAATTTTTGGGGTTTGTACCATACATATCTCACAACCTGCGCGGCCTCAGCTCTGGAGGAGGGGACGCAGGACACCCTCGGGGAAACTAGCTAGTGCGAGAGCTGCAGCAACTGCTGGCTCATGGGTCTGCTTATGGAATTTGGGAGATGTGGAAACCGGTTACTGCTGCTATGCAATCTGTGCTATGTGTGTATCAATATCACGGTGCCCTTAAAACGCCGCCTGCCCTACTCATGGGGTTGTTGGCTGAATGGCTGTGTACTTATTAGAGATAGCGGTGGAAGAATGATCTATATGACGCTGCACTTATGGCCTTCGGGAGGGTGGTGGGAGGGAGTGGGAGTGTTAGAGGGACCTATGTACTTGTTGTAACTTGGATCACTAAACTGCTACAAATAAAATAATTTTAAAAAAGTAAGTGTTCCTGGAGGTCCTGAGAAGTTTGAGGAGGTCAGTTGAGGGTGTAGCTCTCCAGCATCGTTCGATTATTCTAAGAGAGCGTCTGTCATCATTTAGCCTCCCATCGTACCATGGTTGGGAATCTTTAGAGAAGGTTCTCTTCAGTTGTAATGGGGCAATTTTGTCTAGGAGGTTGTTCATGGAGTGAAAGTAGTGATTTGTCAGCTCCTGAACATCAGATTGGTCTTCCGGGGGACTTAGAGGGTTTGAGTTATCTAGGGCTGTGAGGTCAGAGCCTACGTTGTTAAGTTTTCTCTTCCAGATTTTGGTTCTCAGGGGTTGAGTAGGGAATCGAGTAATGGTTTCCGAGATTTGGAAAGTAATGATATGATGGTCAGACCAGTTGCATGGGAGTATCGAGTGGAGCTGGGTAGATTCCGCCTTGGATATTAGTAGGTCGAGAGTTGCACCCTTGTAATGTTTTGGGATGTTACATAGTTGGGTGAGATTAAGTTCTGTGAGAAAGGCTTTGAAGCTGTTTACCCCTGAGTCTTTGTGGTCGTTCCAGTGAAGGCTGAAATCCCCTAAGAAAATATGCTTAGATTGTTGGTTGTCATTTGAAGCTAGAATGTACATGAAGTGTTCTATGAAAGTGAGGTTATCTCCTGGAGGATGGTAGAAGGCGTGAAGAGAGCAGATCTGTTTGTTGTTGTTGGCGATGTTTAAGCATAGGTATTAGCATGATGATATGGCAGGGGCATTGGCATTGGTCGCTGTTAGGCCAATCTGGTGTATGCAGGCTATCCCACCGCCAAGCCTGTCAGCTCTGTCAAGTCTGGTTATGTTATAGTTAGGGGGTAGCAAGATGTCTATGATGGGAGTAGAAGTTTCCTTTAACCAGGTTTCTGTTAGGATCATAATGTCTGGTTTGTTTGTGATAAGTAGGTCAGCTATATCGGCTGCATGTCTGGAGGCGGACCTACAGTTTAGGAGGATACAGCTTATCTGAGGATGGGAGATGATTGTGGTGTGTTCGGCAGTGATGGGGATTCTAGTGAGGTTATTTTCTACAATGCCTCTGGGATTGAGTCTGGAGGCTCTATGAGTGTTGAGCAGAATGGTGGGTATTCTGGGGGCTGTAGGCGGGCTAACTAGACTGAGGAGGGTGAGGTTGCTCGTAAGAGGGGAGGAGGGCCCCTAGATCTGATTCAGATAGAGGGTTTGACCCCCTGATAGGGCGGGAAGTGGCGTTAGGGAATGGGATTGTGCTCCAACGTGGAGAGCTGTGAGCTTGGGAGATTGCGGGAAGACGATGGATGTGACTATATATCTTAGGGTAAGGAAACGGATTGTGTTCATATTTAATGCATGTGGACTTTGTTTGTTGTTGTAAGATAAGGTTGTGAAGGGTTCGGATGTCCGATTTGACTTGTTGAAGGGATGATAATATCAAGTCAAGTTTGGAATTGGGCGTGATAGTTTCATTATTAGAAGGGAGAATGGATGGAATGGACTGAGTAGTGGCTTCAATGGATAATGGAATGTCCAGAGTGGGGGTCTGGTCAAGTTTGAAGTCAGGCGAGATAGTTTCAATATAGGAAGGGTAGACAGGGGGAGTAGACTCTGTAGAGGTTTGTGTGGATACGGGAGTGTCTAGAGCAGTGGTGATTAGGGTGGGGCTGAGGGGCCAGAGGGAAGAGCTGTAATTGGAGTGGAGGGGGAGGGTGATATATGAGGAGCGGGGTGAGTGGATTGGGTGGTGTCCCTGCTGGGATCCAGAGGGGAATTAGAGGGGGAATTAAGCAGATGGGAGGGGCTGGTAGTTAAGGTGGAGGTAAGGAGAGAAGGAGGGGGAGAAAGTGTATGGTGAGGAGGGAGGGTGGAGGTAAGGAGGGAAGGAGGGGCGAACGTGTATGGCGAGGAGGGAAGGTAAGATCTAGTGTGGAGTTGGCGGGGCTGATGAGTAGGCGGGGGGTACTGAGAGTAGAGGAGGGGGGATGGAGGTGGTGAGTGTGCCAGGTGGGGAGGGAAAGTGGGAGAATGGATAATGTGACTGAGTGAGAGGGTTGTGAGGAGGAGAGGGTTGTTGGGTGGGTTGCAGACTAGGTCTGAAGGTGTTGTTGGGGGAGAAGGGGTCTGGGAGATCAGATTGATTTCGGGATCAGGATGTGAGTTGCAGATATCAGCGATCAAGGACGGGGAGGAGGGCGTGTTGGAGTGACTTTCTCTTTAATGTGCGGAAAAATGTGATCAATCAAGTTGAGATTGTGGTTGTTGGATTGGATTAGGATGATACCATTATGATAGATATTCACGGTGGCTGCAGCGTTGAAGAATAGGGAGGGGAGTATAGATAAGGTGAATCCGTGCGCTGTTTTTTTCATGTTAGAGATCTTAAAGAGAGCGAGAAAGGCTTTTCTGCATTGAGCTCTTCTTTTAGTGTAGAATATGATGTCCTTCTTAATGAGCCCATTGTTCATTGAGAAGTAAGGGTCAGAGATAGGGGTTTCCGGATGAGACTTTTATAAGTTGTGTTTGAAGTCCTTGGCTGCTTTTTTTGAGAGGCGCGGAGGGTATGTGATGGAATAGGTGCATTTGCCAGAGCGCTCCATAGTGTGGGTGTCACTGAGACAGGGAGGCAGGCCAGATGAGAGGCAGTCTAGGAAGTCTAGGCTGAGTGTGCTCTTAGAGGGGACCGTTTAATGTGGTAATGAGAAGAGGAGGGAGAACAAGTAGGGAGGGAAGCAGCCCTAACAGAGGTAGGGTGAGGGTTGAGAGAGCAGCTGCCCAGGGTGAAGTGGAGGTGACTTTGTATGACAGGTAGGGCAGTCCAAGAGGGCTATAAGGAATTTCTGGTTAGTGAGGATCTAGAATAGTATATATATATTATTATTTTTTTTTTTTAAGCGTAGTAGTCCTTTTTCTATTTTAGGAGATATTCAGAATGGTAGCCCTTTTTTCTGAGATAGTTGGTTGCGGCCATTTGGGGTGCTCAGTGGAGGAGGTAATGAAGTCTTCTTTCTTTTACCAAAAGAGCAGAGAATCATGGGAGGTAGTCCTATTTCCACTTTAAGAGATCATATGTGGCCATTTTGAAATGCATAGAGTATCTGGTGAGGAAATGGCGGAGATAAAACCTGTATTGCTCCCAAGATTGTTGAAGCCCTTGTAGGAAGAGAAATTATTTTTTGCTTAAAACAAGCACAGAAGAGGTCCCTCCCCCATCCAGATATGCTAAAAGTACATTCCGGCTGCCCTATCCAGGAAATGTGCATAGAGGCAGCCTTGCTGCAAGACTGTAATGCAAGCTCCTACCCCGATCCCCTTCCGAAGTCGTGAGGAGGACCGGAGGCCTTTTCGGGTGTGAGAGCGGGGGGGAGAGGAGGGGGGTGGAAGTCCTGGGGTGCTCACTCGGAGCAGAGGGGGGGGTAGCCGGGGGACATATTACCGCTGCATCCATCTCGCTCCTTAAAGGTAGCCGATCCTGGGTCCGCGCTGCACTACCCCTGAGGCTGCGACCCTCAGGTCTCCAGGGTCTCCGCATTAGTAAGACCCAAGACATGAGATGCAGGCAAGCAGTTGGGACACTCAGGCACTCCAGGGGCAGTTCCCGCCAGTCCTCGGCACGGGTGAAGCCGTATATCATGCTGCGACGAGGGGGCTGGCCCAGTGCTTAATTTGTAAAATATGAAGTGCAGGTGCTCAAATGTTTGTCGGAGGCCACACCTACTTTTCTTTGGCTCCACCTACGTACTCTATTAGCTCCACCCACATCCTCAACTGGAACTGCTAATAGTTAGATGTAAGCATGATGAAAGCATGGATATGTCACACAAAGGCACCCAGGCCAGAAAGCATGGAAACGTCACACAAAGGCACCAAAGCCAGTGGCGCTGGAGCAATTTTCAGAATATTTGTGTTTCCCTCAATGTTACATCACTGAAAAAGTTACAAGATTGTGAAAAATCCAAACATCACACTAAGGACAAAAATAGTAAACACGTGATCAGTAATATAAACACAGTGTGTGAAACAGTCACGTATAACACGTGTGTTTTTAAAAAACGGAATTCTGTTCCTATTCAATTTTTTAATTTGAAATAAAGTAATTTGGAAAACTATTAACTGAAATATTACAGCAATACATCATGGTTGAGGTTGGCTGGAGTTAGGATAACTTGTCGATAATGTAAGCGGCTCGACCATTCCTTAATATATTTTGAGAGCCACAGAAATGTGCTCTTCACTGAGCAAACACTGCTTGACTGACAAGATAATCTTTGGGAATCGTCGGGGATCCCAGACCGCATTCCTTAACCCTTCCCCACGACAGCTAATCCTAACTCACCGCATGACATAACTACATGGAAGGCAAACTGCGCAGCACCTTTTGTGCCCCATCTCATAGTTTGCAGTGCAATGCGATTCACATACTTTAGGTCATGGTGGCGCCCCTGTAAGACAGATCACACTTAAATAAAGCAGACACTGTAGCACAATAAAACAGAAGCCCTCCTCAGCACAACAAATGTGCGACACATTACACACAGTACGTCTGGAATCTTATTTCCATAAGAAGGAGGTATAAAATGTGCGCACGCACCAAACGCAGCCTCAGTAATCATGCAGTATCACACATTTATAATACTTCTTCCCAACCCTGCCCTAGAGCACAGCGAGTGCTGCCCGTCCTGGAGCATTGAAAAGCGCTGCCCGTGAACCTCAGTTTTTTTCTACAGCAGTAATGCCTCTTCCGTTTCTTTAGTGGGACCCACATGATACCATGCTGTTACTTTCCAATAGAAGCCTGTCCCAGTACTTCGACACCCACACATCTCTACACTTGCACCCCAGGCCTGGCCTGCATGGGCTTAGAACTCCACACAGACAAGCTAATATTTTCTTTTTCATCCACACCACCTTTTATTATTTGACGATTCTAAACCCAGACATGGCTCTGCCAATGTACCAGAGTCGCAACCAGTAACAGTACTGTTCTGCCCCTAGTCAGGCTACTCAAACTACAAGCATCTTCCGCATCACCTTCATGATCGAGTCACTGAGAAATGTGTGTTCGCCCTGCTCCAGAACCATCTAAATAAGGCCCTTTCAGGCAGATTCTGTGCTTAACTGTCAATGAGACTCTTGGGCAAAATCAACGAATATTTCTCAGATATGGGAGATTTATGGGCTTCTGACCTTATCCCATTCCGCGAGGGGAAGGGGGGGCATTATTTTGAGTTATGCACTGGCATAGGATACCTAGTGCTTCCAGGCTATCACCCCTTTAATGCTAACAATCTACAACACTACAACAAGTAGTTGCATGGTGAGCAGGCTGGCGGTCTTGCCAAAGCTGCGCAAAGTTCCCTCAGCAAAAGAAGGTTAAGAGTCCTTGCTGAATAGTTGGTTTGAGTGACATCAAGGGTCAGCGACCCCACCATAGTTGTATCTGCCATTGGGGAGCATGAGCAGTCACAGCTCTTCCCTTAAGACACCAAGTTAAAAAAGATAGAGTGTATTAAGCAGGCTAGAGAACAGAGCCCCTCAGCCTCACAGGCCCTTCAGCCACCCCACCTGCTCACCCAGGCAGCCCCACAGCCGTCAGTGTCACTGTTTATGCATTGAGGGTCTGGTCTGTAGCTCCAAGCCTCTCAACAGGGTAGTGTAATAAATCAGTCATGCTCAGTAGTTTAGAAGTCACCAAGCATGCTTATCGCTTCAATCATCAATGACAGAGTCTCCCGGGGCCCAATATGACCAGTGTAGCAGTGAGCAGTCGCTAGGCCCTGCATCTTCTTTTACGTTCTCAGCACCCTCAGCCAGTAGGTACAGATTCAGGCGCTCACCCCTGCAGTCTAGAGGTCCCACATGGCATTAAAACATGTAATGGAGCCGCGCACTCCCCATACTTCCAACAAAGTTCAGAGTCCCTGGCGCCCAACATGCACAGAATTGGCAAAAGCTGCTGCTCACGTGGCTTCCCTTCAAGTACCAGTTCGCCGAGCTCAGCGCTGGTGATGCTCTTGTTCTGAAGTAATGCAAGGATAAAAAAATAATTGGAATACAGTCCCCATAACAGCTAAACCTAAATTTGTGTGACAAAACTAAATGAAAGGCAAACTGCCCAGCACCTTTTCCGCCTCATCTAATAGTTTGCAATTCAGACACTGTAGCAACATAACACGAAGCCATGATCAGCACGACAAATGTGCGACGCATAACACAAGATACGTCCTGAATCTTTTTTCCATAAGGTGGTACAAGATGTGCACACGCACCAAACACAGCCTGCAGACAGAGACAGTACATGAACTAGCGCCCGCAATTAATAATTATTCACCGGGCCGCAGTCAAGAAAACCTTAATTTATTTAAAAAAAGACACTGGTGCAGTGCCACACAAAAGAGCCTCATTTGGCGGGACAAGCAAGCTACGCCACAGGCTGGGGGGGGGGGCGGCTGAAAGCAATGACCAGTTAATGTATATGCCATTTAGTACTTACTTGCAGTCATTAAATTACGTGGTGGGATGAGAACACTCTGCCTTTAACTTCTACCCCGATATAAATAAACTTGGCCTGGTGCTGCTACCTACCCTCAACGTTGTCGTAGGGCTGCCTTGCACGTGTGGCAATCTGAATAAAATCTGCACGCAGTCGCACAGCCCCTGCCCCCGCAGAACCAAATCCTCCAGCCCAAATCCAGCCCAATGATCAGACAGTGTCCCGCCCACCACTGCACGCACCGGCAATACTGCAATATGGAACGCCAAAGGCGCCAATGCCATAATAATATCTGAAACGTCTTCAATCTTTGCTCAGAGTCACACAACCAGCCGCAACAGTCTGCGGGAGACATTGAGAACACTCACTGTGCCAACTCAGTGTGAGCGCAAGCAGGAAGTAATAAATAGCAGGTGAATAGTTGTAAGGTGAGTGACGTGGTTCAGCAGACAAGTAGACCCGGCCCTGATAAATAAGTGCCGGTGCTAAGCACCGGAAAGCACCGGCACAAATTAAGCACTGGGCTGGCCTCATCGGGGAATGACCTCCGTCCCAAGAGTGCTCCTCAGCTGTTGACCAGCCGCTCCAAGGGCAGTCCCGACAGTATCCTCAGGCGTTCCGGGAATGGGGGGAAGCGTCCCAAGCCCAGGCGCGGTCCTGCCACAGAGCCGGCAGCGACGATGTAGAAATGGCGGATCGCCGGGCTGACAGTAACGGCAGATCGTCCTCCGCCCGAGAGTGTCCCACAGTTGTTCTGCGGCTCCGAGGGCAGCTCCCCGCCAGTCGTCGGCCCGAGAGTGCTCCTCAGCTGCTCCGTTGCTCCGAGGGCAGCTCCATGCCAGTCCTCGGCCCGAGGGTGCCCCTCCGCTGTTCCGCTGCCCGAGGGCAGTCGCCCACCAGCCCTTGGCGAGGGGAAACGTCCCGCACCCATGCGCGGACCTGACGAAAGATTCGGCAGCGATGTTGGGGCTGGCAACGATGGCAAGACGACCTCTGCCCGAGAGTGCCCCTCCGCTGCTCTGTTGCTACGATGGCAGCCGTCCGTGTCCAACGGGGATCCCAGAACAGCACAGAGGTAAGATATTGCTCCAGTTACTTTTTCTGTCTAATAGGTTAGAAATGCTTGAGGAGGTGAAGATGGAGCTAATAACAGGGATATAAGTAAGATAATCCCTCAGCTAGTTGAGCCCTCCGAGTGAGCTCCTCTCCTGATCGGCCATCTTTAGACAGATGTGGTACAATCTGAAGTTTAGGATGATTGCTGAAAGTTTGTGTCAAATGTGCCTTGTCTGTCAACAACTGAATCCAAGAAGAAAAACTGTTGTAAAGTCTGGGAACCATAGGACGGGAGGGAGGTCCATGCACTAGGATGCAATTGGACTTTATCGAGCTTCTACCATGTAACAGATTTAGGTATGTCCTTGCAATTATTTTTTTATTCTCACGATAGGTTGAAGCATTCCCCACAACGAGGAATGATGGAGTAACTGTTGCCAAACTTTTGTTACAAGACATTATACCACGTTATGGTTTTCCAGTAACAATTGAAACATATCGTGGAATCCATTTCCACAATGAACTAATGCAAATGATTTGTGAAGCACTGGATATTAAACAAAAATTGCACTGTGCTTATAGACCAGAAGCCTCAGGGGTGGTTTAGCAAGTAAATGGAACAATAAAAAACAGAATTGCCAAGATGTGTCTGGCCACAGGACTAAAATGGCCTGACGCTCTGCCACTTGTTCTGATGACTTTAAGAAGCACTCCTGATAAAAGAACAGGATTAATACCACATGAGATTTCGATGGGACGAGTAATGAGACAAGCATATTTGCCAGTTGATAAACTATTGAGCATAAATGATGATATCATACTGGATTACTGCAAAAATCTGTCTGACGTAGTAACTTCTGTGTTCCATCAGGTGGGAACTGTTTCACAAACGAAAGAAAAACACCCAGCTCATGATCTAATACCTGGAGATTGGGTGCGGATAAAAGTTCACAGGAGAAGAAATTGTTTGGTGCCTCGATGGCAAAGGCCAAGACAAGTAGTTATTGTTAGTACTACTGCAGTAAAATGTGCTGGACTCAAAAGATGGGTGCATGCTAGCCACAATATTCATGTGCCAGAGCCAGAAAATCTGCAGGAGGAAAGTGACAGCATCACTGATTCAGACACTGAAGGTGAACCAGAAAAAGATCCAGATACTGAAGCTGGACCTGTTCATCGACATCTGGAAATATCAGATGCTAGTTCTGCATCAGAAGGAGAAAATGAAAGTCTAGAAATACCAAATAGTGAAGATCGACCTGTAAGTCGAGATTTGGTAGAGACAGATACCAGCAAGGACACTGAGCCAAGTGAAAAGAAAGCTGGTAATTTGGAAAACACTGAAGGACAGTCTGAAAGCTCTGAAAGCAGGAACAGAAATCTCGAAACTGGTGAAAAGGAAATAATTCACGATGAGGATGAGCTTCACGCTACCAGCTATAGAGAAGTTCCTAACAGAGTGAAAGAACTGACTGGAAACATTTTGAATTCTGAAAAGGAAGCAACTCCTGTGAAAGTCATTATAAATGAGACTGTAGAAGGATCTGAGACTGAAACTGATGACAGTGATGACAACACTGAATTACGGAGAAGTTCAAGAAAACAAACCTGGAAAGTAGAGTGAAGTGCACTGAACCAGACATAAAGAAAGTGAGAAAAGGAGATAATTGGCCTAAAGAAACTGATAGATTGAGAATTAAACTGGTCAGTAAAGAAAAAGTTCAAGAAGAAGTGAACGCAATAACCAGTCAAAAGGAATTATTGGGAAAGAAAATAGAAGTTGTACAAATGTCAAAGAGGGTGTGAAGACCAAATCAAACATACAAATCACCTGAATGGACTTACATGGTACTACCTCCAATAAGAGAGGTAAATAGCAGTCAAGAGAGTTTGTATAACCAAGGTGCTGAAAAAGAAAGTGAATAGACTGTAACCAAAAGAAAACCTTCCTGAAATGTCACAGTGAAAAGAAGGGGATATATGTATATGTCCAAAAAGGGTTGTATTTGAAAAATTTAAAGAATTTAGTAGGTGAAACAAAGTTGTGCAGAGATAAACAAAGTTAAAGAGTTTTATAAAAAAAAAATGGCTACTAATGAAATGACTAAATCAAAATGTTCAATTTTTAGAAAATGGAGTAGAATGTGGTTAATTTGTATTGGGATATTAATGATATTATGGTTGATTCTTGCTATTTTAAACCCTTTTCCTCGTGACATTGAACAATTGAAAACAAATGAGAGTCTGAAAGATAAAAAAGGGATTCAAAAGATAAGAAATGACATGTATACAGGTCTGAAATTCATCAAGACAATTCTGTGAGTGATTTCTCTAGAAATACTTTTTCAAAATTGTTGTCAGAATATGTGAGGACAATGGATGCTAGCGATTGTTAGGTTTCTGGAAAGTTGCCTGCATTAGTGTCCGAGGTTGTGACCTATCACCATTTGCCATTGACATATGGTGTGACCTGTAGTGTTTTAACAAGTTTATTTTATAGATCTGGTAAATTAAAGTATCATTATTCTGACTCAGATGATGTATTTTGCGAAGCTAAAAATCATAGCAGAATTAAACAAAATTAAACATGCAAAGGTTTTTGGAGAATATTTTTTGGAAACACAAGAATTGTCGCATTACTATGCATTTAAACATAATTTAACTTGTAAAATGAGAAATGAGGAAAAAGCTTTTTTGAATATGGTTGAAGAAAGGCGACAACAGTATAAAAGACGAGAAAAAGTAAAACAAACTAAATCTAATAAATGGGTATTTTAAGATGATAATATTGGGGAACATAATGTAAATGTGGCGATAAGTATTGATACACCAATATTAGGGAAATTATGTATTCAGAGAGACAATACTGTGTATGACAATTATTTTGTGGGAGCAAGTCAATGTGAAGACACATACATTATCAAAGGGGATGGGGATTTAAAGGTGGAAAGGATCCAGTTTTCCCTGGGATTTACTTTCTGTGTGGGAACAAAGCTTATTATAGATTACCAGACCATTGGTATGGTTCGTGCTATGTTGGGTTGGTTTTTCCGAAAAATTTCCATGTCGACAGAGGCACAAATGGAATTCATGAAATAGGCAAACCTTTAAGCCGTCGTAAAAGTCAAAGTGTAATTGAAATATTAGATGATGTTTTTGGGGCATTGATACCAGCAGTGGGTATATCATTTAATGCAAATAGAATAAGAAAATTGTCAACAATTGTAGATAATTGTCAACGGATACAGCTGGAGGATTTTTAATGGTCAATACTGAAATGTTTGCGATGAGAAGTATGGTGATGCAAAATCGACTTGCTTTAGATATATTATTGGCCAAAGAAGGAGGAGTCTGTGGAATTTTAAAGGTCCAGCACTGCTGCACCTATATCCCGGATAAAAGTCAGAACATTGAGAAATATATTACAAATATTACCCAATTGCATAAAGAAATAGAGCCACTAGAAGTGGGAGGTGTACTTGAGAAATTTGGTAGAAGTTTGACTGCAGTTAGAAATTGGTTTATGAAATAAGTAGATCTATAGTAGGTAAAATACTAATACCACTGACTATAATTATAATAGCAATTTTAGTTTTGAGACTTAGTTGTCAATGTACCCAAAGAAGAAATGTAAAAAGAGTTTTGAAGAAAAAGATTGAAGAGAAGCTAAACCGGGAAAGAGAAAAAGGTGATATTGAAATGGAACAAAATAAAGAGAGGATGTACCAAGATACAAAGAAACTAGAGGAGACAGAGTTATGACAAGTACTAATTAAAAGAATTTGAAACATGTTGAGTTATATAACATTTACAAAATTTTGGGAGATAATTTGGTGATAAAATCACCAAAGGGGGAAGTTGATGGAGCAAGGTGGAAAACAAAATTGTGTATACCCCTTGTGAAGTTAATACTCTATAACACTGACAAGGACTAAAATGTGTGGTTTTGAAAATGAATCAACCTAGAGTAAACTGCATACACCAATACACGTGGGAAACTAATTTGCCTGTGTTGCATAAGCAAATAATCTATTAATTTGTTGAGTGTTGTGTAAGAAAATGCACGCATATGTTATAAACTAAAAGAAAATTGTATGAATGTGCTTTCGTTTGTTTACTTGTGGCATAAAACATGAAGATTGGTAAGTCAAATTATGCATAATGGTTGCTTAAAGCTAGGTAAATACTAACTGGGTTAATATTAGTAGGAGGGAGGTAAACAGAAAAGGCTTTATTTCGTAAATGTACATCTATTTGTGTTTGTTTTTGTGATAGTTCGTAAATTGAGGCCTAAATGGGTACACGAAATAAAAGAAAATGGAGTCTGTCTGAAAATCCGAGATGGCGACAGAAGTACGCATGCGCTAGATTCGTAGATGCAAGCTGCCTGTGACTGAACAGTGTGGGTCAAGGACAGCGTGGCCATTTTATGGGGCCTAAGCCAAAGATGACATCGAGGCGAAAGTCCTACCCATGGGAAAGAAGAGACAACTAACAATTTAAAGAACACTTCGAAGGAAGTCATACTTTACACAAAGAAACCCCAGTTACAGCAAATGATGATGACTTGCAGGAAATTTGAATAAAGAATGATGAGGTTATGCTCATCCGACTCCAAATTTGCCAATCACAGACATTACAGAACTTAAGAGTTACAAATTTAGATAGATAAGTTAGCGAAAAGGGTATAAAAAAAGGACGTTTCGGACATTGCAGAGAGCTCGCTTTCAATCTGATTTTTGCACCCCGAGATGCTGTCGGTCTGCGCAATTTTTGCTTCGAGGCGCAGAGACTTAGAACATTTCTCTTTTTGACTTTAACTTTTGAATGGGTGTGACATCCAGAGAGGGAGAGAGAGGCAGAGAGGTTTCCATTTGGGGTTATTGCATTCTGTACTGATGTCTTCGTCTTTCCATTTAGGTAATATTTTCGTTGCTTATTTCCTTTCGCTGTCATTTGTTAATAAATGAATGTTATTGAAAATGTAATCTTTCCTTTCAGGGTTTTATTGCAAATTGAGTTTTTCCTTTTAGCCTTAATAAAACATAGAGATCATGCTAGAAAACCTGAAATTTTGAGAAAAATAAAAATTAAATAAATGAAGAATTAAACTGGTTTGCAGATACGAATTTAAATAGTGGGATGATATGTTGTTTTCCTTATTTGAAATAAAAGCCATGGTTCCTATAAATTAAACTGCAGTTGTAAATAATGTATAAACTATAGTTTAGGCATTCCACTATAGCACCGCGACTCCCTTATTGAACCCATACTGAATCCTCGGAACGGTTTCAATGTGTATATGAATGATTAGAGTGATGGGCCCAAATTTGTAAGTTGCTGTAAGAGGTCCCTGGGTTTATTTGTGGTGATTCATAAAGAATTTTCGGAGCCGCGCTGCGCCAATGGCACGTAATTTAACAAGCTACTCATAACTAGGCCCTATAAAATCCTTGTATGTGACTGAACACTAGCCTTTCGGATGCATCATCCTGTCAAAAATACCCTTATTGGCCTTTAGTCAGTGTAATGAAAATGTTTCACAACTGTATAGGGAATACCTCAAAGCAAAGAGAGAGGGACTTAACATCCAAAGGGGTAGGGTACCAACGAAGACAAAAGTCTGAAAAGAAGTCCCATTTGGTAAATGTCACACATCAAGCATCAATTTGCCACAGGCACCCTTCACACACCAATAAGATGAACAAGGAGGAAATGTAAAAGTACAAAATATTTGCAATTACCGAAAAGTAGTAAAGTTAGACTTTTAGTTGTAACTTACCTTTGCAAATACCGAAAAGTAGTAAAGTCAGACTTTTGGCCTAAGTTTACCTTTGTGAATACCGAAAAGTAGTAAACTTACGCAAATGTGTACATTTAACTTTGTGAATGGGGCCAAATGTTTGCTCATAGGTCCCTTTACATCTTATAACCTGCTTCTGACAGATCGCATGTTAGGATGCAGACAGGTTTCATTGTGCTTATGGTTGTTGGTTATCTTTAATATGATAGAGACTAGATTGGATTGTCAGCAGTTCCAACATGCCACTTTCAGTATCACAGTTTTCCTTCTCTCATTACTAGACACCGTAGACATAGTCAGGGATTGACCCCATAGATGTCCAGCCTCATGAACTACCTGGAAGCAAATTATTCATGTTAGGGGGGTGAACCAGAGCTTTGATTTCTGGACAGAGAAAGCTTCTGTTAATGTGGGATTTTCTGAAATTACTGAAGTAATGTGGTGAGAGCCTTTTTTCCATGGCTTCTACACTGTGGGATCCTAACTAGTCCACTGTCCCTACCTAGCAAACACTAGGGATGACAGAGAAACTATCAAGCCTATGTAAAGATGCCTGCCATCTTTTGGACCCTGAGGGCCTGATTCACATAGATAAACATACACATTTGTCTAAGTTTACGCTATTTTTCAGTATTTTAAAAACTGCATTTTAACAGTATGTTTACGAGTGCAGAGACTCCACAATCGGGGTGGAGAACTCCGCACATACAAAGATAGAGTGTGAAGTGCTCCACCCCAATTATGGAGTCTCCACAGTCGTCAACTTCTTATGTAAATGCAGTGTTAGTAATACTAAAAAAGCGGAAACTTGAACAAAGGTGTATGTTTACCTTTGTAAATAAGGCCCTAGGATGGCAGTGTGAATCAAAGGCACTTATTTTAACATTTGATAGCTTACATGTGGCACTTGCTTGCATAGTGATTTTATGCATGTCTATGGTGCATGCAACTTTGGCCGAGGAGCACTGAGATCATTGATTGACGCGCACAGAAGCACAACATTAGAGGTTGCATTGGTCAACAGTAGGAAGGCCGTCGAGGAAATAAGGAAAGTATGGCATAGCAACAAACAATTACAGGCACCAATGGGGTTCCAGAGTGGGGCTTTTATGCCTCTGCACTCAGAAACCCAACTGCAACTAACGCAGCTTCTGGGAGGCGGACGGTCAAAGGGACACACAGAAAGGCTAGACCACATTCTGTGCCTCACCCCCTCTTCTTACTTCCGGGTTGTCTGTTGTGCTATGCACCCGAAGCAGATGCGCGGCTGCAACTGTGACATAGACTGACTACTTGATTCTGAAATCTTGTAAGCTCCACCTTGTGGTCGGTTGTGGGAATCTGAAGGATTTTAGAGAAGAATGGAGAGTTGGAGATTGATGCCTATGACTACTGACTTGATGGTGAACAAGAGTTCAGAGTCAAAGAATATACCCCAAATCCTGTCAACTTGGTATATTGATATGGTAATGCCCATGTCTTGGAGCCAGTTGAAAGATAAGGTTCTGGGCTCAGTTAAATTCATTGCGTGGAGCTCAGTTTTTTCTCCATTCAAGCACAGGATGCCCCTATTCATTCAGCAGAGTACATTATGCAGGCATACAGCAATATTGCAAAGGTATCCTCGTTGGTTGTCACGCCTGAAGTGAATTCATATATTATACATGTACATTTAAAAGTTGACTTGATATTGGTCAAGTAACTGGGGCAGGGGAGGATTACAAGCATGGATCAGTGAGTAGAAGAAGAAGTGCACTGGTCATCTGGCTAAATTGAATAACCTGATCCTACCTTTTTGGCTGCTATTGCTAAAAAATGATCTCATCCAAGACACCAGTTCCAGATATTCCTGCTCACTGTTCCAGTCGTGCATGGTTGACAGGAGTGTAAGGGTTATTTTCTTATCTCCATCTGCTGAACCGTGTTTGCTAGTGATCATGTATTGTCTGTTGAGGCTCAACATCAAGACTGAAGGTCATGGAGGAGCTAATCTCTCAGGTTTAACATAACATTGTCTAGTCAACTATCGTTCCATGATCTTGGTAGGAACTGGGAGGTATGAGATTGGGCAGTATTTTAAAGGATATTAAGGCCAGCAATTGTTTTCCTTTTTTCTTTTCAACTATGCAGCCCTATTTACTTTTTGATGATGGTGCTGCTCATGCGATCTCCGAGGGCTCTGGTAGCTGGAGCAGTGGCATATGTACCAAGGGACAATCTAGGAATAGCAGTTGCTCCTTCTGGTGGCCCTTAAACGTCATTTTTAGCCATGTCCAGCCAAGGTATTTTTCAAGCCCATGAACACAATGTCCTGTGTCACTTTTGAGGTGGCCTGTGGCCATGATCTTGGTGGCAGATAAAAACAGACAAACTCAGATATAGCCTTTCTCCTATCTGTTTTCTCCTCTTCCTTTAAAATATATGAGCTGGTTCTGGTATTATTTCAACCCAAATATGTACCAAATTATTTAGCATCTCTTTTCTTTGTATCTATGTGACTGGTCATAATATAGTAGCACGTGGGGACGAGATGTCAGAATGACCAGTCTCTCTATCAATAAAATATGTTGCGCAAAAATGCCCTTGCAAAGTACTTGTCACACATGTTAAAACTAACCTAGCTGGGTCTAATTTTGCGACTCCGCCCCCCCTGCAGCAATGGCAGAATGGTAGTGAGAGAAGCAGCAAGTTGGCAAATCGGCAAGTCGGCAGCTCGGGGATATTTTGAACAACCGCAACTCTACCTGGCCTTTCTGTGAACTCATTCCCGAAAAGGCGCCAAGGATTTTGAGGATTTCCGAGGCACGTTTAAAAGTGGCGTTTTTCCTTTTTGTGCCGGCGCTGGGAGCAGCTGAGATGGGAGCTGCCGAGATATGAGCAGGAGCAGTTGAGGCACGGGGTTGGAGGCTGTTGCGTGGGGGCTACGAGACAGCAGTAATAGAGGATTCGCTTGGGACCCAACAGGAGTGGCAGGAGAGGCAGCAAGGAGAAAGGAGAAAGGAGAGAAGAATAAGAAGAAATACGGCCTTTTCTCGAGGTGAGGAGGGGGGAGGATAAAGACCTATGTCCTCCTCTGCCGCCTCATTAACGCCTCATTACCTCTCATTACCATTACCTCTCGCCTCATTACCGTTCGCAGCCCCCGCTTCGCGGGAGCCGCTCGCAACGGTTCTACCAGCCAGAAGTTCCTTTGACTACAGGGGTGAGTGGGAGCCAGCGGGACTCCCAGGACCAGGAGTCTCTGCCGCCGGCAGTATCACCGCGCTCCTCCCCTACTCTGACGAGCTATATCTCTGGAGACGCCCACCGCTACGCGGGACGCACGCGGGCGTGCACCGGACATAGCCCGGGCAAAGGGCGGGCCCATTTGAGCCCGTTCGAGGCCAGAGAAGACCGGACTGGGCCAACTCTCTAACCCCTGTAGATGGACACATAAGGTTGGTCGGTAAGTGAAGTACCTGACCTCTTTCATAGGGGGGCTGAAATTTCTTACTCCTATCTGTGTGAGATGGTGACAGGGGTGAAAGAGGACAAGACGAGCTTGAAAAGTGGGAGTATGTTGGGAACACTGGACTACTTTTTTTACAAAAGAGTCAAATGTTCTTGCGCAAGAGATAGCAGTCACAGAATGGCGACTATCAATTGAAGCGCTTGCAAACTCCTTCCAGCTGGGGGATGGTATTTCACCGGCCAATTCACCTGTACAGGGCCCGGCAAGTACTAATTCCTCCCCCCATAGGGTGACTAACACCTTGGGAAGTAATCAGATGGCCCCTGTAATAGAGTTAAGGCCATCACCTGAACCTTCCTACCCGAAAACAAGGTCAATGACCGCCCTTCCAATGAGTAGTAAAGAACACCCACCAAAACCCGAAGGTGCCGTCAAAAAGAAACGGGATATTGGTAACTGCACGAAAAGATGCTCTACTAAATTAAAGAGATGAAGGCTGGAACAATCGGAGCCACAATCCGGGGACAATGCTTTGGGATCTTGGGAAGCTTGTGCAGAAGCGCCAATTAATGTAGAATCCACGGTTACTGATATACAAAGTGCTCAAGTCCCCATTATGAACAATGACTTTTGGACTAAAGTGGGGGTTAAGTTTTCTGATCTTTTGACTCCTCTCGTTGACAGACTAGCTGCAATTGAAGCCAATTTATTATCATTAACAAAAGTCTTTAATCAACCTCAGGGGGTCCCAGTGAATTATGTGAAGGCTGTTGACAAATACCCACTTGCCATTCCAATGGGCTCAAATACTGCAGGCCTGGCTGGGCCTGACGCACGAGATTTTGTTGCTACAGGTCCGGCAGGCTTCATATCGGATCCTAAACTCCAAGGCCAGGGTAGTGTGGTATTGGGTATGGGAACAACGGGGCGTGTAGTTGTTGCTTCCAACGCTGGACAGGGTCTAAATGCATGGCATAAACCCGTACCAAGCAATGTTACTACTACATTCACACAGTCACAACACTCTGGTAATTCAAAGGCCACTCAAATTAATCTACCACCTGAATCTAGTCCCTACGTGGTGGTTCTAGCAGGGGTCCCTGTATTGAACAATGAGAGTGAGGAGTCACATATCTCTATTAAGAACAAGGTCACTGACTGGCTCAATAAAAATAGGCCTTTGCCGCCAACTGTAATTAGTGAAATCCTACTTGTTCGTAGGGTCTCATGGGTGGGCAACAGGGTAAAGGATCTTAATGGGGACTGTGTATTAATTAATTTCAGAGACACACGGACAGTGTCTCACATTTGTCAATGGGGTCAGTTTCCCACGAACACAGCTTTTCAGTCGCTCCCCTTGTCATATTTTTACCCCCCGGGGCCAAAAGGAACTAGCCTGGGCTCTGAGCAACGTTGGAATCTGGCAAAGCTCGAGATGGTGGGTGGAAATAGCTTGGATAGGCACAGAGATTCCCCAGATCCAGTGGCTATAATCGTATTTAACAGATTCAGATGTCTGGATCAGGTGGATTGACGGTGGCCCACTCAGGGGCCCATAAAGGGGGAGGTGCTTGATATAAACATGGCTGATAAGGCTGTGGGTGGAATTGCAAAAGTAAGAAAAAGAGCTAGTACCAGTGAGGCCAGGATGGTGGGCGGAACCAGGGAGACCACAATAATGCAATTTCCTTCTTTTGGTAACAGTAGGTGCCCCACTGGTAGCAGTAGTGACTTTTGTATTTTTGCAGACGAGGCTATTAATTTACCACCGCCCCCAGTGCACCTAGCGACCACGACCAATATAGGAAAAACTGTCCCACTCAGGGAAAATGGTGAGAGTCCCGGGCCAAACTCACTTAAAATACTATCGTGGAACTTGGCAGGGCTCCCCAGTAAATTGACCTGCCCTGACTGGGGTTCGTTTGTGGACGAAAGCGACGTCTGTCTCTTTCAGGAGACATGGGCATGCACTGAGCTACATCGGATAGGCTTTGCCACATTCTACGTCCCGGCCGTCTGGGGAGGCAGAGGCCGTCCATCCGAGGGCCTCACTATTTGGGTGGGCACTCACCTTGGCTGCACAATCAAAGTTTTAAACACTCGCTCCAAAGATATCCAGTGTGGTCCTTACTTGGCCAAACGCGCTTAAAATTGCACTGATCAATGTATATTCTCGTCCCGTAAGTTCAACCAGCGAGTCTAGTACCATTGTGGACCTCGCCTTTTTTATTCCAACAATCTCGACTGGCATTCGCCTGCTGGTTGGCGGTGACTTGAATTGCCATTACGAACCCCTTAAGGGTCTTAATGATGATGCCCTAATTGCAGAGGACGAACACTGGTCTATACCTGTGATCCAGGCTCCCATTCCCAAGGCATGGTCCCCCACTAACTATTCAAATTACGGCACTCACCCTAAATTATTCTTTACGGTCCTGCAATGGCCGACACTCCAGCCAAATGCACTTACAATAAACCGGGACAAATGTCTCAACTGGATTACATAATGGTGCAGACAAGGCTATGGCCATTGGTTATCGACCTCAATGTTGTTATAAGAGCAGACAGCGACCATAATGCCCTTGTTTTAAAACTGGGTTTACCCTATAACTGTGGGAGCGATGTTGTATCCTCTGACACCAATGACGGCTATCTTACCATCTCTAATGACAGGCGCAGAGTTAGCTGGCATAAACTAGTTGAACACCCGGAACAACTAGGGGAACTCTATAGTTCAATCCTACCCCTGTTCAGCGAGATCGCGCTATTAACTAGCCAACCTCTATCCCATGACTGTCTACCTAAGTTGGCGGAACTTAACAAGGGCGTTCTCTTAAATTTGGCTGAGCTACTTAACCCTCGGCTGGCGGGGAGGACTAAACGGGTTTCCCACTGCTCCTGGTATAACTCAGCTTGCAGGAAGGCGAAAAGAGAGCTTTTGCAGGCCATAAAAGAAAACAATAGAATAAAAATCAAAACCAGGATGGCGTATTATAAATTGCTGATTAATCGTGCCAAGGAAGAATGGGACCATGAAAAATTGTCTAGTCTATCTTTGGCGCTTGAAGCAAGAGACTTTCGTAAATTTTGGACCATAATAAATAATGGCAGTGGTGAGCTGAAAGCATCAATAGAACCGAACATAGCCCCTGAAGCTTGGGAAGGTCATTTTCAGGCCTTATATTCTCCCGAGGGACCTATTGACCATACACCGGACCTAGTTGTCTAGGCCGTCTTAACATCGCATCCTGAGGTGACCGAGTTCACGGTGCAAGAAGTATGTAATGCCATCTCAAAACTCGCCTCAGGTAAAATCCCAGGCCTGGACAAACTCCCTGGGGATCTCTTTAAACAGGAGCCGAGGATCTGGGGCCCCTATTTTCAGATACTGTTTAATGCAATTCTGAGAGGCATGAAGGTTCCCTGCACTTGGCTGGGAGCAGAGATAGTGCCCATATTTAAAAAGGGCTCTCCTCTGCTCCCATCCAACTACAGACCGATCAGCCTCATTGATGTCCCCCAGGAGATTTTTGCAAGACTCATCCTTGACCAGATACATGACTGGATGGACGAGTTTGCAATTCTTGGTCCCTACCAGGCGGGGTTTAGGAAGAATCCCTCCACTGTGGACCAAATTTTCCGTTTATAACTCTTATATTGGAAAACAGTGAGTATAGAGGGTGGCAGCCTCTACATGGTATTCGTCGACCTCCGCTCCGCCTTCAACCTTGTTTCCAGGGCCAAACTTTGAGCTGTTCTTCTTGAACTTGGCATTCCCACGCACCTTCTGTCTGTCTTGATGAGGTTACATGAGGCCAACTTTGGCCAAGTGAGATGTGGAAAAAATAGCTTACTCTCATCTAGATTTCCCGTTGACAGGGGGGTAAGGCAGGGTTGTGTCCTTGCACCGACCCTGTTTTGCCTCTATGTCAAGGGAGTAATCGAGCACCACAATAGAGTCCCCCAGAATGACGCCCCAAAGTTGGCCGGCATAAGGGTACCGGCAATTTTTTTTGCCGACGATACCCTTTTGCTGTCTAAAACCCCCGTGGGGGTACAGAGAATTTTGGATGGCTTTCAGGACTTTTGTACCTTTCGAGGCCTGGAGATCAATTCTTTAAGAACTAAATTTATGATCTTCAATCGTTCGAGAACCACCGGGGCAAACCCCAGTTTAGGGCTGACATTTTTGGAAAGGGTCAACACGTTTGATTATCTCGGAGTCACAATAAATGAAAATTTTACGTGGGGCCCACACCAAATAAAGTCACAGTTAAAATTGGCCCAACTGTCGGGTGGCATCCTTAAGCTATCTAATAAATCAACAATCAAACCTTTGAGATCGCCTATTGAGGTCTACAAGGCTAAAGCTAGGGGTGCCATTATGTATGGGGGTGAACAGTGGGGTTACTCTGCCAGGCCTGAAATTATTACGACTGAAAATAAATTCCTAAGAGGGCTAATAGCATTACCATCCAGCACACCACTTTTTCCACTAAGGCTTGACCTGGGCATCAGACCAATCAATGAAGAACTAGCACGTAAACCCTTGAGATTCTGGCGCAGACTCTGGGTAACCCCGGAGATGCTACAATACAGAGAAGAGCTCAAGGAGATTCTGTCCTTCACTGGCTCTGGGAAATTTCCCCGGATTGCCTATATAAGGAAAGAATCCGGAAAGTTAGAACTTCCTGAGCTTTGGTCCGATCCAGAACGAGGGTGCAAAAAAGTCTCACGCACTCAGCTCACAAATGCATTGCGCGCAGATAGACTTATTGCTGCTCAGTGTAATCCACAAATTGGCTCCATAACAGCCTCCTTCCTCTTGGTCAAATATCTATATCTATTTGAGCAATACCTAGATGACATCTATCCTCTTCTGGCAAAAAAACTATATGTTCAGTGGAGGCATGGCGTTCTACCACTGCGAGCTGTCACCTGCAAGTGGTCACCCTCTGCCCCGACTAATTGTCCAGCTTGTAAACATGATACTGAAAATGAGCTGCATGTGTTGTTTTTTTGCCCAGGCTATCTCAAGGCGAGTAACCACTGGCTTGTTCCCCTATGCAAAAACGTAGGCTTTCGAAGATGCATGCAGGCATTTAGAATACTAAAAACCGACACAACTGGACCTATAGTATTTGCCGTTTCAAAATTTCTGGCTGCTATGTGGTTTAAGCGCAGGCTATTAATTGAATGAACCTAAGCCTGCACTTTTAGCCCACGGCATACGGTTCTTTTTAGATGTTTTTAAAACTGTCTTATGAAATTATTTTTTGTTTTAATAATCTTAACTGTGGCCAACAATTATGACATTTGAATAGCAGCTTATGTTGCCAAATTCTGCTGAAATTGTTAATTATATAATGAACTCATATTGTCATTTATTTTTCTTTTTGTACTGTTTTTAGTAAATCACTGTTCTCTTTTATGGCACACCGCCGAAATAAAGATCTGTTTGCCTTGATTTTGCAATGAACTAATGTGTTCAGAGGAGCCATTTGTTGGATCCTTTCCTCACAGCCTCGACTTCTGGTGAGTCCCATTAAGCCTTTCATCCTTTCATGGTCAATCAATCAGGCACCATCAAGCTAGGGAATGCTCTTGTCCATAGTGCTGGAAAGTAGGGGGATCATTCCAGATCTCAGTTCTGGCAGCTATTTCTGGCCGAACCTGGGATCCGGCCAACCCACTGACATGCTGACTACAACACTGGGAAACATTCAGCAGTGCTCGCACTGCGTCTGCATCCTGTTCGGAGCAGTAACATGTAGGCAGGGAGGGGCTTTCTGATTTTAACATCCATCAGTGCCCAAAATAAAGTTCTGATTTAAAGGCCCATCAGTCCTCATTTTCATCAAATATCATCCTGGCTGGGAGCTATCTGGAGCTTAACACCTAGACAACAATGCAATGTAAGAAAATAAAGGCACATAGCTTATCACTCACAAGTATGTAAGCGAAACTATTGGAGGCAGGTCTGTACGTTTTTTCCACTCCCCACGTAAGGGATGTGCTTGCATTGTAGGCATGCAAGATTTATCTGTCTGCAGGCGTAATTACACAGATATTGATTTAAATGGCACCTACTATTGTTTGATGTCTTTTTTTTATAGCACTACTCATCACAGTGTAGAGCGTCAGAGCACTTTACATCACACACAGTGGCACAATAACTCATACAAGTGTTTAAACTGATGTACAGGAAATGTTGCATAATACACTGAGGGACAAAAGTTATAGGAATTACATATCCTCCATACTTGTAGACATTATATGTTAAGAGTGAATGTTAGGGAGTAACACAAAGTCAGGATATAAAACGTAACACAGTGATTGTGTTTGTCTTTACTAACAACATTGTATTACTTTCTAATGGAATCATCATTTGCAATCTTAGAACAGCAACAGACTGAGGAAAAAAACAGTAAGGATCAAAACGCATGACTTGCAGTTTATATGCATCTTGATGATGCGGTTAAATAGTTCACTGTACTATATTAGAAGGTTTCAACTTATTAACTGGAAATAATAAAAAATGATCTGTGTGTCAAAAGCAGTAGCCCACTTACCTATCTAAATAAAATACAAACCTATGAGTAGCATGTTACACAATGTGCTATCCTGCAGACACATTAACCCTCTGTGTACTTTATGAGTAGAAACTATGACTGTACAAAACACTGAACTATATCAGAACTGTGTTAACCACTAGAGTTATCTAACCACTATTGTAATTCCCTCAAAATTGCTGGACAAATAATGATGTTTGCAGCTAATGTCTTAACCCTGAAACATATTTCAAATGCAGGCGCTTTGTGACCAATTAAGAAATCTAGAACAGATTTACTGTCACATATGACATTGCTGCCAATTTCTTTTCAACAGACTTTTTTACAAATAAATGTACAAATTGACTGACAGACTCAGATTTTTAATACTCTGTTTCTTGTGATTCTGCCCCCTTTCCTCTGCCAACTTCAACTGCCAATTTGTGTGTTCACAGAGAATATTTTATCCAATTTCACCACTGCTTGTCTGTCAATAACACCAAGAGATCTACATTGAGGGAGCATGGGCTCTACTAATACAGGGTGTTATCAGGCATGCAATGCCCATTGGGCTACACGGGCTTCAAACCATACCACCCCCTGTCTTGTGCCGTAGCCCAGGCTGCAGCTTCGTGGGTGCTTGTCTAAGGCAAAGCCTGGGCAGGGTATTGTTTGGGAAGTCGGCGTGAGAGAAAACGTTTTCTTTTTTTTAAGAGAGAAATGTTCAGCTTTTCCTGCTGATGGAAATTGCCTTCAAAGGAGGGGGTGGAGGTCACCAGTAATTCATAAAATGATAGTTCACTGACCCCTTGGTGGGGGCTTTCACTGTGCATGGACATTTACCTAAGCATTCCTTATTGTTTTAAATGAGAGACAGTGATTGTCCGTTAACACTGTAATGGCGGAGGCATCATTTGCGCTTGAAATGCGGTCTATGGCTTGTTCCCAATCTGAAGTTGACCTGAGTTCTTCTAAGCAAAGAAGGTACAAATTACAAATTATATTGTATGCAGGGCTACTGGAATTATGCAATTGTGCAGGTGCAGCTTTTTTCGCATAACTATAGATTCACTGCATTTGCTACATAATGCATTGTCTACTGCATAATATGCAGATTTTAACAAAACAAATTGCTTCTAGCTCAAGCGGTACAAATGTTACTAAATACACAGCAACAAGTGTTACTAGGCATTGGAAGACCCTCTGCAAAGATTTACTGGTCGACTATCTGTTGCCTATTTGTTTATTTGTGTGTTCAGCTGGTCCTAAAGAAGTGCAACTAATGCACAAACAGTGTTAATAAGAGTAAAAATGAAAAAATAATGAAATATTAGTGTCACAAGATCTGCCACATTACGCTGCATAATTTGGCTTTTATTGTTGCATTACTCAACCCTGCTACATCAGTTGGCCTTCCCCTGTTACATAATTCCAGTGGCCCTGATTGAATGTAATTGAATTTCTATAGCACTTACTACTCTTGGCAAGAGGCATCAAGTGCTATATACAGAAAAAACAGAGGAAAAGTGTATTTTCTTTTTTAAAATGGTATTGCCGTGATTCAATGTGTATATTTTTTTTACCGACACCATCTTGCATTCTGGGGCACTTGTGATTTTGCTTCTGTAAATTCCAAATCATTGCTAAAAATTCAGAACGTGGTGATATTGGAAAAAAGGTGCCTGGACAGCCGTTTCTTTGTTTCAGGGGTTGATGGTAGGTGGAATTAGCACTTATTAGTGAGTTAGGGACTTTTAACCCCTTCCCCGCGGGGCTAATTCCCACGCGGTGCGGGGGGCCGCGCTTGGCGCTGCGGTGCTTGTGACGAGCTTGGCTCGTCATGCAGCACGGTGGCGCTGTGCTCATAACGAGCTGAGCTCATAACACTCCGCCCACTTAATGGAACGCCCAGCACAGCAGGGGAATTATCCCCGCATGGGCGTTCCGCGGCAGTTATGACAAGCTGAGCTCGTCATGAGCGCCGAAGGGGTTAAAAGATGGTCCTGTGGGCAATCTCTGAGTAAATTACTCCTGGCTGCCTCCTCTATCCCAGAAGTAAGGCAAGTAATGGCCCAAGCATTGATTTTGCCAGTTAGTCTGTCAGGCTGTATTGGAATTAGTGTGATGGTCTGACAATAACTTCATGTTACACAGTTACTTTAACAGTTATGCATTTACTCGTACAAAGACAGCAGAGGAGAGCAGCCAGTCACTGTGCTCCTTTATCTCATGAATGCCATCTAGCTCAGTTTGGTTAGGGCGGTACGTGTGCACCACAGTATGGATGCACGTGGTTTGCAGTATTCTATTGCGACTTATCAAGGGCTGCTGGGTGCTGACTTCTCACAGGTCACCTCACAGAAAACTGTGTGGCTCTTTCCCTGGGTATTTGGTAGATGAACATATAATAGATTGACAAGTGGATCTGAATGGTACTGTGTATGATCAGCACATGGCACTGCGCCCACCAAACTTTCTGCTGCATCAGTTGGTGCCCTATGCCAACTTAAATCTAGCAACTGTTAATACACCTTCTGCTGAGACACAGTACAGACATCTACCATTGTTTGAATGTCTGCTGGAAGAGGGATTTGAAAGCACAGTCTTGGTTCCAGAGACAACAGTTCACATTAACACAAGAAGGAACTCTGCAAGGTTTAGTGGAAATGGCTCCTGGGTGAATAAACTAACCCACCCCTATTACTCACTCCAGCATTAAAGGAATGAAGTAGCCAGAGGCCACAAAACTTGTTTTTGATAATTGAACATTCTCAGACCATATTTATTTTCCTAAAGACACATAAATCAAATTTCTTGATTTTGACATACTTCAAAATAGTTATACTATGCACATTGAACATCCATATCAATACAAGGCTAGACATTACAATTTCTGTCTGTATTTCCCAAAATCAGGGTTATCCACGGTGCTCGCCCTTCAAGCACCATCCCCAAGAAAATGTAATTTGTTACCCCCAGATTTCCACCTTGACCCCTACTAAGTACTTGACAAGGTGAACTCATCCACTCCCTCTTACCAGGGGAACCCTCTTGTGTCAACCAATAAGTTAGATCCTAAACAATTCCAGAGCAACCCAAAATTGACAACCCCTGGCAGCCTTTGTAAGATGGACCTGGGTAATCTGGCCATATTTTGGTCCCCTGGTGATACACCATCTCCTAAATCACCCCTAGGGATTGTTAAAGAAGCACCTATTGACAGCCAAAATATAGTTACTGTAGCGCCAAACTGCAGCTGCCTACAGACTGTTGTTCCACTACGACTCCATGGAGTAATAATAAGAGCCAATTCTGAAATTCTCCAAATCATATAGGGGCTGCATTTTTATAGGTTTTGTTGGCAGCTCTCTGGCTCCTGCTGAAAGTTTGAATTTTCACACAAGATGGATGGCAAGAACTGCCATTGGGAACACTTCCCTCCTCTGAATCGTCCCTCTCTAAATGCCAGTAACTCCAACATGGATACCATGCTGTTCATATTATTTCTTTGTCTTTTTCTTTCCTGCCCAGGCCCACTTTTTCCTTCTAATTTCCTGCAGTACATTTTTATTTCTACCACATCGTCCATAGGCAGTCACCTTTGCTTCAGCATTGTTCATACTTTCATACTAAACTCTGTCCCTGTAGCCAATCTTTCCATCTACCACTTCATGTGTTCCTCCTCTCAGGAACCCAAGATAGTTGGTTGCACTTCTAGGGATGTGCTGGAATACCTAGAATACTACATAAGCGAGTTTCTACACAGATAAAATTAGATCCCGGACATGAAGGGAGAGTAGTACTCTGTCATAAACAGACCCCGTCCTATTGAAGAGTGGAGCTCATTCACAGGTAGAGTTGACCTTTTTTTCATAGTTTTATTGTTGGACTTGGCATCTTATGGCGGGTTTCCCCTGACTTTATGCTTTCTGACCTCCAGGTTTTGACTCTGTTTTTGCTGGTGTAATGATTCTGCACACTTTCCTCACTGCTGTCGAGTGGTCAAGTGCAAGTGCTCCTGTTGTAAAATGTGTTATGGATTGGTATTTCCATGATTGACTTATTTGATTAATTTGTCAGTCCCTAGTAAAGTGCACTGCGAATGCCAGGGCATATATATCAAATGCTGTGGGTGGGCTTCAGCACTGGATTTTGCCACCCATGCAAACAGCCCGTAAAGTGTAACTCTGGCCTGCCATTGCAGAGCCTGTGGGCAACCTGGGTCTGCCATGTCAACTTGGCAAGTGCACACACTTGCCAGTCCCTAAACCTTCCCTTTTCTACATAGGCCCAAGGTACCCCCATGGGCAGGGTGCATTGTATGTGAAAGGTTGGACAGGCCCTGGTGTGTGTGGCATGTCCTTGTAGTGAATTACAGCCTACTTCGTTTTTAACTATTGCAAGGCTACCTGTTCCCCATAGGCCAGAGTGGGCAATCTGATTATAACATCCTATAATCCTAACTGACTCAGGGAACATGGTAGAAATTTGAGTTTAGTATGCCAGAACTCAGAATGATAAAATGCATCTTTTAGTGAAGTTGGTTTTAACATTCTGCATTGTAAAATACCACTTATAGAAAGTGGGTATTTTCTGACCTAACCATCCAGCCTGCCTCTGCTAGCTTGTGTATTGTCTGTCTGGTTTGTGAGCGACAGGGGCTGGGGAGACTCCAGGAGACAGGGTGAGTCAGCATAGTGCTCAATAAACACATATACACATAGATTGGTGGGAGGAGTAGCACCTGGGTCTGAATAGGGCTGGGCTTGCTTTCCACAATGCTGGCTCCACCTCCTGTGGTGCGTCTGAGGACCCTGGCCTACACTGACAAAGGAAGAAGGTGCACACTGGCAGAATGCACCCCAAACTGGTTTGAACTAGGTCCAGACCCCTCTGCCTTCAGAGGACAAAGGAATTGCTGGTATAAATATTGGTGCTCAGATTCTGCCCCTTTGATGTGTTGTTGCTTTGTTGGGTTGGCCTGCAGCTGCTGCTTCTGCCTTGGGCAGTGAAAGGACTGGACGAACTTTCTCTACTTGTACTGAGTATCGCCAATGGCCTGAAACCGAGCAGGCCTCCTCTTAAGAAGTCTCAGCGACTGCAAAGACTTTACCACCCTCTGGGTACCTCTCCTGGAACCGCTGTTTCAGTTGCCACAGAGAAGAGGGAACTGCGGCAGACTCCGTCAACCGACCCCGTCGCTGGCCTTGTATCCTGAAGGCACCACAGGCCGCACCGTCTCGCCCTGCACCGCACACCTTGGTCTCACCAATGGCATCTGCACGATTGTCAGCCGCTGCCTGTACCGCATCGAGAGGCAACGCAACCCACACCACCTCGCTTCACTTCGCTGGCCTGGTCTCACCGACACAGTTGCAGCTGGCTCGACACCCATGACCACCTCGTCACGCACCGCTGTTCGGCTCGGCCTGCACCAATTTCCGCCAACCGGCTCTGTCGCTTGCATCGCAACCTGCCAGCACCGTATTAAGCACCGTCTCGCCCTGCACCGCACGCCTTGGTCTCACCAACACAACACTTCTGCACTATCGTCAGAGCCGCTGCCTGCACCGCATCGAGAGGACATTGCGCCCTTCACCGATTCAACTTTGCACCGTAACTGCGACGGATGCCACGTCCGGCTCTGTCACAAGTACCGCAACCTGCCAGCACTGTATCTCGCACCATCTCGCCCAGCAACGCAAGCCTTGGTCTCACCGATGCCGTCTTGACGATCATTACTGAGCCGCTGCTTGCTCCGCATCGAGGGACACCGCACCGTGCACCGCTTCTACATTGCACCGCAACAGCGACATGTGCCAATACCGACTCGTACCGCCGTGTGAGGCGCACTAAGAAAGGTACTGTTAAACGAGCCACTGTTGCTGGCCCATACTGACGCGGTCAATGGGAACTGCAAGACTCTGTTGTTTTTACCATAGCGGTAGGCTCGGACTGAGCTACCGACTCGTACAAACTGTTTTTTCAACGTATTTTTGCAATTTAAAGACATCTTGTGAATTAACTATTTCTAAAGTACTGTATTGTGGATTTTTATAGTATTTGGTCTTTATCCAATCTAAAAATATTGGATATTTTTCAAAACTGGTGTGGTACACATCAATACCCAAATCCAACTGCTTGCCCACCCCACATTTCAACTCCCTACATCAATACATGGAAACCCCCACCCTGAATCATAACTTAGATACAGAGCACCACACCCTGAACAGCAAGAGTCGTATTGATTCATAGATTGTGTTAAGCCAGTTCACAGGCAGAGTTCATCTCTTTCAGTATACATTCCTACAGTGTAAACAGTCGCAGTTGGCATGACTCGCAGGTGGGGCGTGATGGGGTCGCACGTGGGTGGGGGTTACGCAGGGGGTGGTTTAATTTAAATTATTTAATAAAATTGACTTTAGCCGGCCTGATTCTGTCCTGTGTCGTCTCTGCTTCTCTGCTCCTCGCAGGATGCAGGCAGCCTCCCTCTCCTCCCATAAGCCAATCACAGCTCTGCAATGGCAGCGTTGTGATTGGTGGGGATGGCACACAACCAGGCACCTCTGGAGAGGCCATTTTCCCCATTTAGGCTGCATGCAGCCTACATGGAAAAAATGGATGAGTGCGCATGACTGGTTTGGTCGTCCATAGAGGGCCGACCAAACAGTCAGAGCCTGCAACATTGGGCTAGCCACTCCTCCCCTGCCCTGTTGCAGGACCACCCGCCCCAACCAAATCCTTCTGCTTTGCGAGAAGCTGTAACCTACAATGGTATTTAAATAATTTTATGTTACTGCTTCTCGCACTGTGAGAAAGCAGTGGGGCGACGCCCCTCCAGCCCCACATGGAGGAGCCACCCCTGAGTATAAAAGCTGAACTTCTGTGGGGACTGAGATACAAGTCACCAGCTCCTAATCTGTGAGAGTGGTTATTGTGTGACATAGCCTGCTAGGGAGACAGGAGGAGAAAGTAGGAGGGAGGATGAGAGTGAGAGGGAAGGGACTGAAGAAAGAAATTATGAAAAAAGAGAAACAAGATAGAGAATAGAGACAGAGAAGAGAGGGGATATATAAGAGAATAAGGAGGGATGAAAGAGAGGAAAAAGAAATGAGAAGAGAATGTGACTAAGATGGGAAAAAGGAGAGAAAATGTGCGAAACTGGAGAAGGCAGAGTGAGTGACGTAAACAAGCAGCTAGAAATTATACTAAGTCAAACTTTGCTGCACATTTCTCCTATTATATTTTCTCTCCTCTTCACCAGAAGTCTGACTGTCACCTTGTCAGTGGGCAGTGGAACTGTTAGTTGGGGATGTTGCAGGTGCAAATATACGCTTCTGTTTATTTATTTATTTACTTTTTTACAAACTAAGCCCATGCGGGGATGAAACTGTTGCACATCTAACATAGGCACTTGGCAGCCATGTTTTAGAATTGTACAAGGTGGTATAATCACTTTTGGAACTGTGTGTGTTTGGTGTGTTTGGTCTTTTATTAAGATCACATGTCAAAATAATCATTGACAATTCAGTTTTATGGCTTCTGTAAAGTGTATTTGTATTAGACGGATCACTAAAAGGTACCAGAGACACATCATGACATTGGCAGCATTCCTAACACAAAGAATAGGTACTGGGCATGTGGCAGAAGAAGTAGGAGCAGCAGAGATGCTATCAAACAGAGGTGGTACAAAAAGGTCAGCTATTGTGAAAGCTTCCCTTCAGAACAGATAGAAGACAAGCATCAGTAGAAAGTTTTCTCTCTCTCTCTCTCTCTCTCTCACACACACACACACACACACACACAGAACAGTTACAGTTGGGACAGCAGCAGTGCAAGCTTCGCTTCCTTACAGAGCAAGTGCAACTTAGGTGACAACACTGCAAATTTCCCTCTCTCACAGAACATGCATGTCCTCTGAAGCAGCAATGCAACTTTCCCTACGTATTTGGCCCCTACAGTGCAAGCTTTCTTTCATTATTGAACGGGTACTCCTTGATAGCAACAAACATTTTGCTCACAGTAGGTAGCAGCAGTGCAAGCTCAACATCCATTTAGAACAGACACAATAAGGCAATTGTAGTATAAACATTTATCTCTAACCGGACCTGTGCAGGTTATAAACAGTCTTTGGAGCTAGTTCTAAATCCATTGAAATGGGTATATTAGTTAAAGTGTAAGTGCGGCTGCTACTCTCACTTCAGTAGCATTCTGACCGCACATGTCTAGTTACACTTGTTTACTTAAGATGCTGTTAGAGATGCTTCTAACATAGCCTGAAACTTCTGAAGCTGTCAAATTGAGTCTTGCTGTTACCACAACTCCTCCAATTGTCACATCCTTGAGCCTTGCTGCTGTTAGTTTGCTGAGTCTTGTCTTCAGTGCCTCCAGGTGTTAATGTTGCCATGCCCTGCAACTTGCACCCTTGTCTAGTGGTGGCGGAATTGCTGTAATTTGATTCTGTGGAATTCTGCGGAGTTACATTAAAATTCCGCAAGATTCGGTGGAATTCCATGGCAGGTGCTGTGGACATTTGTTGCTATTTTCGAGATGCAAAATGCACCCCGTACCCAACAATGGATACAATGATGCATTTTGTGCTAAGAAAATAGCACAGCCAAACACCACTCAGCGCCCTTACATACTCTGGAGTGATTACTGCAGAGTATGTAAGGGAGCCACCGCCAAGAGGTAGATAATGAAATCTAAACTTTAGAAAGCACTCATATCAGTCTGCAGTGCGTACCTCTCGATGCCCTTACATACTCTGCAGTGAATGATGCTCTTACATACTCTGCAGTAATTACTGCAGAGTAGGTAAGGGTGCTGAGGGGTGTGCACTTAAGTGATTTTTAAACAGGGATGGAAGAGTTGAATTCCCTCTAGGTTTAAAGAACTGTGTTTTTAAACATAGAGGGATTGCTCCCTCTTCATGCCCTGTAGGAAAATAACTGCAGTGCATACCCTTGTCGCCCTTACATACTCTACAGTAATTGCTGAAGAGTATGTAAGGACACCGAAGGGTGTGCCTGCAGTGGTTATTTGTTTCTAAACAGGGCCACAAGGTGGAGCAGTTCCACTATGTTTAAAAAACACTGCAGATTAAACTTTAATCTGCATTGATTTTTAAACTTAGAAGTACTACTCCCTCTTGCATCCCTCTTAGAGTGAAATAATTACTGCAGATTAATTTTGCCAGTGGAGCGACAGAATTTAAAAGTAATTCTGCGATACAGGAGTAACGCAGAATTACCAGATTCCTCAGATTATGCCAGCACAATTAATTATTCTGCCCATGCCTACTGTTAGAACTGGCTATTTCTGGTAGGCTAAGGCTGACGCCAAAGCCAGGCAGAAACCACCATTCTAGTCAGGGCCAGGGAGTCACACGCCAAGATAACCCCTGCTCACCCCCTTGGTAGCTTGTCATGAGCAGTGAGGCTAAACTCGGAGGCAATGTGTAAAGCATTTGCGCCAGCACACAACAGCAACAACATACTAGGCACACCACAAAAGGAACGCCACACAAGGTTATATGAAAATAACTTCTGTATTGTCAAAATCACATCAGATAGAAATCACACCTGTACATTGTGCCAACTGGCACGGGCAATATTCACAAGGGATTATGTACAGGACAGGGCCACATGGGCCACTGTCAGAATCAACACTTTTAGAAATAGCACTTCTAGAACTTAGAATAAGTATAGCACAAAATAACAATTATAGATCACATCCAGTAATACTGGGAACAGGTAAGTACCACCTACGCAACCCTAAACACCTTAGGAGAATGTCACGCAGGGGACCAGGACCTTACTAGGACCCCCTGTACTAGAAAGAACAACCACCTAAGAATAAAATACCTTTAGGGGTATCAGCAAAAACACATTACACATGATGCATCACAACATTCAGAGGTGTAGGGAAGGAAAAACACATGATGCATAAAACATACATTCAGCGGTGTAAAATCAAGGAAGACACATGATGCATAATAACATTCAGAGGTGCCAGAACATAACTCAATAGCGCAAAAACACATGATGTCCAAAAACATTCAGAGGTGAAAAAAAAAAAAACAATTGCGCAAAACTCACATAAGCCACCACCTGTGGCAGTCCCTAGGCCAACTGGCCTTGTTGGGGCTAGGACGCCCTGTAGTCCAAAAGTCAGGGGACTAAACGGTGCAGGTGCCCACTACTTGCTGGGCACCTGGGAACAATCACAAGACCTAAACGCTGCAGCTGGCACTAAGTGCTGCGCAGCTGTGACTGGCCGGGCACCTCTGGGCCATCTCTGTCCCTCTCAGGGACTCACTCTTCATCTTGCGCCTAAACGGTGCAGCTGCCCACTAATTGCTGGGCAGCTGGAGACAAACTGCGACGGGGCCCTCACTGGCCCTTAGGCGCAAACTGCGCTCACTGCTGGAGCCACACAGGCTTTGTAAACACTCGTGTCCACGTTGGAGCCACACAGGCTCTGCCATAACATATGCCCCAAACGTTGGAGCCACACAGGCTCTGCAACAAATATGCTCCATGGAGCCCTCAGGCTCTGAAAACAAAAGAACTGGCCCTCGAGCCTCTCAGGGCTCGTAAATACAAAATGGCCCCCTGAGCCTCTCGGGGCTCTAAAGCCGAAATGCACTTGGAACCTCTCTGGGCTCCCTCACAACTGGGCCAGTCGTTGGAGTCCCACTGGGGGACTCTGAAACAAAGGAATGCCCCTCAGAGCCTCGCATGGGCTCGTGAACAATCATGCCCAATCGGGGAGTGGGAGCCTCAAGGCTCTAAATACCGTTGGGGCGACCCACTGCCAACCGGGGCCACCCTTAATGTACCCCTTCCTACTGGGTAGTGCCCTGGTGCCAGCACACGCCCCTACGGAGCCCCCCTCAGCCCGTTCACTCACCGGGCTGCTTCTGCTTTACCGGGGCTCCTCCGGGCAGGCAGCAGGACACCTTCTGTGTTCGCGGTGGGGGCAGGCACCGGCAATGTGCCTCGCGCCCCCTCCACTCTTATCCTGATGCCGCTCTGCTTCCTTCTGCTCCTCCCGGGACTCCCTCAGCACACGGGAGCCCCCCAACAGGCCACGCTTCCTGTTCTCATCGGACGGGCACCGAATCAGTGCTCGGCGGCCGGCGGGACTACCTTTTTCAAACCGGAAGTCCCGCCCAGAGTCAGGCGTGATGCCGCCTGACTTCCTGTTTGCGGCCCGGCCGCGGCGGTGATTCTCAGGGGCAAACCGAGGGGTGGGCACCCTCGAGATTACAATAAAACATACAAGCGAGGTGGGCACTCGCAAAGGGGCCAATAAACGGGAGAATACCTGTAATGATAAAAATAAAGTGCACACGAAGCACTCGGGCCACCCAAAGGGCAGGAGTGCTTCCCCCACGGGATAACCACAGCGCTCTGCCAGAAATCAGGATAAAAAAACGCACATGAGGCGCTGGAGAGCCCAGAAATCACAAAAAAACGCCCCAGAAAGGACCCCCAAAGGAAGGAGGGTCCCAGCAGCTGCAGGGCATTACAGGACAAGGCTTCCAGCGCCAAAACAAGGTCTCCCATCACCCCAGGCAAGACAGAGGGTCCCAGGAAGTCCTTCAGTAGTCCAGTCATCCAGGAAAGTACATCAGGTGTCCAGGGGCTGGGCAGGGCCCAGGGATTCCCCTGGGCCCAAGCAGCAGCATGCCCCTGGCAGATTCAAGTCAGAAACAAGAACCAATTGTAAGGGGACACAGCCCCTTTTTATACTGTAAATTCCTTTGTCTAGCAGGGTGCAGGCAGTGTGAGAACCAGCTAGAACTGGTTATAGGGAACTTCTTTCAGGGTGAGGGGCATAGGCGACAGTCGCCCAGCAGGAGGTGGAGCCAGCATTGTGGCAGGCAGGCTCAGCCCTATTCACTCCTAGGTGCCATCTCCTCCCACTTCCCTGGCAGCAGATGCAGCCTTTCATCCACGGCCTGACTCAGACAACCTCCTGGGGGCTCCCCAGCCCCTGTCACCCTCAAACCAGGCAGTCAATCCACAAGCAGGCTCAGGCACTCCTGGAGCCAGGCTCCAGCCAATCACGTGCCAGCAGACTCACTACACATGCACCCACATGTCTAGAAGTGGCACTTCCGCACTAGACACATTCATGCCGCATACATCATTACGCAGCATTCAATCTCGCGAGTTCGTACATACCAAACTCGACCCTGCACTCCCCACACATCAGGAACTACCATGGGCATACATATTCCCCATTCATTCCTATGGGAGGGCAGGTCACTCACCACACATACACAGAGAGCTCACGCACTTTACACTGTACCACAGTGAAAAAGTGCACAGAGGCCTAAAATCACCAGCACCAGGTCACAGAAACAGGCTAGGAAAAAGCAAAAAAAGTTTCGGGGTGAACCTGCCAAAAGGGCCAGGTCCAACACCTACCTTTGTCACTGCAAGCGAGTTCTGCTGCTATTACATACTCGCAGTTCCTGCTGCTTTAACTGTGAATACTACTGTCAGTGGATATTACTCATGCCAGTGCCCTGCTTCTTCAGGACATCATGCACATTGTTTTCATTCACTGGTGATCCAGCTGTTAGTTCTTCTTCTACCACCTCTCTGGGCTTGATTGCAGTAGGCAAACCACAAATTGAGTGAATGGGTGTGAGAAGCATAACGTCTGTGAGTGTAGGTCGAATTCAAGGGTACAGAAGGAGAGATTTCCTTCAGCAGACTCAGACTTCAATTATGGTTCCCTAGGCAAACAAAAGGTCGAAGCACTCCCCTACTACTTCTAGCTATTCCACCCATCTTCCTGCAAGAGATAATTGGCATCTGTTCAGGTGGGGTGCAGGTGGTGTCAACTCGCTGGAACTACACTATCCCAGTGTGAGGGACTCTAGGTTATTGGACATGCTCACACCTTCCCACATAAATGGCTTCATGGACAGGTCCCCATTGGGTTATCCACACATCTCTCATTCAAACCCTAACGCGGCAGTATGTCTTGTACTGTTGATGCCCCCCCCCATAACAAGATTTATTCTAATGTTTACATAGCTTCGGTTCATTCATAAGCATGACTGACAACATTATTTACCATAATGAATTTCTAGTGCAGCTTGTGCACATTTAAATTTTGGTCACTTGCAACTCTCAAACAGAAATGGCTTCATAGATATAATTTGCAATATTGGTGCTTTCCTGTCACAGCAGTGCATGCCTATTTCAAGAAAGGATTGTAGTGCCAAAGACTGAAACAAGATTCATCAACCCTTTGGGGGAGATTTTCAAAAAAGTCACACAACACAGGGCAGACTCCGCGAGGCTGCGCTGTGGTGCGCGACAGGGAGGGAGCTGGGGAGCACCATATATTCAGATATATGGCTCTCTCCTCCACTTTCCCTTGCGCCGGAGCTGATTTCAGCTGCCGTGAGACATGCACATACCTTATCGCCCCAGCACTAGGGTGTGTACATGAGTGTAGCATAGGTTTTGTACAGGAAGGGTAACCTTCCTGTACAAAATACTATGCTAGGCACGATGCAAAGCTTTTCCCACTTTGCATACGTGCTGCACAGTGCAGCACGCATGGAAAGTCGGAAAAGCACGGAGAAATGAAAGCATTTCTCCTGTTAGCCCCTCCTTTGAAGTGGCGTTAACTTTTGGCGAAAAACCATGTTTACAAAACTTTGTAAATATGGTTTTGCGTCACAAGGCATGGGTGGTTGCATGCCCATGTACCACCCATGTAATGTGCAACATTTTTGAAAATCTCCCCCCAAGAATGCTATTTTATATGATAAAAAGTACCCGATAAAAAAGGACCATGATCTCTGTTCCACAATGGAGATGCATCACCACTAATAAATCACTACATTGTTTAGAACTGCGTAAATATTTAGGTTGTATGTCACATTATACTTTAACCCATAGTGTATATGCACAAAGAGAAAACTGAACTTTAAATGAGGGACAAAGTAATCACGGTGTTACCCCCTATATAATGCTACATACCACAATAATTTACATTCGGTTTACTCAATAGACGTCATGGGGAACACAGCATAACGGCTACAGGAAAATATTTAAAGAATATGTGTTCACAAGGATCGTGGTCATGAACTTTGGGATCAATTTCAACTCTTACCTTTTTTTATGTTTAATAACTCAACTAAGGATGAAGATGTGGTGTTGTGACTAAGTCAACATGGGAACCTGGTTTTGAATCCATCTTGGAACTTAACCTAAAATTGTGCAGTTCTGGGCAAATAAAATCATTTAATCTCTGATGATGCCTTAATTATGTGTAACTGTGTGTAATGCAAAGATGTAAGCCCTCACTTGATGCATGCAATCTTACTTCGGCTTCCATCACTCCCCATAATATACAACGCACTGTTGCTCCCCAGCTAAGTATGTGCTTTAACAATATAAGCACATATGTCTTTACATTGTGGTTATCCTGCTTACACCGCTCTGTGAATCCACCTTCCATTTGAGCGCTTTGTGAACCCCCTCATTTTGTGACATTCAGATAGAAGTCCCATTTAATTTTCTTTATACACGTGTCACACTTTTGTTAGGGTTCATGTAAGTCTACAATATTAACGTGAGAGCACTTTCTTGTGTTCATTGTGCGGTCCCTAGTGCACATCTTCTTGTTTCATGGAAGTATTTATTTATTATGTGTCTTTATTTGCTTTTGGTAAGAGAAGACACTTTTTCCAGTAAGGCTTCAGTGCTTTCTTTTCTGTGTCAGACATGCACAAATGCACAAGTCTCGCTTGGTGCCAATCATCTTGTGGACTACCAATGCTCGCAGGTGTGGGGAATACTATTGAAGTTCCAGCAGTGCTTATTGTCCGAGTGGAAATTATTGTCAAAGCCAATAGAACTGGCTGTAATGAACATACAGAAATACACAAATGTTGTTTGCATGCATTAGAACCTTAAACCCAGGCATATTGGCAATATGTGCTCTCATATTGCTCTGAGGAAGTTTCTACCCACATTGCGTGACGTGGTAGTCTTACCCCTGAGGCTTGAAGTACTACCCCCCAAAGTTTGGGTCTAATTGCACCCCTGGGTGTAATTAACACATAATGGCCGAAGTGTTCCAGGAGCTTTTTGCGCCGAAATGATAATGTGTATGATTGTATAGCTGTACGCATATACCTATGTTTTTAACCTCAATTAGTTGAGAACACGTCAGAAATATGCTTGTCTGAGTTACTAATACTAAGCACAGAGTTTAGGTGCAGATGATAAATGCTATTGGGTCAGTGAGCTTGACTTGATTTTAGGATGTGATGCATCTATTTGAAGAATGGGGTCCTGGGGGGGGCGGCCGACCGAAGGGAGGCCTGCCCCGCCCGGGGGAATTTGGGGCCGGGGAAAGGGGGGGGGGGGTAGAGATGGCGCCAAACGGGGACGGGTTGGTTTGTTCGGTAGCTTTTGGGCTGGGGGGCGGGGCTTGGGTGGAGTTTCCGTTGGGGCTGGGCTGTGGTTTCCGCCCGCCCTTGCGGCTGAGACACCATTTTAAGTGAGGTGTCTCGGCCGCCGGGCGGGGGGTGGCGGTGGTACAACGATTTTTGGACTTCGGACTGTGTAAATTGTTGTGACAGCATCCGTGTCATCGGAATGTACAATATGCCGTCACAAGGGACTTTTGGACTGTGGCAATTGTTTGACATCGTCCGGGAACCGGAATTCACTGCAGGCTGGATGCGTCACGGACAGCGCGGGAGACCGGAAGAGCTCGGGTGAGCAGCATGCGGCTCCACACGACCGAGCGGATGGGCCTGTTCTGCTTGGTGCGGGCGGTCAGGCTCCCACGTGGGACTAGGTGAGTCCCGCTGCCCCTACCCGAAGGGTCCATGCGGCCGCCGGGTTGTATTTTGGGGCAGACACGGAACAACTACGGT
This sequence comes from Lissotriton helveticus, assembly GCF_964261635.1. NCBI lineage: Eukaryota > Metazoa > Chordata > Amphibia > Caudata > Salamandridae > Lissotriton > Lissotriton helveticus. The sequence continues at coordinate 1,664,216,983 of NC_136059.1, forward strand.
ACAGAGGACGGGCTGCATTCAGGTTTGGGTAGGGCGGCCGAGACTGTGCCTGGTGAGCGTTGCAGCAGGGACTGAAATGTCACATTGATCTTGTGCCTATATGTACGCGGTGGGATAACGGCCTGAATCCTGGCTACGTGGGGACATGTTGGTTACAAAGGAGGGTGCATGGAGTACGGGATAGCTCCCCGCAGGGTTCCATGTTGTTCCCTGGAGATACGGTTGCTGCATGATCGTCACGTTTCCACTATGGGATGTGGCCTTAGTTTATGTTTGCGGGCTTCAGTTACGAGAGTAATCTGATGGTGGGGGCTTATGTCTTTTTTCGCTGACGTTCACGGGCCCCTGATACGTTGTGCACGCTCGCGTATTTATGTGCTAATGATGACTGAGTGTATGGTAGGGTGCTCTGATAGCCTCGATTTCAGGCGCGACGTGTGGGGTCAAGGATGACAAATTGTATAGTAATGTGCTCTGATAGCCATTTCATGCGCGACGCCGTACAAACCTTAATTTTATGGCGTGACGTATATTGTTGCCTAGAGCCTGAAAGGGAGTCAAATTAGGCTGTTATTAGTTGGTGTTAGGAGGTGTTTCGTCATGTTTATTGGCTATCCTGCTCTTTATGACCATGTTGCGGCTGCTTGAGGTGTCAACTCATCGGATGGCGGACAGGTTAGTGCTAATAGGATTACGTTTAGGAGTGGCCATTGCTCCAAAGGCTGAAGGGAACCGGGCCCTGCTCGGCGTTCGGTATATTACGGCATGCATGCCCTGATCGTAGCACTTTACCATCGTCGGGAATTGAATCATGCGAATATTTGAAATGCTCAGCAATCTCTGTGGGCAAATTGGCAGGCGCCAGTTCAGCGGCTTCTAGCTGGGCAATGTGCTTTGCGGTCAGATTTCTGGTAGCGTTGGCTGGGACCTTACCTCATGTCTGGCATGAATATGCTTCGTATCACGGTTACTGATAGGGGACAGCTATGGGGTATGTGAGAGGTTTTGATGCAGGCCTGTGTTGTATGTATAGGGCGTTCCGAAACCTGCAAACTTGAAATGACAACATGACGATGTGGGAGGCGTGAGGGAAGCCGTATGGGAAGGAGTGCGTGCTTCACAGGGAATAGAACCATGATGATGTGGGAGGGCGTGAGGGAAGTCGAATGGGATCAGGAGGTTTCTTCTGTTGGGAAGGCACTTTTGCAGAATATGCGGCGCTTGTGTGTGGTCAGCATGGGGGTTTTCCGGAGGGCTGCTCTTTCGGGTGTGTTGGTGAATGGTGTGTGTGTCGGAAGCGGATGGTGCGCATTTACTGGGGGACACTTGAGATCGTGACTCAAGTGTACTACGCCATCCCTGTCCTGAGAAGCATTCGAGTAGCCTGAACACGGCATCTTTAAATGGGATACATTCATACATAGTGGGTGCCACCTGCATTTGATAAATGATTTAGCATTTAACTGCCTTTATAAAGTGCCTGACGCCATACATTTCCTGAGGGTTTGGTTTTCTGCACTGCTAGAATAGACACCAAACAGGTCAGTCATTGGGTGTTTAGGGTGTCTTATCAGCAATAGGCAATGAAGACTCACAATTTTCGTATGGCGTTATATGTGGTTTTGGACACAGAGTGCGCAAGTACAGAGCAGCCTTGTAAGTCAACGCTTATGGAGTGGTGGTATTTGTTACATACTCCGGATAGTTGCGGCGATACCACGGTTATGATGGTGGAAAGCAGGTCAAAACTGGAATTGGGTCGGTGGAAGGTTGCTGCTCATGCAACACTCCTTTAGTAAACAAAGGTCAGAGATTATTCAGAAAAGTGAACACAAGGAGATGAGGGAGGGAGCGCTGCCACTTGTCAGCCGCTGGCACGGTCACAGATCTGAGTTGATTCCATCGGTGGGCCTTGGTATGCAACCTGACATTTCGGGCTATGCAGGTCCAAGTTGACACAAGAGTGCTTCAGACCATTGGATTAGAGTTTGGTTTGGTTGGTGTACATAATTTAGTACCCGTTGAGAATGGATGAGGGCTCACTAGAATGTAGGCCCAGATAGCACTTCAGCTTGTAAACATTTGGCGTGGAAAGGTTTGGCATGCGCGCAAGTATAGGGAAATGTAGAAACACATTGGGTATTTGTCTTGGAAAAGTGGGGGAGGGGGCACAATGGGGGGGTCCAATCTGCGGATTCACACCACCTCATCTGTGAATCACATAGCACGCAGGTGGGGACGGAGGGGCTCCACCTATATGAAATTTAGGTGTTAAGGAAGTACTTTCCACTTTGGTAAGGGAATTGGGGATGGCTTGTTCAGACACTCAGTACACCTTGTTCATCCCTGGCATCGGTTACATGAGGATTACCGAGCATGATCCACTGTAAGGTGTAATAACTGACCTTGTGGTCGTTTAGGTTTGAGGGACTCGCATTCATGCAATATGTACAAAACATAATTAACGTTTTGTCGATTGGCAGAGACATCCTTTAAGGCTGGATTTTGTTGACCCGAGGTGTATACTTTTGGGGTGTCGGCCTGGGTGCAGGGTGGGGGCTCGAGCGGACGATACGGGCGTTATCGGCGTGAACGGGGACAGTGGCGCGGTTTGGCCGCGGGCATTTCAAGTCGGGTGTAGGTGAGAGGTACGTTCTTTGCAGTGGGCTTCTTCCTGGCGGACAGGTTCTGGTAGGTGACGCACTGTGTGGAGGACTTCTTCCCTGGCGCCGGTGAGGAGGCACGGTCCCATGTCGGTGTGGTCATTCTCCGTATTGAGCTCGACTCCGTGGCCAGGGAGCACGCCCGCCGGAGGACAGGGGGGGGGTCAAAGCGCGAGGGGGGGGGGGGGGGGGGGGCTGACGCGGAACGGTGACGCCGCCAGGTCGGGGGCTGCGGGTTATGGTAGGTGATGGGGCGGGATGTGGGGCCACTGCGGCAGGGGTTTCTTCCTGGCGGACGGGCTCCGGTGTGGGACACGCATCCGGAGGGCTTCTCTCTGGTGGGACGGCCGGTTTCAGCGGACTGCTGGCAGGCGCTGGGCGGCTGCTCAGGCCTTCTGTTTAGGGGGGGGCCCTGGGCGCCAGAGAGGGAGCACGGCCCCGGTTCAGTGCGGCATACCTCGTAGGGAGCTCGATTCCGCGGTCAGGAAGCACGCCCCGTTAGTAACGGAGGGCATGGCCCTGTGCATGGGTGACCGAAGGCATCATGATACATTGGCGACGGGGGGCATGGCCCTATGCAGGGGTGACGGAGGGCATGGCCCCATTAGTTGGTGACGGAGGGCATGGCCCTATGCAGTGGTGACGGAGGGCATGGCCTCATAAGTTGGTGACGGAGGGCATGGCCCTATATGTGGGTGACGGAGGGCATGGCCCTATATGTGGGTGACGGAGGGCATGGTCCTATACCTCGGTGACGGAGGGCATGGCCCTAGACAGTGGTGACGGAGGGCATGGCCCTAGACATTGGTGATGGAGGGCATGGCCCTATACTTGGTGACGGAGGACATGGCCCTATACGTGATGACAGAGGGCATGGCCCTAGACAGTGGTGACGGAGGGCATGGCCCTAGACAGTGGTGATAGAGGGCATGGCCCTATACTTGGTGTCGGAGGGCATGGCCCTATACGTGGTGACAGAGGGCGTGGCCCTATACGTTGGCAGGGGCATGGCCCTATTCCTTGGGGGGGGAGGGCATGGCACTACACCTTGGTGACGGAGGGCATGGCCCTATACATTGGTGACGGAGGGCATGGCCCTATGCATGGGTGACGGAGGGCATGGCCCTATACATGGGTGACGGAGGGCATGGCCCTGTACGTGGTGGCGGAGGGCATGGCCCTGTACGTGGTGATGGAGGGCATGGCCCTACCCATTGGGGGGGAGTCCTAAGGGGGGGGTCGAGGACCGTTAGCACGTCCCTCGAGTGGCGGTTTTCCCTAATATATGGGGGAAGAGTAGGAGAACTGTTTTGGATTATCGGGGGGTAGGTCAAGCACAACAAAGTATTTAGCCAGGTGGAGAGGCAAATTGACGTTATGCTAATTGTTACTGTTTGTGGACTGTGGGAATCAGTTAGGGGAGGGGGTGGGGGTGAGGCAGGAAAGTACATATTTATGAGGTTTAGATTGTGCGGCGCAGGCCAAGGATGTTGTTGTGTAGGATGCACCTGCTTCCAATAAAGCGGCCTTTGTCACACTTACATTGAGTCTCGGGTTGGTGCTTTCTTCCCCCCCCCCCCCTTTCGCCAATGGGCCCCAATGGGGTCCTGGGGGGGGCGGCCGACCGAAGGGAGGCCTGCCCCGCCCGGGGGAATTTGGGGCCGGGGAAAGGGGGGGGGGGGTAGAGATGGCGCCAAACGGGGACGGGTTGGTTTGTTCGGTAGCTTTTGGGCTGGGGGGCGGGGCTTGGGTGGAGTTTCCGTTGGGGCTGGGCTGTGGTTTCCGCCCGCCCTCGCGGCTGAGACACCATTTTAAGTGAGGTGTCTCGGCCGCCGGGCGGGGGGTGGCGGTGGTACAACGATTTTCCCTCCCACCCTCCCTGGGCCATGATTCGGGGGGGGGGCCCACGGGCAGGCATCGCCCCTTTCCGGGTGAGCTCCCGTTGCGGGGGTTTGGGGGCGTTGGGGGTTTTTCGGGCTCAATTTTTGTTGGAGGCTGGTGCAAATAGGGGGTTTTGTAGGGGTTGATGAGTGTGTTGGATGTTACATCTTGGGGTCCTTAGGCTCAGTCCTTTTGGTATGAATAGAATCAGAAGAGTCCGTGCTTTGGGGGAACATTGCTCTTTAATTGTATGGGTAACAATGTGGGCAGCCAACACGTGTTCCGCCCGGTGGCGAATTGCGCCGGGGGTTTTTTCCAGGCTGTTTACACTGTTTTGTATTCGGTGCGCAAAGGGGGTTTTGGATTGGGTGGGGGGTTTTTCTCATGTCGCTGGAGCAGGTGTGGGGTGCATTCTGTATTTAGGGGCGGTTTTCCCTAATATATGGGGGAAGAGTAGGAGAACTGTTTTGGATTATCGGGGGGTAGGTCAAGCACAACAAAGTATTTAGCCAGGTGGAGAGGCAAATTGACGTTATGCTAATTGTTACTGTTTGTGGACTGTGGGAATCAGTTAGGGGAGGGGGTGGGGGTGAGGCAGGAAAGTACATATTTATGAGGTTTAGATTGTGCGGCGCAGGCCAAGGATGTTGTTGTGTAGGATGCACCTGCTTCCAATAAAGCGGCCTTTGTCACACTTACATTGAGTCTCGGGTTGGTGCTTTCTTCCCCCCCCCCCCCTTTCGCCAATGGGCCCCAAAGTCCTGCACAAAACCCAATCGAATCTAAGTGGGAAATCTCACACGCATTTCTTTTTTTTTTCTATTGCTGTTTCGTGACACGGGATAATTTCTGTTGGTTCCTCTTACGTATGGCTGCCATGGCATTAGTAGCTTACCGAGGGCTTTCTTGGGCTGCCGAACAGTAGGCAGCCCAGCTCTTCTAGTGTTTTTTTGTGTTCTTGTGATTACGATTTTTCCATCTCGGAAGGCAGCGCACTGAGACGTGACGGGAATTGCAAACCCGTTGCACGATCCAGGCCATGCCACAAAGTATACGCTTTAAAAATTACAGCCGGATTGCTCCAGTTCAGAGCAACAAAAAAGGGCGTCCAAACGCCAGTTTTTATCGATTACATTCTAATAAAGAACCACGGCAGTTGCGCGGGTGCCCTCTTTCTAAATTGCCTTATAGGCCTGGGCCATATTGCCCTTTCCCAAAGAACACGTTGTGCGCTTTGAAAATGCGTCTTTCTGGTGTACTTACTAACCTCCAATTTTTCATCAAATTATCCTTGGAGGGGAAGCGATGGGAGACGGACAGGCTCGCGCGCACGTCACATGAAATATCCACCTTGCACATTAGTCAGCAAACTAGATAGATCCTCGTTAATCAAAAAGAAATCTACGAGCAGGGAGTTGGCCAGCCAAAATAAAATTAATTACACAGGCACAGCTCGTTTCTTTTTATTTTATGACTAAGTAGGGGGTGGGGCAGTGGAAACAGACACCGGTTCTGGCTTTAACGACGATTTAGGCATCTCGAATTGTTTCGCTTCTTGGACGTGTAACCAAGCCCTTAGCTGGAGGGAGAGGTCGTGTGTCTGTAGTGTGTTCCGGGAACTTTTTCAGCAACACCTTGGGTGAAGCGGACAGCTGGAAGAGGGCGCTTTCACCAAGGTCATTACTCTTTAGTCATTTCTGGCTAGGGCCAAAACCAGAAGATATGGGGTTAGGCAGGGTTTTAAGTGGGATGAAAAAACGGGGGGGGTCTCTCAAAGGGGTGTGGCCAATGTAGTTAAGGACGTGGCTTAAAACCACGTAAGCTAAAAATCTGTGCTCAGTATAGTGTGCCTCCTGAGTTGTATTTTGCTGTTTCTGTCATTGCATTCAGACATATGATACAATAAGTAACAACAAACCTACAACAAGTCAAGACTATTGGCTTTGTCAATGGTTGTTAGTTGCATAATATAAATAAGTAGGAACTATGGTTTGTATATAATATTGAAAAAGCTTCCTCTTAAAACCCTGGTAACACTATGATGATGTTGCTGCTCCTGCGTTTAAAAAGGAGAAGGGAAATCCAGAGAGAAAATGACCCTCTTCAAAGGATTTCCCTTCCCTACAACGCTCACCTGACATGACGTCATAGCGTAACCTCCACTAGTGAGAAGAGAGCAGTGTGAGCAGCGCACATCGATGTGCCTGCTGTCACTGCAGTCCGGAAAAAAACGGACCGCCTGTGAAAGGGGACAAAACAGAGCCTGACAGAGACCCGTTTCAAGGCCCCTTTAAAAAACTTCAGGTGCTCAGCACCGGTGAGACCCGGCCCACTTAAAGCCCTGGGGTTAGGTTTGAGCAGAAAGGTACAAACCATTCTAAGGGGGCGGTAGGGCTATAAGGAGAGTTGTTTCCTGTGTAAAGTAATTGGTACATGCATGCTTGCAGTCTGTTAGAGAGTAAACTGTGTTTTTCACATCAGTTGTGTTTTCCTGTAGTAACAAATTCAAAGTATGCTCTGTAATAATGTGTGAATATTTGTTTATTAGTACAGTTGCTCTAAATAATGGGTTACTAGGCCCCATTTATTTTTATTGATATGGCATTACACTTTTGCAGTCTGTAGGAAAGGGCATTATTATATGTCACTCCCACACTTTTTGCCCCAATGCTGATGGTTAACCCCCATATAAGTCCCCAGTAAATGGTGCCAAGGGAACCCAGGGCATGGGTGTTAAAAGAGTCACCAGGGCCTGAAGCACTGTTTGTGCCACCCAGACTGACCAAGTAAACAGATGACAGCAGGCCTGCCATTGCAGACTGCCGACCCAGTGCAAACTGCTCCACCACATTCTACCCTCACCATGAGTGGCAAGGTTAAAGCATTATTTTAATATATGTCAGTCACGCCTAAAGTAGGCTTCCTGATTCCAGGAGGCAGGTGGATTATATTAAAGGGGTGGACATATAAATGCAAGCTTATATGTCCCTAAAGTAACCTTTTTACAATACGGGCTATTGTATGTTATCAGTGATCATAATAACATGGGCTGGCACTTGGGCACCCGAGGTTGCCATTTCCATTATGGTCGGGCTAAATATAGTCATGTTTGGTATCAAACAACTTATTGCATCATCCCTTACGTGATTTCAATGTCGGATTTGATGTGGTACGCACCAAAGTGGCTACCTTAGAGGTTGCCCCAGCCTTTCCTGTGCCCAGCTGGCAGTCTGCAACTGCTACTGCCAAGACAGGAATCTGACCTCCTGCTAGGGAGTGTAAACAATTCTAGAAGTCAGAAACAATGGCCTGCCTGAGAAGGAGGTGACACTTCCCTCGCTGACAGGATGGCTATTGAAGTGGCCCATTAGGTGGGTGAGCTTCAAAGAATGCACCACCTCTGATATGCATGCAAGCTGACTTCCAGTGGATTAAGCAACACCTAAACCCTCCCCCCGCCCCCAGGCATATGTGCAGCCATACAGGTGGGAAAATGAGTTAGTCAAAAGGAGAACACACCCAGAAGGCTAGCCACACCCCTAGGGTGGGCTACCTGTTCTTTACAGCCGAGGAAGGCTTCTGCCATTCTGCACTGTTGGCAACCACCCTGCAACTGTACGATTGCAGGAGTTCTCACTGAACGTACTGGTACCAAAGTTTGGTGGTGACCAGTCAACTTGCCACCATCTTTGCTTGACGCTGAAACACAGGGGAACTCCAAACACTGCAGCACCTTCAACCAGTTACTGCAGTGGCCCTGTTGTCAACCTTTTGCATCAGTTTCTTCACCAGAACTGTCAAAGCGGTAAACCCAGCTCTACTGCGGCTTCCGCTTCAGCACCATGGTCAGCCAGGCATACTCTGCACCCAGGCTTCTCAGGCCAGGTAAAATTGAACTGACTGTTGTGGTTTGGTTGTGGGACCTGCATCACCTTAACCCCCTGCTGGCTCCGTGTAACTTGACCTGCAAGTGAATGATTGTCACTAGTGCTTTCCCCAATTGACCGCAATCATATTGTTTTGCTGTGGTGAAATGTACTGATTTATTTTTGCTTCTAAAATCCATAACTTCAGTTATAATCATCCAATTGCCTTTGTTTTGGTGTCTAAATTAATATAGAAATCGGATTTATGTTTATAAATTGGTGATGTGTTTCCTTTGAGTCATGTCAATTACTTATCATCCATGTTAGTACTCTGAAATTCTTAACACATGTTTCTCTAGTAAAGCCTGACGGCTCTTTGCCACACTACCAAGGTTGAGCTAAGGATTTATTATTGTGAATCCAAGGACCATCTTTGGGGTATTGTTAGTGTATTACATGGTGAGGCCTAAAAACGCATCACTACCTAATACTTCACTTTCCTATATAGTCCACACTGTGTAGTTATAGTTAAGCCAGAGTTTCCAGGGGAGGAGTGTTTTTATTTGTTTTGCTACTATCTTTGGTAGCATTTATTCAATGTGTACGAAATTTCCCCCAAAAAGTGTCATCCACCTTTGCTACTTTATGTAAAGTTTAGCACTGATATGTAAACATGAGGGAAACGGGGAGGGGGTGATGAGGGATATAAAAAATAAGAATTGTTCAAAAAATGTGAATTTCCCATAGGAAAGTTTGCTCTTTTATACAGAAAAAGTGGCTGAATGGAATTATGCCAAATTTAGCAAAAATTAGAATTTTACTCAGAAAGTGTGCTTTTTGTTTTGTGGTGTAAATCTGTCCTGCCGTTTTAGAGTAATTACAGTTTAAAGAGGAACTTGTTTTCGGCATGGCAGAGGTTAAAAGGTTAGGTATATTTGGACTGCTGGTTTCCAGATATGCTCTGAGGGGCCAATTTATATGTAATTGGTGAATTCTGATTGGCTACCTGCATGAAAGATATGTTGTGCTAGCGTTACAGGACTCAGGGACGTGAACCAAGAAAAAAAACTTAAAAACATGCAAAGGACAGGGTGAGCACACTTGACCACAGGGGCATGTTGGGGTGGTGGTCCCAGCATAACCCCCACACCCCCATTGGATGGGCACAATTTGGATAGCATGTTGTGGCATACATTACAGGACTTGGTGTCAGGGTCCCTACTAAAACGCATTGTAGATAAAGCCTGTTTTTTAGTATCACAAAAAGAAATACATAGGAAAAGAAATAGCAGAGCTTGATCACAATATATCGCATTTGATGGTGGTGTTATACTCATTTTAGAAATTTTGGTGAGTTCTCAAGTGATTTACCTTGTGAAAAATATTTTCTTCATTATTTTCTCATACAGGTTAAGGAAGGAGCTTCAGGCGCTAAAATGAGAGCACATTTTCTATAAGTTTGCACTATCTTTTCGAGACATGTGAGAATAAAGTCTGATATTTTGAATAGAGCAAGTATTTCCAACTGTAGTAGAGGTCTATCAATTGATTCACCAGTGTTTTATTGCAGCTTCCTGCAGTGTTCTGATGAACAACTAGATTGCTAACATTCTGCATTTATTTATTTATTTATTTATTTTTTGAAAGTTTTATATAGCGCGAACAAGATCTTTGCAGATATCAGAGCGCTTTACAGAGCAGGGATACAAACAGGAGAGTGAACAGGCCATTAGGCAAAGCGTAGTTGTAGGTAATAAGTGGGGTGGGGTAGGTAGATGAGGGAGCATAGAATAACTGGTGCATCAAAAAATGATAATAGTAAAATAAGTGGGAGCATAGACAGTCCGGTAAGTCAATAATACAGTAATACAAATAATCAAAGGGATCGAACAGATAATACAGATCGATGCAGAGTCTTTAAAAAATCCACAGTAATAGTTCAAGTATATTTAGCCATGAGGATAGCTTTTACTTCTTTCTTAAAAAGTGTAGTGGAGGAGATGAGCCTGGTTTCAGGAGGGAGCGAGTTCCAGATCCTGGGTGCCATTCCTGAGAAGGAGCGTTTATACGTTTTTTCCTTCCGGAATCTTCGAGGTTTCAGCAGAAGATTGTTTGTGCCTCTAGTGTTTCTAGAGCCGCCAGAGATTGTCAGCTTCTGGTTGAGGTATCTGGCTGAGCTCAGGTGTATAGCCTTGTGTGTCATGCAGGCGATTTTCAGATGTATTCTGGCTTCAAATGGCAGCCAGTTCAGGAATTTCAAGTCAGGGGAAATATGAGAGTGTTTTTTCGACCCAGTGAGGAGTCTCGCTGCAGCGTTTAGAGAGGCTCTTAGGGGTGCAGTAGCAGTTAGGGGGAGACCGCAGAGGGCGATGCTGCCGTATTCTATTCGAGGGATGACTAGTGCTTTTACTGCATTTTGGAAGTCTTTGGCTGGGTGGAAGGGTTTAAGTTTCCTCAGGGTATTGATTTGGTAGTTCGCTCCCTTAGTTGCCTTGCTGATATGTTGCTGCATGTTGAGATTGGTGTCGACTGTTATGCCTAAAGATTTTGCTGAGTCCACGATGGTGGGTTGGACATTGAGTGCAGTTAGGTGCTTAAGCCAAATTTGAGTGGTAGAGATCTTCACGGGAGGTGAGATCAAAAGGAACTCTGTTTTCAGAGCATTGAGTTTGAGATGATTATCGGCAAGCCAGGATTGGGTGCTTCTGATCGTTGAGTTCAGGAGCAAAATGTCTTTTGGGGATTGTAATTTGAGATTTAGTTGGGTGTCTTCGGCGTACATGTGAAAGTGTACATTGGATGCTTGTAGCAAGGTGGTGAGAGGTTCCATAACTAGGTTGAACAAAGTTGGGGATAGGGAGGATCCTTGGGGGACGCCTAACGATACAGGTATTGGCGAGGACATCAAGTTGTTGCTCTTGAATTTCTGCGACCTGTTGTGTAGAAAGGAAGTGAACCACTTGAGTACAGTCCCAGATAGACCCATTCTTGTGTTTAATAGTTCGAGTAAATTCTCATGTTTAACGGTGTCGAATGCTGAGGAGAGATCAAGAAGGATGAGGAGGCAGGTATCGTTTTGATCTAGGATTTGAAGGGCGTCGTCAATTATGTGAGTCATAGCAGTTTCTGTACTGTGTCCTGCTCGGAAGCCTGATTGATGAGGGTTGAGGAGATCAAACTGATCAATGTGTTTAGTCAATTGTAGTTGTGCGCATTTTTCTAAGAGTGTGGCGAGAGTGGGAATATTGGTAATGGGACGGTAATTGTTTAGATCAGAGGGGTCGGCTGTAGGTTTCTTTAGTAAAGGCGTGACTTGTCCAACTTTAAGGGAGTCAGGGATGGTTCCTTGTTGAAGTGAGCTGTTGATAATTTTAGTCCAGAGTGGAAGGAGCAAAGGGGTGAAACCTTTGACAGCGTTAGCAGGGAGGGGGTCCGTGAGGTGATTGGATGGTTTCAAGGTGCTGAGCAGATTGCCAATTTCTTCTTCCGAGTAGGTGCCAAAGGATGACCATGTAACATTGTTTTTTGGTTCAGTGAGTGCTATGCAGTGTGGTTTGGAGTAAAGGCTTGCGTCAATGAGGAGATCGCTCTTTATGTTGTCAGTTTTTTGGATAAAGAAAGCGGCAAAGTCTTCACAGGAGGGTGCTTCGCGCATAGTGCTGAGTGGTTGGGGTTGTTCCTTGGATTGTGTTCTGATTAGCTCAAACAGTTTTATCGGACTGTTTTTTGCTTGGTTGAGCTGGAGGCTGAAGAAGTCTGATTTTGAACATTTTATTTTCCTGAAATAGGCGTTTCTCTTTTTCTTCAGGGTTTTTAGGTGCAGTGCAGAGGGAGCTGATCTCCAGTTGCGCTCTGCCATTCGCATGGCTCGTCTATCCTCATTGAGACTCCCGTCGTACCAAGGATTGGAGATTTTAGCGGCGACTTTTTACCTGCATGGGTGCAGCCTCATTAATTATTGAGGTCATGGCGTTGAGATAGTGGTCAGTCAGGGATTGGACGTCCGTAGCGCCTGTAGGAGGAAGTAGGAGGTTGCAGCTGTTAGGGGGTAAGGAGTTTGGGTTGAGTTTTTTCAGATCTCTTTTCCAGACTTTAGGCTTGGAGGATTGAACCGATTTGAATTTGACTATTTCATTGATGAAGAATGTGACAATATGGTGATCTGACCAGTCACAGGGTTGGATAGACTCGAGTTGGATAGAGTCCTCTTTGGAGATAAGGTCGAGGATAGAGCCTTTCTCGTGGGTCGGGCTGTTGCATATTTGGGTGAGGTCAAGGGCGTTGAGGACATTTTTTAAAACTATTTACCACCGCGTCATTGTGATCGTTCCAGTTGAGGTTGAAGTCACCAAGGTATATTTGGGTGAGCTGTCGTCCGGAATTGGTTGAGATCATATCCATGATTTGTTGGGCGAAGGTGAGGTTGTCCCCAGGTGGGTGGTAAATGCCGTGAAGAGAGCATATCGGTTTGCCCGCACTAGTAATATTGAGGCAGATGTATTCACAGGAAGTTGGGGAGGGTAGGGAAGGGGCGGTGACTTTCAGAACAGAAAGGTTGTTCCTGTATATGCATGCGATTCCACCACCAATTTTGCCAGACCTGTCAAGTCTAATAATGTGGTAATTGGGGGGAACCAGAATGTCCATTATAGGTGTAGAGGATTCAGTTAGCCAGGTTTCAGTCATGATGATTAGGTCAAGGCCCAATGTTAAGATGAGGTCAGCGATGGCGGAGGAGTGTCTAGAGGCCGATCTGCAGTTGAGGAGAGTGCATTTGAGACGGGGTGTGTCGAGGGAGGTAGAGGGTTCTAGAGAGAGGGGGACTTTTCTAAGGTTATTAGGTATGGAGATTCTGTTTAGTGTGGGGGGTCTACGGGGATTTGAGTATATCGTGGGAATGGAGAGGTGTGTGGTGGTTGTGTGGTTTAGGGGAGCTGGGTCGTAGGAGCGGAGGAGGGTGAGTGTGTCGAGGTCCGAAAGAGGGTTGCATGGGCGACGAGGGCGGTTGTTGCGATTGTGGACAGGGATCGTGGTCCAGTGTGGGGGGTGTAGAGTGGGAGAGTCATCCGGAAGGGTGGGGGACATGTTGGTGGTGGTGGTGAGTGAGGGGTGTCTGGGGTGTGTGAAGAGTAGTTCTTTGATGGTGTGAATGTCTTCTTTGAGCTGGAGGAGGGTGACCATAATCTTGTCCAGCGTGGGATAGGTGTTGGTGTTGGGGATGGAAATCAGGGGTGAGTGACTGACCTGGGAATTGGCGTGTGGGTGGGTTGGTGTTCGTGCAGGGCTCCGTGGCGTCTGTCGACAGGTTGGTGTTAGGGAGGAGAGAGGGTTTGGGAGGGATGGGTGTGGATGAAGTAGGGAGGAGGTTGGTGGAGTAGGTGAGGGCATTGGTGGTAAGCGGAGAGAGCAGGGTGGAGGTTGAGTGTATGTTAGTGGTGATGGGGGAGCAGGTAAGGTAGTGGGGGCTGAGAGTGGAGGGGGGAAATGGGATTGGAGATGGTCCTGTTGTGGGGAGGGGGAGTTAGATTAGTAGATGTGGTGTGCTCTGCGTGATTAGTTAGAGGGTGGTAGTGGGGACTGAGAACGGGGGGGATAAAGGGTGGGATTTGTTGTTGTGCGTGTCGCTCTGGTGCTGAACTAGGTAGGCTGTGGTGTCAGGGGTGAAAGGAATGGGAGTGGTATGTGTGGAGGTCCGCGGGTTGGAATGGGGGTGGGGGGCGGCTGGTGTATGAGGGGGAGAGATCTGTGTCTGTGATTGAGTGTGGGGTGGTTACAGCAGGTGGGTGATTGACTAGGGTGCTGGGGTAGAGGTGAGGTGTGTGTCGTTCTGGTGCTGACCTAGGTTAGAAGGGTTGTGGGTGGGGGCTGTGAAGTCAGGGGTGATAGTACTGGAGGTCCGAGGATTGGAGAGGTGCTCTTTGAATGTGGGGAACAGGTTGTCGAGTAGTTCCAGGTTCTTGTCTGTGGATTGAATTAGGACAATCCCGTTATTGTAGATAGTAATGGTGGTTCTGCCTGGGAAGAGTTGGGATGGTGTGATGGAGAGTGTTAGGCCATGAGCGGATTTCCTGGTGGTGGAGACGGTGAGTAAGGTGAGGAACGCTTTTCTCCATTGAGCTCTGCGTGTGGTATTGAAGATGATATCGGTGTTCAAGGATCCATTGACCGGTGAGAAGTAGGTGTCGGCAAAGGGGGTTTCAGGGTGGGACCTCAGGAAGTTGTGTTTAAAGCGTTTAGTGGCTTTTTTGGTGAGTGCGGGTGGGTAGTTGATTTTATATGTATGCTTACCGATGGGATCCATGTTGGGATGGCGGTATAGGTGGGTGTGGGAGGGTGAACAGTAGAGACATACAAGGGCAAAGACAAATGCAAACAATAAGTTACATGGGACAAAAGTGACACTAGTGAGTGTTCAAAATATATGAGGTAGCAATCGGTGCATTTACAGGAATAAAAAGTGAAATGGGTGCAGTTTACAAAAATGTACAAAAATATATGAGGTAGCAATAGGTGCATTACAGGAATAAAAAGTGAAATGGGTGCAGCTTACACAAATGTACAGTAAACAAGTAGAAGTATAATACTGATGATATACTGTAACAAAATACAGATGCCAACAAAAAGTTAATGAGTCAAAAGTGCCACTAGTGAGCAGCCAGAAATATAGGAGGTAGCGATCGGTGCAAAAAAGTGAAATGGGTGCAGTTTACAAAAAATATACAAAGTACAAGTAGAAGTATAATACTGCAATAAAAGGCTGACACTCTTATCACAAGAAGGTGTAGATACAGAGCTATGTAAAGTGCGCGGTAGTTGAGATTAGTCTAGAAAAGTCCAGTTCTTAGGGTATGGTCAGATAGTGAGAATGACTAGTCCATGATGGCCGCCAAAGAGAGACCAGTCTAAAATGGCAGCCAAATAGGGCAGATAGAGACAGTAGTCCTCTGTTTGTTGTTGTTCCTTTGAGAACAGGGAAGGGTAGTTTCACTTTCTATTTGAGCAAGCCCAGTTCCTAGCTTGCTGGGAGGGAGTCTTATCTCTATTTTGGTGGTCTTGTGTGGAGGAGTTTAGTTGAGGAGCCTCGTGGGCATCGGAGGTACAGGAGGGGATTTATTGCTACAGTGTGGTACACCCGAACTTGGCCTTGATGGAATCAAAGCTGTAAAACTTAAAGCATTTCCTTTAGAAACAAATGAAATGGGCCAGGGGCCCTTTTGTCATAGAAATATAAGAATTTATAAATAGTTCTCTAGAAAGCTAAAATGAGGACATATTTTCTGGGAGTTCTTAATTATATGTCTTACCGATGTCAGGAAAACATTCTTCAATAAAAGAAGGAGACCCTTGGAGATATAATACTAATATCAACTTAAGTAAAATACACACTTCATTCACACAGGTGTCAAAGATCAGAATGACCCAAGAGTAAACATATCCTAATAGTTAAAAATTATTCCAAAACTAAAATATATAAAAATGCAATTTGATTTATTAATGCACTAGTACAAAATCTTGATTGACATAATCATATTTGACAAAAAATGATTAAAAACACAATCCTAAAAAAGACATTCCTATACATTCATAATATGTCATTATATAATAGAAACATAAGAGACAACAAGAGTGAATCATTAGAAAATCATCATGAATAGTTAATTCGATAAAAATCTATATAAAGTGTCTAACTCATATCAGCAGATGACACTCTAATGGTTCCTCGGATTTAACCCAAATTTGTAAGCGTCGACACGTTTCGGTGTTGTAGCTTGATGTGCAGCACTTTTATCAAGACAGAGTAATTCGTAGTCCCTTATTCGAGGTAAAATAACTCCTTAGTATGGACAAAGAGTCCGAGGTTTAATATGGGTTCTCTACAGGCTGTCCCAAGTTATTGTTCTGATTCAAACGTAGTATGAGTACGACTGAAAGTTCCTTCAAAGAGCTGTCGTCATAAAAATGGATATCCCATAAGTAAACGTGGGTCTTCTAAGGATCACCACAGAAATATAGTAATTTAGTCTTTGTTTATTTGTTTATAATTGTGCATGGATAGTGGTTCGCCCCGATCAGATAAGAAGAGTCCAGTATAACAATCACCGGGGTTATAGTTGAATTCATCTGATATGGCCCGAGCTGTTAGTTAGGTTCCCAGTTACGGTGAGCCTCCTATTTAGTCCAGCCGAGTGTACGGTAGCACGGCATTCAGCCTGAGTTCAAACTCAACCCCATCAGAGAGATGAATGTACTTCCAACACTCGGAGAAGTTTGTAACTCTATATTGATCAACTGCAGCTTTACTAGAGTTCTAATGAACAACCAGAGCGCTAACATTTTGTATTTCTGGCAAAATACGGCACACCTTAAGGGAAGATACTGTAGTACATAAAAAAAAGTAGGGGGTCGTCATAGAATTTGTGGTTAGTGTTCTAAAAAGCTAAAATGTGGGCACATTTTCTATGAGTTCTGAAATATCTTCCTCATCCGTTTCAGTAATACAATCTGACATGTAGAGTGAAATGTACTACCTACACCAGGAACGGTCTGTCAGTTAACTCACTAGTGATGAAGTGTAGTGTCACCACTGAGTTCTAATATACATCTAACATTTTGTATTTAAAACAAATTTGAACACCATTTTGTTGAATATAAAGCCTTTCCTGAGAAGCAAGGTGAGACAAGGCCTGAGTGTTTGGTGATTTGAGGCATAATATATTTTGAAATGTGCCAAAAATAGTAGATAGAAATCTGCATATATACAACCTACCCTTGCCACATTAGTCTACTCAGCCTACCCATCTTGTCAGTAACTTATCAGCTCCCTAATTTTAAAATATGACTATTTTGTTTTTACAAATAAATATATTACCTGGAAAAAGCAAAGGTTAACGCAGCGTTCTACTTAGGTGCTTAGACCTTTACTTATGTTACAAAAGCAAGAAATTAGCTGAATAAACCATAGTTAAAGTGACATTATAGTTAGGTGTTGGAATGGGACACAAGCTAACGTTAAAAACCCCCAAATAAACCCTGAAATATGGCAGTCACAGTATAGTAAACTACCTATAACTTGGGACCCCATCTTGCACTGCTGATTACTTAACATATTACATCACTCATGAAATGTTAAATAACAGCATTAATAACAACAATCATGACATCTTAGTCATCGCCTTTGACCAGACCCTTCATCCAATCTGTATCATGACGTGAACTCAGTGATTAGCCTCCAGCAAGAACTGGCAACCAAGCATCTTCGAGCATTAACTATCCACTGCATATGATCTTCAGACACATATAGGACACATTTGACACAGGTCTTTAGCCAAGGGATGTATCCATCAGTGCACAAGTGGCCATTCCCCACCATGCCCAGACTTTTGACATGCACTGCGGAGGTTATCTGCAAGGTGTTGTGTCACATCAGATTCTGCATTTAACATATAATAGGAGTGTGGAGAGGGGCTTGCGCTATGCCCAGAACAAGGGCCCATGAAGAAATGTAAGGCCAATACCATTCGAAGGAGGGGGTTGGCTGCAGGGCCTCACCTGTGGCAAAGCCTTGCGGCCATCTCTCCATGGCCACCTTACACCCTTCTAGCTCAGCTTTCAGCCCTTCACAGCAAAAGTTGTCCAAAGAGTCTATTGTTAAATGATGTTAAGCAGCCAACTCTTCTTGAGTGACCTACTCCAACTGCAGCCATCATTTCAGTGAATACAACTAAAAAGTAACCCCGGGCGGAGTTTGCGTATCCGTGCTCCTGAACCTACGCGAAGCGGTAAAAAAACTATGCAACGCTATGCGGACTTCCGCAAGCATGCGGTTTTAGATGTTCCACATGCTGGTGTATGCCTGTGCATGCTCGCGAGATGTTTCTGACGTTCGGCAATGCGGATTCTATGTTCAGGAGAAAATATCATCCGAACTTCACCACACGGTCGCCAATAGGTGCAGCCTTCAAATGTTCTACTCTTTGCAAGGTTCTGGGGCTTGTTTTTTATCCGTCTATAATATTTTCAGTCCTTTGCTTTTTACACTGTTTTTCAGATTTTTTTTATTTATTAACTATCCCTCTCTCTCCCTAAGTGTATATTTTTTATTATATTTCTACTTTTACTGCGTTTTTTCTACAGTTTTAATATTACTTGCTTTTTTTTAAACTTTCCTACTTCTTCTCCTGACTTTATTTTGTACTCCTATGTTTTCTTTTCCACCCCGCCCAACCAGAACCATTGCTAAGGCTAGTAAGAAGGGGAGGGCCAATGCTAGTGCAACCAGCAGCTGCCTTCCTTGCGAAAGACAATGCCCGAAAGGGGTGCAACCCGGGGTCCTGTTCTCCGAGGTGTAGGTGGCCGCCCCTGGTTTTTTTGTACAGCACCACCCCCTCTTAACCTTGGCAGCAGGCAGCAGGCCTGGCTCTGGCTATGATACTCAGGAGCGTCACTGCTGGTGGGCGAGGGTGCACCGAGCAGCTGACTGACCGTTGGTCGGACATCCTGGACCGGGCGCAGGACCTACTGGACCTGGTAGGTGTTGAGGTCTGGGGCTGGGTGAGTAGCTAATTTATAGTCCTATTGTGTTTTCTGTTCTGTGTTATTGTGAATATAATTTTTTCCCCAAATAGCAAGAATGCTGCTGCTTACATGCAGGTAAGTTACATTTAAAAATCTTATATTAGGTGACTGTAAATCTTCTAGACACTAGACAGGTGCTCGGCGCTACTAATCTTACTTGTTTGCAACTTTGCATTCCCTCGGGCTGATTATGTATTAGAGTTTAGAGAACTTAAGTTAGGTAAAGCTAGATAGACTCTTTTCCTTTGTTCTGTCACTAAGATACTGGTAGATTGGTAGGTAGTTTAGTTACTTAGTATTAGTTGGTAATTTTTTAGCAGTACCCGTGATGCGTCCTCCGTCACGTCACATGCTGCTGACTCCAGTCCTTAGTAGAACCTTTTGTAGTTTGTTAGTGAGTGAGTAATATAGCAACTCATCAGCACATCAGCAGCAAGCAACCAACAATTTGGTGTATGCAATATGCATGCGTCCATCTATGTATTTTGAGTACTAAACTAAATGGAAATGCAGTCTTAGTGAACAAATGCCCGTCAAAGGGGGTTGATTCAATATTGATTTCGAATGAGATTGAAACTTAGAAGAAGGAAATATATTTCTTGGCAATTCATTTCCAATGTCTTTGGAATAGGCGGGCTAGGTGGTACTTAGATTTAGGATTCTGGAATCGGAATGGAACACTAGATTATTAATTAATAACTAGTCATTCCTTGATACTACTAGTCAGATTAGATAGGTCGATTTTATTGCAATTGTTGTTTTCTGTCCAAAAATGTTTTTAGAGCATTAAAGAAAATATTTTATTTGCTTCACACCAATCAATTTCTGTCTCTTTATTATATCTTACATGATCAGCATCCAGTTGCAATGGGGTCTGAGACGGGTGCTGGAGATGCCTCCCAAGGCCAGGATTGCTCCTCTACAGAGGGCTCTGCTGCTCGGCCCAGTAAGTACTCCTGTTATTCATATTAATAATTATATTTCCCTAACTTTTACTGCACCTTATTTTTTACGAACTATTAGTTCAGTTTCCTAATTCTATTTTTTAACAAATCTTCTTTGATCTATTTGTTTGACAATTGTCCCAACAAAATGCCCAACCAGATATTTTACTTTTTTTTGATAGGATAGGACATACTACTGTCTACTCTACTCTAGTACCCGATTTGTACTAGTGATGTATGTGGTGTGCGTATGTATTAACTATTTTCAATCTTGCTAGTGAAAAAGAATAAATAGGGGAGACGTATATGGCATCTAAAAAATGTGTAATGTTTATTCTAGGCGTACTGATCACCAGTGCTGGTGCCAGAGGTGGAGTAGGTGATGCCAGCCAGGAGGGAGCAGCAGATGCGGCAGCTGTCGTAGAGGTGGGTGAGTCAGCAACAGGGGCGGGCAGTGGTAAGTTATACTTATATTCCTTACTTATTGACAATATTTACACACTAGCTGCAAGGGTGTAGACTGTACTGTTGAGAGAGACTAAGTTGTTGTGAGCAATGGTTGAAGAAGACACCCTTTACTTAGCATTAGCAATAGCATTAGTGGCGGTAGTTGAGTAACTAATGGCCTCTTCTATCTGACTTCAACTTCAGGTGGGAAAGTTTCATGAAGAAGACTAAGAGTCAGACGACCTTGATGGATGAGTTGAACGAACAGGGAAAGAAGGATGGAAGGTGGAAGGATGGGCAACATGTAATATATGACTGGCAGGAAAGGATGCGTGGAATGCATTGGTGGCTGATAGCAATCGGATGCATGGGTGGTTGAAGGATGGGTGGAAGGTAAAAGAAAGGATGCCTGCCTGGGTGGGGGAACTTGTATGGGTGATAGGAAGAATCCTCCGGGGGGGGATTCATGGCTCAAACTCAAAAGCAAGCAAGGAAGGATGCATGGGAGGTGGTTTAAAAAAATTACAAATGTATGTAGTTGTGAAACTAAGGTTTGTTTAGAGAATAAGAACAATGATAGACATGTTTAATTTGAATGCATGGATTCCTGGATGGTATTCAATCATTATAGCATAGGTGGAGACTGTCACTGGATGAAGAGTCTTTGAAGACAATGTAAAATAAAAATAAAATGTGCCTGTCACGGGGCTGCAGGACAGGAACCGGACTTTAACACTTCATCGTTTCCACCCAGTGGACAGGATTCCTGCGGACCCATTAACGTGGCCTGGGCTTTACCGGAGGAGGACTCATCGGCTGTGACGTCACCGGCTTTTTTCCAATCAGGAAGCGAGGCGTAGTTAAAAGCCTGCCTCCAGGAAGAGGATGCCGCGAAAGCCGGGCGGGGATCGAGTGAGGAGATGCCGAGCAATTTGGAGAAGATTCATCGCCGCAAAGGGAAAGCAGAAGACGGGCAGCCCAGCGGAAGCGAAACGCCAGGAGGCCAACGTTACCACGAGCCGCCCCGCCGCACTTCTGGAGAAGTGTGGCTAGACAAGGTATGGGGCCGGCTAAAGGGGCTATTTGCTTCACGGGCGGATACAGGCTAGGGGAGGTCTGAGGGAGGTCACAGGGCTGACTTTCGAGCCGTGCATGTTCTTTCACCTCCCGAGCACACGCAGCCTTTTCACGAAAAGCTCCAACAGTTGCATGTTATAGAAAGTCACATCTGGTGATAGTCCCTGGTGATTCCCTCATTCCCCGCTCCCCTCTCTTATGTTAAGTTCCCCAGAACCTCCAGTAATCTCTGGACTTTGTTTTTTTCTTTTTCTTTACATGCCGGGAATAACTCCTGCTGTGCGTTGGCACCGTTCCCTGGAATCTCCACGCTGGCAACGAGGACCTCACCCTCCAGTTTAAAGACAGTCTCTTGGAAAAGCTTCCCCTCAAGGAGAGACTAGTTGTGTTGTATTCCCTTTTGTTCCTCTAGAAACGAGGACTATCTTTCATTTTGAATGGCATGTTTGGTGGCTACCAATAAAAGCAACTACTGAACTACGTAAAAGTGGTACTGCTGATTCCTTCATAAGCCACCCCTTACCTGCATGCCTGACAGTGCCATAGTAGCAAAGCCAAGGAGAATAGAATAAGACTAGAATTAAAAAAATATAATGCTAGAAGAGCAATGCAATGATCAATTGAAAATTCGCTGGGATGAAAAACAAGGACTATTTTTTGTCTAGGTTTTTGATTCCAGGTGTATTTCAGAATACTCCCTTGAATCATAGTATTTTGCAAACACAGCATATACATTGTGTGTATCTGTACCCATACCCACCCATTATCAAGCACCTCCCTCCAGCTCTGAGGCCCACTCCCTACCTATGCCATTTATTTTCCGACTGTGTCAGCCTGTCATAGGCGGCCTATCGGCTGCATGGCTACAAAATCAATCAATAGTACCTCACGTTATCCCATATATATTCAGTGATCATTTGGATCATATATCATCTGCCTTGTTGTAGTAGTAGGGTGAAAGTGAAATTGAGCAGTTGCCATTGATGTAACAGATTAATAGAAAATAAAATAATTGTGTAGGTGTAGACTACAGCTACCCCACCTGCAGACAGTAGTAAATACAAATAATGTGAGTCTAAGACACAAGTATGTTTGTCTAGGGCTCAAGCTGACTGAGCTGGCATGCCTTCAACAAGGTTAATTTAGCTAAACAAGAGAGAGAGGAGAAAAAGACTTGTCTACTCCATAGTGCCAAGTAGTAGTAATGCCAGAAACTCCCAAAAATGTTAGAGGCCAAGGAAGTGGGAGTATACTATAAATGTTATGTACTGTGCTTGCTAGTGCTACTCTGCCACTATGTGTAGAATTAATTATTTTGGTTACTGTTTTGCTAAGAGCATTGGTTACAATTGTCTTTTTTCCTTTTTGATATAGCTACTCCTTCCCAACTAAAAGCACAACTAAACAAGAAGGAGTTAGCAGCCATGGTCAGGCACCGGAAGCTGGAGGCCATCTGTGCAGAATATCGGTGGCTGATGGCTCTGGCTGAGGAGGAGGAGGTGGCAGCAGCTGCTGCCTCATCCAATGCCCCAGGCCCCAGCCAGCCCTCCCCAGTGTTATGGCACCGTGGTCTGGCACCTGCCCGCTGTGCTTCATTGAACAATGCTGCCCCCCCTGTGGATGCAATTGTAAAGCATTCAAGTGCTGCATGCTCCTCCGGATGGCACGCCTCGAGGAGTGGGTAAAGGTCCTGGAGAGTAACCAGCTAGCCCGCCTCTAGAACTCCATTGCCTTACCCCTATTTTAATCTTTTTTCTGGTCGGTGGAAATTGGGCGTTGGGGAAATGCTGGGGTATATATTTATTATTTATGGACAATGGAATGGACATTGAACTCTTTATGTTTGGGTTAAGGAGAGGGGTGGGTCAGGTGTAGTGGTATTTTTCCATTAGTTTATTTTGTTGGGGGAATCAATTATTTATACTTAAAGTTTACATACAATGTAATTTTTTTGTGGGTAGGTTACTCTTTTACTTCACAATGTTTCCTTTGCTGCTGTAGTGCCGCAGCCAGTTTTTGATTGAAATAATCTACCGATAGTTTAACATACCAACAGATAGATGTGGTACCCTTACTTGTGAGTGACTTGTCCTACTAGTACTGTCAGTCTCTCCTCCTAGTTTATGTAGTCTGCAACTGGACTCAGAAGGGTAAATTAATAAATTAATTTCCATATTTTGAATTATGCCTCCCCCAAAACTCTTCTTTTACATGTGATTAATGTTTATTTATACTTAGGCAAAGCGATGGCTGCATGGTAATGATGATTTGGTTACCTGAGATGTCATGTTGGTGGTGGTAGTTGTAGTAGACATTGGCAGTACCATTTGCAAAAAAAGAAAATGAGACAGTCCGTCACCTGAGGGAGAATTAGGAACGAGTAGTAGAAGTGCAGAACACAAGAAGACTTCCAAACAAGAAACTATGATGATGATAAGCAATGCTAAATTTAGATAACACATAATGGTGGTGGGGATAGCCTAGTACAAGTTACAAACTGTAGTTCACTTGACCTATGAAGTGGGCAAGGGTAACCTTTAGTGCTGGAAGGATGATGAATCGATGGCGGCAATTAATTAGGATGAATTATGTTTCTCTGGAAAAAAACTTGACTTGCGAATGCTTAGCATGGGTGGGCAAGCAGAAGAAGATCCTCGCCCTGCCTTGAGTTAGTGTTGCTATTTCCACATCCGCCTCAGCAAGTGTCTGATCAATTATTGGTGTAATTTGTATTAAGTCACACCTCAATATAAATCACACAGCCCGGGGGAAGAGGGTAAAGGTTTGATGAAGGGTTCTGAAGAGGTATTTGAGGGAAAGGTTTGACAAAACCGAACACTACACATGGACAACGCACAATCTTGGCAGACGACCATCATAAATCTGTTAAGGGAGAAAAAGGAAATGCCTGCATGATGATGACTTGATGATATTGAGTAGCACTAGTTGTACAGGGCAGCAATATATAATTAATTATTATTACTATGCAATTGCCTTGCCTGTCTGCCCCCAGAGAGACCCAAGTTACATACATTTTATGTTCTGTTATACCGGGCTTCCTTTTAAAGCTAGCAAAGAAATTTTTTAAATATCTGTAGGAGTCAAATGTATAAGCAAACATAATAAATAACAAGACACAGTCATAATGATTGAAGAGAAAAAATGAATCAAATGAAAAGATGATACTATAACTATGCCATAGTAAAATTGGGAGTGCATCTCGGCATTCCTCTTGGTCCTTCCTTCCATGGACGCTCTGTCCGTCAATCTTGGGTGCCTGCCTGGTGGATGCAGATTGGTAAGGTAAGTGTGAGTTGTTTTTCCCAGTATAGCACAGGGTAAAGGCTGGCCTGTAAACGTAGATGGAAAAACAAGAGGGATATTGAAAAATCAAGGAGAAAAGTAAACTGCATAAATTAAGGAGGAGTGCAACAAGAAAACTTTCAGAGGCGGCATGGCTAAATCATGTCTATTCTGTTTCCAGCATTAACCTACAACAACAACAATACAGAGCAGGCCCGCGGCACCCACTCAACCTCCACTTAGCTTATATTTTGAGCCAGACAGCACTGAGCACACATACACAGCAACATATCATTTTCGAAATTAAGTAACTAAATCAATGTACTGCTGTCAGTCATACTACTACACTTGCCTCAACCACTGTACAAACATGTAGGTCTGTTGTTGTTGTTGTTGACTTGTTTACCTTTGAGGCCACTTCATGAAACGCCCAAATTATTCTATCAATCATCTCATATCCTACTGATTGACTGCGAGTATGGTATGGTCATCATGGTGTCCAAATCTGTAGTATACCGAGTCCAATATAAAAAAATGCAATGGATCGGCCTGTAGTAGTACAATTTTGTTATTGAACAACAAGAAGGGAAACATTGACTTGAGTCACTTTTTTGTGTGTAGATTAAATACTAGTAGACATCATACACAACAACAACACAAACATCAATCCCTCAAAGTCAGCCTCCAATGCATGCCATCATTTACCTGTTCTTATGGGCAGACCCTCTTGGCTCGGAAATGAGGATAGCTATAGTCAGGTTCTTAAGAGTGAGTCAACGAGGTAGGCACACATTTTAAATTTCTTGTTTTATTCTCCATCCAATGTCTGGCTTGAGAGAAATGGTTTAGGGTGAGTCAGGACTACAGCTGGACTCGGAGGAGTGGACTTACTTTTTCACTGACTGCACAAAGTTGCGACTCCAATCCGGCAATAAAAGATGAAGATGATGGTGATGGATTTGTTGTGATTCAAACCTCAAAGACAGAGACACACACTAATAATAAAAGTAAATAAGCAAGAAAGAAAGTAACAAGTCAAAAGCCAACTTATTATCAGGGAAGTAGAGCTTGTCCTCAAACTCTGGTGGTTCACCCAGAAGTAGGTCATCTAACACACTACTTTCATGACCTAAGTCACCGTCATCATCTTCCTGCTGTGCTACTTCAGGTATGGTGTAATCCGGTGGCATAAAGTGCTGATTCATTTTGATCATGGTTAACCTCTCTACGTTTTGGGGCAAGAGACTGGTCCATCTCACATTCAGAACGGCACCAGCAGCACTAAAAACATGCTCAGAAGAGACACTTGTGACAGGGCAAGCCAGATAGTTTATCGCCAGCCTGCTGAGCACGTGTCATTGGCGCCTTTTGCCATAACAATACAGCAAAGGGTTTTGATCAATGTAGACCTCTGTTGCGTCATCCAGATAGATCTGCACCATCTGCTCAATGCTTAGGGGTGCTCCGCTTTGCTCGGCCTCTTTTGTCTTTGCCTCAGCAGTGAACCTAACAAGCCCTTGCTGTAGAAACCATGCCTGTGTCCATTTTTGTGGGACCGATGCTCCTGTTCTTGTTCTTGTTGATGTTGATCTTGGTGGTTTTGGCTGTTGTGAGCCAACCGGGCTGCCCCGAGGCTCTGAAGTTGAACTTGACCCTGGCTGCCCTGTAGTACTTGTTATGGTCTGGAGTAGCAGCCCTCTAATTCCCGGCCGTTCCTTTTCTAAGCAACTGGCTTCCCCAGCTATGCAAGTTTTGTAGTTGGCAACATCACCTTCTGTAAAAGGAATCCATGTGTTCAGTACTGGCTTGTACCGTGGATCCAAAATTGTGGCACAAATGTAATGGTTGGATGACACCGTGCCGCTTTGCACCCTTGTATTTTCAGATAAGTGAAGGGTTAGGCGCTCCACCAACTCATAAGCTTTTTTTTTTCCTCCACACCTGCGTACATTGCAGATACATCCTGCAGCTGTTCCTGTAGCATATGCAGAAATGGGATAGCTTGGCCCATAATTCAGTCCTCCTTGCTGACTTCACATGTGAAGAGCTCGAAAGGAAGTAGCATCTCTGTCAGGTATTTAATCAGGCACCATTGGTCCATCTCAATGATCATGCCTTTAACAGTAGCATAACATATTCATTGATTGGTCCTTACTGCTCAAACAGACGTTCAAGCATGTAATACGTTGAGTTCCCACATGTTGTCACCCCCTGGATGAGTGCTTTAACTGGTATTCTATTATCACATTGAATGATCCTCAGCTGCTGCCGGGCTTTAAAAGATTCTTCTGCAGGTGGTCAAAAGGTTGCTGACTTGGTCTTCTATTTTTGGAAAGTGTTGAACAATGATGGTAATGCAGTGTGCCAAACACAGAACCCTGAAATAGCCACCATCAACCATGGCCTTAACTATATTACTGCCATTGTCTGTGGCAACAAAACCAATGCCAAGCCCTCTTGGTCACAGCCATTCAAAGACTTTGCTGTCACAGTCTTCCAAAATGTTTGCCGCAGTATGAGATTTCTCCATGGCCAACATGGCTACAGTTGCATGGTTCTGAGTGGAATTAAAAATCTCAGCAGTGTCAACAACACATGTTATAGATATTTATTCTCTACCCTTCACAAAAGAGATCCAGTGTGCAGTTTTGCACATGTAATCTGTGGCTTTGCAACTGGTCCACATGTCTGTTGTCAGGTGGATAGTGTAAACAGGTATGATAGTGTGAACAACACTCTGCTGCAAAGCTTGTCAAAGCAATTCCAGCATGTTGTGATGTAGTACTGGAACAGCAACTCTGGTGAAATAGGACCGGATGAGAACCATACATTTTGGGCAGATGGCTGCAACAAATTCAAGAAAACCCTCCCCTTCCACAAATAAAAAAGGGAGGAGGTCCAGCGCTAACAATTTAGCCAGCTTCGCGTTGTACAAACGTGCCATTGGGTGGTTGCGTTTGTACTGCCCCTCTGACCTAAACATGCTGAGAATGGTAGCCAGGATTTTTTTTACTGGTGACCTCTTGATACCAGATGTTAGGCGCAATGCATTTTTACGTTGTGGTACTCTCTTGCCTGGGATACCTTGGTGTCTCAGCCTGACTCTTATTCTTGTGCCGCTGCGATATTGCTGATGAGGATGTGGCAGTACCACTGCACTGCTGGGAACAGGGCTACTTTGTGTACCAGAGAAAATATCTCTTCTTGTTGACCTTCCACCATGATCGGATCTTCTACTTCTTAATCCTCACCAACGACAATGGGTACAGATTTTTGTCCACTAAGGTGCGCCTCCTACTGGATCAAGTGGTGTTTTTCAGAAGGGTTGTTTGGCCTCCGGTACTATAGTTTGTACCAAGCTTACACCGACTAACACGTTCTCCACAAATGGAGCATAAAGCAATTTTCACCTCCTTCCTGATAACCGAAAAGTTGTCCCAAACTGGGCAGGTCAACTTTCTGGTGCTGCTGGTGCCACTTGCAATGCTGGATGAACTGGTAGGTGGGTGTGAAGTTTGACTCTCTGCAGTACCTACTTCTACTGAGGTGGTTGTGCTGGATGTAGATGGCTGCCGGCTATATATGAAAGCTGGAAGTGGTGTTGGTGGTATGATCTGTGTTGGTGGCATCCGTGCCACATCCCTCACAGCAATTTGGGATGGGGTAATGTCGGACTCCACTGGGGCGGGACTAATGTTCATGTTGACTAGCTCATCATCATGCTCCTCTTCTACATCTCTTTCCATAACTTTAAGGCTTTCTGGAACCTTCCTTTTCCCTAGCTTTGTCTCGTGACGTGTCTCACTCTCAGACTGAGGTGGGATCCAAGTGGCGTCTAGATGATCGGAAGGGGGGCTTGCAGACAAAGTTGACGGACTAACCCTCCTTTTCCTTGCTGGGGATCTGGAAGACAATGGATCTTCTGAAAGAGTGTCTTGCTCCTCTTCCTCTGCAGGAAGCTTGATCTCCTGAACTGCCCCTACTTCGGGAGGAACAACTACTATTTGGGCAGTTGCAGCTGTTGTTGCCCACTTATCTCAGTTTCCTGAATTGATTAGGTACTACTTCGTGATAACGATAAATCAATTTCATCATCACTGCTCATTGGCGTTGGACTCATGATTAGACTGGCTGCCTCTGCAACAGACATGGGCTTGGGCCTCAGTTTGTGGGGTGAGGTCGTAGTCAAGAACAAATCCCCTTTGGGTTAGCTTAATACATGAAAGCCAAAGCACTCATCACCTCCCAAATATCACCAGTATATACAATCACCATCAAAGGCCAAAATATGTAGGAAGTATAAAAATATTTTATTAAAAAATATCCAACTATAATCAAGAACACAAGATCATTATACAATATTTAAAAAAGGGGGATAAAACATACACATAATACAATCTGCACAATTAATCAAAAGGGAGATTCTGCAAGAAAGATACTTTCTAATCATTGAAAAGGCAATACATTAGATCCAGATAATTTGTTCAACATATAATTATTGTACATTCGGTTTTATACAATTGTGCACATTAATTGTGCAGATTGTATTAGGTGTATTTTTTTATCCCCCTTTTTTTAATATTGTATAATGATCTTGTGTTCTTGATTATTGATTATTGTTGTATAATTTTTTATAAAATATGTTTATACCTTGTACATATTTTGGCCTTTAAAGGTGATGGTATTATGTTCTTGTGATATTTGAGATGTGATGTGTGCTTTGGCTTTCTTGTATTAAGTTGACCCAAAGAGGATTTGTTCTTGACTACGTTCTATTTGGTGCCATACTCCTTTGGGTTAAGGGGCCCCTCTCAATTGTTTAGTATATCTGTGGGGTGAGGTCCACTGATGCGGAGGTGCTGCTCCTAGCTTGTTCCCCGGACACCGTTGCTGCAGGCACAATTTTTGGTTTCCCAAAAAAGATCTTGGGCGACATACCGGTTTTTGGTTAGTGGCAGTGTCTTCTTCTCACTGGCAACTTTCTTGGTACTGGAGGACCTGGTACCTTTCATTGGGGCCATCTTGAAAATGTCAGTAGCATGCAGTGGCACATGTTAAAGAGATGTCTGTGGTCACACGTACGTGACGTCGTGCGCAGCAGGACTTTTGTCTGGCAGTACGCTGGGTGATGACTTCTCTTCTTCTTTTGTGCACCTAAAAGCAAAGAAGCAAGAAGAACATCAGTGAAACGTGTTATTCATTGTTGTGGTTCAATTACTACTAGTACCAACAAACAAATATAATATATAACTTAGTGTGTGGTCACCCTTGTTAATGGTATTAATATTATGAAATGTATTACCTCAAATATTTAAAAAAAAACATAACAATACACTGTAGTCATTTGTGAGACTTTGACAAAAACAAGGGCTTTCATGGTTAGTGTACTAGTGTACAGTACACCAAGAAAGGATAAAAAAGAAGAAGAACAACAAAAATACAAATGGAATGGACCCAGTTTGACATTGTGCATCACGTGCGATTCAGCATTCAGGGAGCTGCAGCTGACAATGGATAGAAGCAATAAGCCAAGAGAAACAAAGGAAAGACATGCAGGCCTAATGCAGAAGCACACTGGCTGCCTTTACAAAATGGCCGTCAGCCACATAGCCAGGCAACAACAACAAGAAAGAGAAGACAAACAAATCAGGCATATGGCAAAAGCACACTGGCTGCCACCACAAAATGGCTGTCAGCCACATGGTCAGTCACTCACAACAACAACAAATAGGAGGCCTGGAAAACAATGAACTCAAGCAGGCCTCTATGGGCACAGACTTTACAAAATGGCCCCTGGCCACACGGGAAGGCTCAGCCAAGGAAAATTCTGGCCCACTATTACATACACAGTCTCACACTGGCCAGATAAATAAGACATGCTAAACTACCACACAGCTTTAATACAACAATGCCAAAAACATCCAACAAAGGCATTTATCTAACATACATGAAAAAAGTGAGATACCTAATGAGTAGCTGTGAGCGTACTGGCAGAAAGGCCTATTGGCAGACTACTGGGCTAGTGCATTGAATAAATATTACAAACCCACTAAAATACATTGAAAAAAACAATGAAAAGTAAAAAAAAAATACTGTAGGTGCAATGGCCGAATCAAACAAACAACACCAATTTTCCAACTTACTTGGGAAATCTCAAATTTAAAAGTCCTCAAATCCAATGATATATGATGCAGCAGACACAAAGAGGGATCCTTCCAGCTCCAAATCCAAATGAAAATTTGACTGGAGATGGACAAAGCACTGGGAGGAGCCTGCTGGGAAACTTCCTTCCTCTTAAAAAAATAGTAAAAAAATAAAAATGGCTCTTTGTACGAATAATTACAGCCACATATCAATCTGATGAGTTTTTTTTTAATCCAAATCATTATTTCGAGAAGGTTTTGATGCTGCTTGTGAGAGATTCTTCTCCAGATTTCAAATTCTGCATGTTCTGTAGCGTGATCTTCACAAAACGTCCACAGGAAGACTGATGGCACGCCGAATGACGTGTTCACGAGCGCACACACTCCCGGGCCTGTGCTGCTTGCTACCACATCTTGTGGCACTCGTGAACGGATGGGGAATCTCATCGGCGATAGCAGGCACCCGGTAAGTCGCTCCTGCTTGCGTGAAAATGCATTTTGGGCATGCAAACACAAAAAACTCTGCTCCGGTGCAGAGCGCAGAGTTTTCGGTAACTAGCGTTCTATGCGCAACGTTGAG
This sequence comes from Lissotriton helveticus, assembly GCF_964261635.1. Classification (NCBI taxonomy): domain Eukaryota; kingdom Metazoa; phylum Chordata; class Amphibia; order Caudata; family Salamandridae; genus Lissotriton; species Lissotriton helveticus. The sequence continues at coordinate 1,664,248,462 of NC_136059.1, forward strand.
TTACCAAAAATCCAAAACTCTGCGAGCGGAGTGGAGTCTTACGCCCAGGGTTACTAAAGGGACAATAAAATCCATCTCCACCTAATATCCATGTTCTTTTGCATCTTTTGAAAGCTAACTGAAAATCTTATAAGAGTCTAACCATTGATTTACATTTTTGTATTACTCCTTGTTCACAAAGCACATGGTCGAAATCATTGCTTGATCTCATTAGCAATTTCAACAATGTTATTTAAATGTTATCAGTGATGTCATCAGTGATGTAGTTTAACATGTTATAATTGATGCAATATGCAAGGTCATAAGCAATTCATTACAGGGTGCAATGTATAGTTAGTTCAATTCATTTCAGTGGTTTCTGGGGTTTTAAATGTTTGCTTGTGTCTCATTCCAACACCTACCTATAATCCCACATTAACCAATGTTTTTTTCAGTAAATACATATATATTGTTGTGGGTCATTTCAACAAAGGCTTGCCTGGGTACATAGAGGTTAATTAGAAATGTTTCTCCAGAGTTTAGATTCAAAGTCCAATTAAAGAGATATAACATTTTACTATAGTTTCTGCATTCACCTAAGCAGCCATTGGCTGGTAGTAACAAGCCCTGAAATACCCATGATTTAATATGGTGTTACTCACTTTGGTGCAGAGCCACAGTTGGCTTCAGCAGGAAAATGCAGACTTTCTAAAAGGGTTGTTTTTAAAATAATGATATAAAATCCGATCTGAATATTAAGTAGGAATTTAAATTACTATTAAAATCAGTCCTTGTACATATTTTCCGGCTACTCCCAAACTGAAGTTTTTAACAAAAAAATGAGGTTCGCCCTAATCCTCCTACCACATCTGGGCAATAACATCAGGCAAAGATGCAAGAGAAATGTGACAGATTGGATACTTCAGTTATGATTGGAATGTGTGAATGTAGTTATAATTATATAAACAAAATAGATTTTCTGTTGGGTGATAAGCCCATATTTAGAGGTATCTATCACACCAGCGGTGAAATGGCTTATTTTAGTATTCCAAGTTACTTGGTAGGTTTTTTAAAGCATTGGTGTTCCTTAAAATATATCACAATAATTTTTTGAGTGGAATAAGTGGTGAGTTTTAAGAGAGTGAAACATAGATTTAGTCAAGTACTTATAGATATGTTTGGTGTGTTGATCCCTCCTTTTGATGGGTATTTGAATGATGTGAAGATTAGAAAACTGTCTACTTTGATAGATCCCCTAGGCTCTAACTTCTGTCTGGGTCTTGGTGGGCTCCCAAGCCAGAATGGTGTCAATCTTAGGCTGTAGGGGTGCCACCTGGCCGCTTCCTACCTCGTGCCCTAAGTACACACTAGACCCCTGCCCAATCTGGCACGTATTAGCCTATATCATGAAGCCTGCCCTCTGCAGAGCCTTCAACGCTTCCCAGAGTTGGCACAAGTGAACTTCCCAGCTGGAACTGAACACTTCGATGTCATCCAGATAGGCGGCACTGAAATCCTCAAGTCCAGCCACCACCTCGTTGACCATTCTCAGAAAGGTGGCCGGGTCATTCTTCAACCCAAAGGGCATCACCAAGAACTGGTAGTGCCCCTCTAGTGTTGAGAATGCAGACCTCTCCTTGGCCCCATCAGTTAAGATAATCTGACAGTACCCAGATGTTAAATCAAATGTGCTGAGGAACTTGGCAGCTCTCAACAAATCTATGAGCTCATCAGCTCTGGGGGTGAGGTGTGCGCCAGTCCTGGAGATGACATTGAGCCCATGGTAGTCCATGCATAACAGAAGTTCAGGAGTAGCATCAGGTGCAGCAACCTTTGGAACCAAGACCACTGGGCTGGCCCAAGGACTGTTGGAGGGCTCTGTCGCTCCTAACGTCAACATCTTAGTAACCTCTTCTTTGATGCTGGCTCTGACCCTCTCAGTCAGCCTGTAAATTGTGTGTTTCATAGAGGGACTGTCCCCTGTGTGCATGTCATGGGTACACCAATGGGTGACACTCGGGGTAAGAGAGAACAGGATGGCAAACTGCCCATACAGCTGGCAACAGTCACTCTGCTGCTCTGTGGTCTGTGTAGTGAGGAAATTCGATTCCGACTCCATTTTGTGTTTCACCACCATTTTGTGTTGCCCTCACTCAGGCAGCGCGGCGAACAGAAAACTCTTGCCCTTCGTACTGCCACGTATCAAATAACCCCTCTATCCTTGAGGTGAAGTCGATTCCAGGAATCAGTCCGACTCACTAATCCTTATCCAAACTGCCTGTTGGCCTTCAGTATTCTTGTCTCGACTCACTAATCCTCGTCTCAAACCATCTGTTGGTTTTCATTGTCCTTCTTCCCGCCTTATCCTGCCCTGTAAATTGGCCTTTTCACAATACACAAACATGTCTACTACTGTTGATTAACTCGGGGACGCCATTATTGAATCACCTGTGAGGTAGTCAAAACATGACCTAGGGGGAGGATAATGTAATCATGTGACGTCTTGTTTTTCCCAAAAAACATATCTTTTCATTGGTTGAAATTTTGCGCATTGGGAGTGTTCTTATTCAGATGTAAAAGAACATAAAAGACTGTGAGCCCCGGAGTAAAGGGGCAGTCTCCTGAGAACATACCATTGGTGTACTTCTAGGATCACTGTGCATAGCTGCAGCTAATAAATCCTGTTGTCTACGCTTAACAGAGTGTCCCGTGTCTCTGTATAACAAAGCAGGTGAACTCGGAGATTTAGGCATGCCCTGCGCCGCTAGGCCCTTAAAAAGCCTAGTTCTTCCATAGGGGAGAGGTGCACACCTTCCAGTGACCTATTGTGCTCCTTGGTTGACAGGCAGTCAGGAAGAAGTTCACTCTCTGCCTCCACCCCATCATCTGTCACCAAGAGCATGCTTACTTCAGACCTCTAAAAGTGAGGTTTGAGGCAGTTCATATGTTGAACCCTCAAAGGGTTCCTTGACAGTCTGCAAATTCACCATACTGACGACCTTTCCTCTCCACCACCTCAAAAGGCCCAGTCCACTTGTCCTGAAGAGCGCAGGGCTCTACAAGGGCCATGACCCACACTTTCTGGCCAGGCTGAAACTCTACCAGAGTGGCATTCTGTCCGTACCAGCATTTAATTTCCTCCTGGCTGGCTCCTAGGTTCTCCTGAGTGAGCTTCCTGAAGCACAAGGTTTGGTTCCTGAAGGCCAGTATGTAACTAAATACATCATGGGGAGTTTTCCTGGGAGCTGTCTCTCAGCCTTCCCTCACCAAACTGACATGTCCTCTCACAGGATGCTCATTCAGTAGCTCAAAGGGACTAAACCCTAAGGTCTTCTGTGGTACCTCCCTATAAGCAAAGAGAAGGCATGGCAAGGGGACAGCACACGTATGCCTCATAGGTTCAGTTAGACCCTTGATCATGCCTTTCTTTTTTTTGTGCAAATTAGGATTTTATCGTGATCTTTTACATAGTTGTAAACCAGAGTTAAATGTGCAAATGTACAAAAGGAAACACATCGTAAGGCACAGCCTCTTCTTACAAGCCTCTGTTTATGCCCATGTTAACATCAAGAACGCTTACGCTCAAATGCGCTCGACGTGGGCGTCTACTTGGGTGTGGCCAGGCTATAAATAGCCACAACCAAGTTCTAGAACGCGTTAGCCTTCCTTTTTTTTCTTTTTTTTTTAATGATGCTTGAAAGATATAGAAATTGTACCAAACATACCAGTAAGTCGTGGTATACTATAGAAAGGATTACAAAAAGCAAAAGAAATAACAGGCATCAATGAATTCCAGATCATATACAGTGAAGGAAACAAAACACAGAGATTGAGGCCAAAGGCCAAGAACAAAAGACAAAATAATTAAGGACACATAGCAGAAGATTCACAAAATTAGTTATACAACTCAGAAATACAGCTTTTCCTCATTGCCTAAGCCACTTCTCCACTGGGGCCCAGATCTTATGGCCCTGCTCATGCCTCCTTCTACCCCGCCTCAGATAAACTGAAGACTGTAAATTATAGAGGGCAAGGATCCGGGATCTCCAATTGAAAAAAGTTGGGGCTTCCGGACTAAGCCATTTATTTATTTATTTATTTAGGAAATGTATAAAGCGCATGGTTACGCGCACCGGCGTGTCCCCATTCTGATGTAATACACAGACGAATTAAAAACATAGACATAAACAAAAAAGCAGAGACATGCCTCGGCCTATCGAGCCAGGCAGTGCATTCACACCCCATTATCACAATCTCTGGCAAAATATTCAGTGATATATTGAGCGTAGAATTTACAAAACACTCAAAATCGGACAGGAAGGCCCCAAGCTCTGGACAAAAGTAGAACATATGTACCTCATTCGTGGCTAGAAGCCCGTATCTAGCACAGCACTGACCCTTAGAGCCCACCCATTTTGAGATTTTTGCAGGTGTATAATATAGATCACACAGTGCAATATAGCTTTGGGTGCGTAGGCTTCCAGAGACTAAAGCATAGCTTGCTAACTCCAGTGCCGGGCATATATCCACACCGACTTGCCCAGCTTGACCTCCCATTTGGCATTCTGTAATGCAGGATCATCCGAAAGATCGGAGAGCGGATGCTGATACACTGTGTCGATTCTAGCCCTCCTCTGAATTAGTTCAAATAGCTTAATCTTATCAAAAGATTAGGGGCTTGAGACTGCATTTTATCTATGAAACCTCTAATCTGTATATATTTGAAAAAATCATGAGTATTGAGATGAAATGTATCATTTAAAAAGGAGAAAGAGACCATTTGAGCCTCAATGCCTAAGTCACCTATAACTCCCAACACCAATGACAACCACCTGAAAGTGATCTGATCTTGAAAAATAGCAGGCAGGAGTTGAGCTGCAGTAAAGGGGGTATAAAAATGTATATTAGAAATTGACCATTCAAGACAAATCTTGCGCCAGACTGAAAACATAGCCCCAATAACCTTAAATTTTGTCTTCTTAAAGTAGCTTGGCTCCAAAATCCGAGTCAAAACCCCCTTGGCAGCCTCCCCCAGCTCTAGTTCGCAGATAGTGGGTCTGCTAGAAATCAGGACCTCCACACTGTCGCCTAGCAGTGGCAAACCCAGATGTTGAAGCATTGCGGACCAATAGTATAATAAAAGATTCGGAACTGACCAGCCGCCACGGTCTCTGGGGAGGCACATCCATTTGTCTGCCCTGCGTGAGCGGCGGTATCCCCAAAGAAAACTATAGCAGATCCTTTTGGCTCTAGCCAAGCTTTGTTGTGAGAACTCAAGTGGAATGGTCCTAAATAAATACATACATTTTGGGAGGACCAGCATTTTAAGGACGTTGCAGCGACCATACAAAGAAAGATATAAATTGTCCAGTCTTCCCAATTTGAAATTTACTGAATCAATAACCGGGAGGATATTCAGATCTGGAATATTGCAGACTAGAGCGGTAATTTTGACCCCTAGATATGTTGCTACAGGGACCATGGGAGCTTGAGTGGCACGCCTAACAGATGTTTGAATAACCTGAGTTTTATTAACATTGAGCCTATAGCCGGACAACCGACCAAATTGTAGTGCTAAAACCTGTAAAGCAGAAAAGACAGAGGCGACATCCCTGGTTAAGACTACTATATCATCCGCATATACCAGCATCTTATACCCTGTGGCATTGACCCTTACAGGCGAGATATCCAAAGTGCCTTTGATCTTACTAAGGAAGGGATCAATGTACAGGGCAAATAGCAGGGAAGAGCAGGGGCACCCCTGCCTAGTACCCCTGCTGATGTTAAAGGACGCTGACACAAGATCAGAGATGCGCAATGTTGCCGCTGGAAAAATATAAAGTGATTGAATGGCCTTCATAAACTTAGGACTAAAGCCCTTCCAGTGGAGAACTGCCCAGAGAAACCCCCAGGCAACCCTATCGAATGCCTTCTCGGCATCCAACAGGATCGCTCCGAGGTAAGAGCCAGTCACCTGAGCCCAATCCAGAAGTGCAATAACCATGCGGACATGATCGACTGTATCCCTGCCCGGAATAAAGCCATGCTGGCCAAGTGAGACCAATTGAGTGATTACCCGGGCCAATCTGGTAGACAAGATTTTGGAATATATATTTTGCTGTCCGTGTTTATAAGCGAGATGGGTTGAAAAGAGGAGAGGTTTAGCTCTGACTTATCTTTGTATCTGAAAAGAGCAATCGTGGTTTGACGCCATAAATCAGGTATTACACCCCCTTGTGCAGCCCTGAGAACTGAAAGGAGATCCTGCCCAATCTCGGAACAGAACACCCTGTAAAATTTGAGTGGAATGGCATCAGGGCCAGCGGCCTTACCATTAGCGACTGATTTAATAGCCAGCTCGACCTTCTCTATAGGGGCAGACAGAGCTTTATTCTGCTGGGTTGTAACTTGGAGGGTATCAATGCCCAAAAAGAAATCCCGGGCTTCAAACTCGATGTCCAGGCAAGAATTCTCCTCTGTGTAGAGTGTATGGTAAAAATCCAGAAAGACCCCCATGACCCCCTCCTGTGTATCATGAACATGGCCCTGGTGATCTTGGATCTTAATAATGCGATTAGCCAGAATCTTCTGCTGAAGCCGTTTGGCTAAGATTTTTCCAGATTTTTCACCAAATTCATAGATCATTGTACGGTACTGCAAAAACTTAGCAGCCAGATCCTGCCCAAAGAATTCAAGGAGTTTAGACTTGATTATAGCAACAGATTGCTGGCTTTGACCTATGTCAAGACCCTCCTTGATTGTATGTATTAGTTGCACCTCTGCGACCCTAAGCTCCTCGATTTGCCCACTGATTTGCTCTTGGACAGTGTTCCGTCAAAAGGCTGAAAAGCTCTTGGTCTCCTCACGTACTGCAGATTTAAGCATGTCCCAAACTATGCCACTAGAGGCAGTGCCCCTATTAATATTTAAAAACTCGATTAGCCAGTTCCTCATATGAACCAGTTAGGCCTGCTCCAATAGTCATTTTCTTTCAAATGTTCAGATCCTATGGACACTAGGCCTACATGAGAAAGGACATTCTACAATCAGAGGGTTGTGATCAGACAGAATTATGGGGGGACTGATATAGAGGTCATCTCTACTACCTGATCTGAGACAAAAAATAGCCCAGACGAACCATTTTGTTATTGGGGGCAGAGTAGTATGTGTAACTGTCTTGATCTTTATTATGCAGATACCAGAAATCAATCAAACAATGTTCTTGAATCAGTGCTTGGAGAGCCTTAAAGACCCTGGGTTTCCGGCCGAGATATTTTTGAGGCCCCGCTAAATTAAAATCCCGACATATTGATATTCCTATTTCCTCACAGACAAATGGGATGTGGCCATGTCACTAGTTCTAAATACAGATGATTTAATACTTCCAGATCATCTAAATTTGAACCGTATATTGTACAGATAGTTGAAGGTCTATTATTAACCACTAATTCAACTATGCCCACCTGCCTGCACTGTCCTGACTGGTTCTGCTACAAGATCCAGCCCCCCGTTTTAGCAAAATGGCCACCCCTCAAATCATAGGAATCTGACGGGAGCATCCAATTAATTCATAGTCAGGGATTTTCAAACAGTCGCGTTTGTCCCACGGAATATGTATCTCTTGTATGCACAGTATTTCTATTTGCATAGCATGAACAATTTTAGAAAGCAGGGCCATGTTTTTACTGTCATTTAGACCACATATGTTCCATGAACATAAAAAAAGTTACCTAGTCCCCACTGTATGGCTAAATCCATTTTGATCCAATACACTGACAGTGTAGAAAACCTAGTAGTGCAGAAAGCACAGTAGATGCCACGACTATAACTCAAATTCAAAAAATGTGTACCCCCCCACCGACCCTCCCTCCCACTTCCTTACCCATGTGCCACCCTCCCACCCTGCAGCACCACCACCCCCAACCCCAAAACCCTCCTACCCCCACACCTCCCTTGTAGGGCAACAGGACCAAGGTCCTAGTGATGGAAAGAGCTGGTTCATCCCACTATCCCCTGGTGTCCTCTCCCGATCATTAGAGACAAGATGGGATGAGCCTGATGGGTACCAAAAAGAAAAAAAGAGAAAAACCCGAAAGAGAAAATACCTGCATTATTCCCATACAATAGGACCACATCCCGGCTTTAGAGACCTAAGACTCCTGGAGAGAGAAAACACAGAAAAAACGGGTATTAAGACCTATATTGAATTCAGAAACTCCTTCGCCTGGATTTCGGAATCAAACAATCTAGTCTGACCCTGATTAATAATTTTCAATTTGGAATGGTAGAGTAAAAATGCTTGAGCCCCCTTTGACTGGAAAAGTGCTATTAACTGGCGAAGCTGCCACCTCTGCTCAACAGTTACTGGACAAAAATCGGGTCTAACTAAAGACTCACACACTTTCCCAGCCCCATTCCTATCTGGTCTAGCTAGGTCATAGATCTTCTCCCTAGCTAGCTAATTATTGAGATAGATTAATTTTGCACGGGGCTTATCATCAGCCTGGGCCGACCTCTGCCTTTGCTTGAAGGGGAAGCGATGTGCACGCTGAACTTCGAGTTGCCAATCCCACTGCATAACCTCCGGAAATGCTTCCGTAAAGAGTTCCACAATAAACTGCCTGATGTCTGAGCCTTCAATCACTTCCGGAACTCCCAAAACCCTGAGATTGTTCCTCCTGGCCCTATTTTCAAGGTCTGTAAGTTTCCAAAGCATGTCCGTCCTTTGCGTTTTAATGAGATCTGTAATGCCCTTCTGAGTAGCCAGGTTGCCTTTCAAAGTAGAAATCCTCTTTTCAGCCTCAACGATTCTGGATGCAATGTTAGAGCATGGTTTAGCCACTCTACAAATAGAATTTTGCATCCTCCGACACGCGCCCTGGTTTTGCACACTTTCTTGACGAGTCTCCTCGCGATGCGCCATAATAGTCTGGTAGATAACCGAGAGTGTCATCTCGCCAGGGGGTGACTGAGAGGAATTAGCACCATTAGAGCCCCCTAAGTCTATAGGATTGCCCACCAAACCAGGTTGTGTAGAGAAAGAGTAATCCCAGACTAGTGAGCCCATGTTCGTGGTTGAAGATGGGGCTCCCTGTTCTCTAATAAACTTCCGGACTGAGCGGGGACCACAAGGCGAGACTTCCGCCCTTACCACTTCATTGGCTCGCCAGACACAAAACTCACTGTCATCATCAGTCTACTCCTTATCGGGACCTCCATCCTCCCCCCTGCGATGAACCAGTGTGTTCGGACAAGGAATAGAATTTGTTGCCACCTTTTGCATCTCTTATAATTCCATTGAGGCTTACTGCTGCACTGTGATTAGTCTCTTGGCCCCCAGCACCTGGAAAAGCACTACTTTATGAAGGCAATCCATCACTCCTTTGATCAGTAGGGGCTCCAGCATCTGTACTCGACCCATTTGGAACTACATCTCCCAAAGTTCCATTTAGTGTAGTTGATTATGTTGGCTGGACTACAATGTTAAGCGCAGGGTGGGCGGATTTTGTATTATCCTCACTGCTCACAATCCCAGCCTTGCCCTTCTCAGACTCGGGCCGACAAAATACTCCTTCTGTGGAGGTCTCACTGGCAGCAGGTAGTACTGGCCCGCATGAATCAAAGCAATGTCCGCACTTTTTTCCTACAGAGACACCCGCAGAATTCGAGGGTATATGCAATGGCTGGCCGTGTTTGTTTTAAATCAATTGCTGTGGAGTCTTCCTTTTGCCCGCCTGAGATTTAAGCATTGCGGGGAGGGTCTGCCTTGTTTTCGCTGGCTCCAATGTCGCTGATGCCGCGGGTGCTATCTGGCTGCGCAAATTGTCCACAGCAGCCGCTGATATGCCCCCTTGCAAGACCGGTGACTCCCTCTCTACGCCGGCCGACTTCACCAAACCAGCTAACCGGACTGCAAGGGCACAATTCCCCACTGCAGCTGAAATCTTCCCAGATGTCTTCGGAGGCATGGTGCAGCACTGTAATCCAAACGGGTGAGACAAACAATGATGGCCAGAGCGGTGAGCAGAGAAGCCAAGCAGCAGACACAAGGTCCGACTGGTAAGTCGATTTCAAAATGATGATAGTCCCCACAGCATGGCCATCCGAAGCCCAGGTTAATATGTCCGATTTGAAATCCGCCATAGTTTCCTACTCCAGGAGCCGTTAAACATAGCAATCAGGCTAGTAAACCAGGAGAGAGTGACCGCCCAGCTCACTCAACCTGATGACCGGCCGCCATCTTGCCGAAGGCGCTTAGCCTTCCACTGTTTCATCATGCCTTTCAAGGTTTGATTGAATCTCTCCACCAAACCATTGCCTTGGAGGTGGTAAGGAGTGGTGAACTTGTAGGTTACACCACACTCCTCCCACAGGGATGTCATATACTTTGATATGAAATTGGTACCCCAGTCAGATACCACCTCTCTGGGGAACCCCATGCGGGAAAAGATCCCCTTAACTCCCGGACCACCACTGGTGTCGTCGTTGTCCTAAGAGAGATAGCCTCCAGGTACTGGATGGCATAGTCTACCAAGACCAGGATGTACCTTTTGCCCATGGCTGTCTTGGGGTCCAGGGGCCCCACAATGTCCATTCCCATCCTCTCAAAAGGGGTGACTACAACCAGAAAAGGTTCGAAAGGAGCCTTACACTTCCTCCTACTCTTACCACTTGCCTGGCAAGTTTGGAAAGACCTACAATGAGCACCAGACTGCCTTTGTATTTGGGGCCAAAAGAAGTGGGTAACAATCCTGTCAAAGGTTTTGTCCTGCCCCAATTGCCCTGCCAAAGCCATGTCATGAGCCAGACCAATTAGGAAGGCCCTGAAGCACTGGGGTACCACCAGCACACAAACTGACCCAGGCTCATCGATCTTATGCTCGCTGTATAGGAGACCATTCTCCCAGTAGATCCATTGTGATCCAGAAGGATCACAAGCTACCTGGTTTGCAGCTTGCTGCCACAAACCTTCTAGAGAAGGGCATTCTCTCGGCTCCCTGCAGAATTCTTCCCTTGTGGGACCACTCTTTTGTTGTTCGATGGATCAGCTCAGATAGGTCCCCCAATTCAGCCTCTTGCTTCCCTGTAGGTTCCGGGCATCCCCCTTAAGGTCAGCCTCCTCCCGGACCGTGGGAACTTCAAGGCCAGGTTTCTTGTACCCCTGGCCCTTTCTCTTGGCAGGCACCTGTGCCATTGTTTCAGGCTCCAGGTCCTTCTGTTCACCCTTACTGGCTGCCATGGACTGAGTGGTCATGCATGCCCCCTCTGGCAACCCAAGCATCTCCAAGTGAGACCTGAACTCCACATCCTCCATAAGTAATGTTCCAGGTCATTACCTAGCAGACATTCTACAGGTATGGTAGGGCTCACAACCATCCTCAAGGGACCTCAGACCACCCCCATTCAAAGGGAAACTATGCCACCTTACACTGGCACTCTGAGTTGTCCACAGCAACTACTTGGTGGAAAACCCAGGGCCCATTGCTTCTCAGAGACCAGGCCACACCGGACTGAGGTCACACTGCTCCAGTATCCATGAGAGGCTCTGCCCTTCTCCTATTGATGGTCACTCAGGAGCTGTAATTCTTAGTGTTTGCAGTTATTGGGTTTCTTGGGACCATCTCACTGTCCCCTTGTGAGACAAGGGTCATTTCTGCGGAATAGCCACCCTCCTATGTGTACCCCTCCTTCCCAAGCGCTACAGTAGCCAACACCTTTGACTGCCCACCAGAGGGTGACTGTGCCCTCTTGGGGCACTTGGGATACCCCTTCAAGTGACCCACCTGCTCACAGGTAAAGCACTTGCGGGGTCCCTTCTCTGCAGACTTCCCTGAAGAGACCCATGATTTCTTATCTCCTGGGGGATGGGAATTCTTACCCTGGGTACTAGTTTGTGGCCCTCTAGAGAGCTCCTTTCCTTTACCCTTGTCTTCCCTATTCTTCTGCTGTGGCCCCTGCCCACCTTTGGCAGAGTCTCCTCCATGCACTGTCTTGTGGACCCTGGTACTCACACAGCGGTCCACCTCCATAGCTAGCTTCCTGGGGTAAGCCAGCTTACTATCAGTCAAGTGCTGGCGCAGCTCTGCAAAACATAGACTAGACAAGTGCTCCCACGCAATCAAATTGTACAGCGCCTGAAAATCAGAAACATTGCTTCCCTTCACCCAATCATCCAGAGATCTGCAGAAAGAATCTGTACATTCCAACCATGTCTGGGACTCAGTTTTCTTAATGGCCCTACACTGATCCATGTAATTTTCAGGAGTGAGACCATACCTAGTGAGAAGAGCCTCCTTCATGTCAGTGTAGGTGAGGTTCTACCCCTTACACAAAGCCAACAGAAATGAGGCCACAATCCTGCTCCCAAGTTCTATCTTTGTATGTTATCACCCTTCTTAAATTCCTTTTCTGCATTCTGGGAATGTGTACTATTCTACCCAAGTGCACTGAGGAATTGCTGCCACCATCTGTGCTAGACTTACTTTTTAACCCCAACTACTGAGACCATGCTCATGGTCTAAAACCACCTTCTCTGATTCCATCTTGAGCCTCTCAAGCTCTATTTGATGCCACCTAGCTTCCCTCCTGTCCTCCAGCTCCTCTGGGGATAAACCACTGCTGCCTATCTTGGAGGGTCTCTCCCCCAACGGCACATCCACCCTAGGAATAGGCTCCACGCTAAGGTCTCCAGACTGCGCACTGCCATGTTTGACTGCTTTCCAGGCCCTCAGCCCCTTTTGTAGATCCTCTTTCCTGGTGAGGCCTCTGATTTGGACTATTAGGTTTTTGCAAACAGCCTTCAACTCCTTTACATTGTAGGTTTCCAACCTTTCCTCCTCAAAGGCCACTTTTGGGATGCAACCAATGCTGCTCATGAATCAGGCATGATGCAGTAGGAAGTTTACATTCAAAGAAATGGGAACACGAAATTAGACCAAAATGAAAACAGTATGTGGTACGTAATGCAATATGGTAGTAGTGTACAATAATCACTCTAGGTCAAGTGTAAACACAAGTGATATCCTCACCGCTGACAACCTATGTTAGAAATGGGGGTCTCTAGTTTGCAGTGTGTTACCCTATCCAAGCAGGGACCCTTCTTCCTTGTCAGGATAAGGGAATTACACTTCTAAAATAACCCCTGTTTACACCCTTGGTAGCTTGGCACAAGCAGTCATGCTTATCTCAGAGTTCAACATACCAATAAAAACAGGAGGCCAGAGAGCAAAAAGACAAGTGAAACACGCCACAAGATGCCAGGTCTAACATACACACTCACATTTTCTTAATTTTAATGCTTCAGGTTTAACAGGAGTTTCTTTCCATTCCCTGTACATTGTCAGAGCTTGACATTATTTGGTCTTGCCCAACAACTCTCTGTGGTTTTATCAATGTTTTAAGATCTTGTTTTTGTAATTTACTTTCTGTTGATTTAATTCTGAATGTTTTAGAAATGTTCTTTTTGTTCAAATCCTCATTTAATTCTTTAGCCAATTGCTCAAGCTTCTCAAATGCATTATGTGCACACTTTCCTGCGTCTGCACCCAGAAATGTAAATTCATACTTATTTTATGTTGCGATTTTGTCACTGTAAATTCATGTTATCAGTAGTAATTCTTTTCCACTCTTTAAACCACAGGCATATGCTCGTACCCAAGTTAAGCATCATAACATCGTCTGGGGTACTAAATAAGGGCAGAGTCCCTCCCCCATGGGTAGGTATTGCAGACTTATTCATAAGTGTACTCAATGTAACCACAACATAGCTTCACAGTAGATGTAATACTAATACAGCCAATGTCAATATGAATTCAAACCAAGACCTGAAATGCATTGCAAAATGTTAATTACCAAAACAAATAAACCATTTGCCTGCCTACGATAATATGGGATGGACAATCAAGCTCACCTGGGAAAGGGACCTTCAGTGATTCCAATGAAACCGAGATAGACTTCTAACCAGCAGCAACCTACATTTATAGTCAGTGCCTATCCTTGTGCACAGAATAAACACCACTACTCAAGATTAGTTTTCATACGCAAGGATTTCCAACCTGTTATGGGGGCACTTATTTAGAAGTCAACCATATAATAGTGTCCTGAGATCTTAGATTTCCAAACACCTTTATCCCTTATAGTTAAATCCAAAACAATTTGCACATAGATTACAGAAGATCTCTTCATCAAAAGGACAATTTAAACAGCTTCAGAAATTTGTGGTACACATTACAGTGTAATACAGTTTTTGACATATGCGCAAAACAAAATACCATTGACTTAACATGCTGTGCAGTGCACACAAAACAAATGATTTCACTGCAAATAAATAATTGCAAGACAACACACTCCGGGCAAGACAACTCATCATGCACAGTCTTATTACTATTCATGTAAATCAAATCCCGACAACACCCACTGCATCAATCCAAACGATTGAAGGATTCCCTATCTTCTGACTATTTTTAGGATGATACTTTTTCACTAATTACATAAATTAATTATGAAAGTTATGCAATTTAATTGCCATGACTGCCTGCATTACTTCATCAAACGTCTGTAATAGTGAATAAATATACAGTTGCAACATCTTTGTTTAACCATCTCTCTTTGCTTCAACTGCTCACTGGCAATTCCTAAATGCTAAACACAAGGAAAAGTATATATCTTCTAAAAGCCATGCATGCACACTATGTTTAGAATGTATTCACTGAAAAATACCAAATGTTAAATCGACATTATAGGTATTGAAATGAGATTAAAAAACAATGTTTAAAAAAACAAAAAAACACTGAAATTCACCAGTTATAGATTATTGATTGAACTATAAATGTTGATCCCTGCCATGCACTGCTTATGACCACACATATTACATCACACGAGATGTTAAAAACATCATTGATGAAACCACTGATGACTTATCACATAACATCACTAGAAGACACCCTCCAGTCATTCTGACAGCAATTTATAGAGTATATGGACTTGAAGTAATTTAACACACTACACCTGTAATCAATTTTCTGTCACCAGCCACATGACAATGGACATAACCTTTGACCACATTCTGGACATAGCATATCTGCAAGTAACCAACATTTGGTTTGTGCTACCCTATGTTAACGTCAGCTAAATCTTATTATCATACCTAACTTTAACGGCACTTTAAACTTTATTTTTTCAATTAATTCTATTTTTTTTTATCATATTCAAGCTTGAATAAATGCTCAAGCTCCACGGGAAACCTGTAGCCAACCCCCCTCTCCCGCTACATATGGCCTTTGGCTGTGCAAAGCGGGAGGCTGGCTTCAGGTCCTGGTGTCCGACTAAGCGCTGCACTGAACTGCCCCTGTGGACAGCCAACTCCTTACTGTGCATTGCGGGGGCTGATTTCAGGGTCCACAGGAGCCCAATCCCACACTGTACACAGCCTTTAGCAGTGTGCAGAGGTGGGTGGCCATGCACCTAACATACTGTAGCAGCCAACTCCTTCTGCGAACAGCATGTGGCAAGTGCAATGTTCGTTAGCTGCATGTTCTGGTATATGACCAGGCAGGTTTTTGTTTTTGGTACCTCAGCACCAGTACTACTACCATGGCATCAGCAGGGTGCACATTGCTGGTAGAGTGGTTCCAGGTGCTGGTACCCCAGTTTGAGATGCCTAGCCCTGGGGGACAGAGTGTGCCCACCATGTCCCCTTATGGGCTTTTTCACTTTTTTTAAGACTCATTGACATTCCCTGGGTCCTGAAATGACAGCCTCAACATTTTGTTCAGAGTTGTGGCCAGGCAATCAGACCAGTCGATGCCACAGTACCAGCACCTGTACCAAGGTACCAAAATGGTCAATGGGAGAAACATTTACGCATGTCAGTCCTATTTTTTAGATTTTTTTTGGAACCACAGGTCTCCAACGGGAATTCCACATGACCAACTGTCCAGATATACCTAACCTTTTGCAGGGCATTTACCCCTTCGTGCTAAACCATAGCCTCTCTTTAAAAGCTAATCTCTAGAAAATGTCTGAACAGCTTTACATCAAAATCACAAAACTCATACTTTCTTTGTAAAGTCTACTGCTTTCCCAAATGTGGAGTAATTCAGTTCAGCCATGTTTTCTGTTTCAGAGAATAAAGTTTCCTTTCCCCTCCTCTAACTACTTCATTATAATGTGCACCTCCTTGTGATTTGCTGCTTGCTCCACTGTGATTTCCTCCTCCATCTCCTTGGAATTTGCTCCTCTTTGTTTTCTTCCTTTCAAGTTGCTGTATGTGATTTGCACCATACCATTTGCTCAAGTGGTCCCTTGGGATATGCTCCACTGAGGTTTGCATCATTGTAACCTGCTCCTCAATGTGATGTGCTCCAGGTTATTTGCTCCATTGTGACTTCTTTCTCCATGCCCTTTTTCCTCATTCTTATTTCTTCCATTGCTTCAAAGTGATTTGCTGCTACACAGGATCTTTGTTCCATGTGTTTTTGCTTCACTGTCTGATTTTCTGTTCCACCAAACATATTCAACAATGACTTGTAAATTGAAATCTTAGAGAGCATACTTTTGACAGACTGAATGATTTAGGTAGCAGAGTCTCAGAGATTCTCTTTCCTGCTGACCATTCCAAAAACAACAAGAAACAACACAAACACCGTGCCTTGAATGCCATCCCTGAAGCTGTAACCTGTAATCAGCAAAACGTATCACGAACTCAGTTTAGGCACTATTAAAGGAGGTCTAATCTTTTCATATTGTCTGGAAGGACAATCTTTGCACCTTTTTCTCAGTTTAGAGAAACGGTAAAATACCTTACAGGAAATGTATTCATTTACAATGTAATCCCTCACATGTAATACCTATACCTCATGCAACACACACAACAGTGGCATTTATTAGGTTTTCTCGATTTAAAAATTAAGGTTTCAGAGTATTCGATTTTTTTAGATAGCTCTCGCCTCTGATAAATGGAACAAAGGCTGTTATTTTCTTCATCTGTATCTTCTGTGCAGATTCATGTTTCATTACTTTTTACATAGGTACTCCATGATGGTAATGTTTAATGATGTCCCCTGCTCTCTTACATTCTGCAACTTGAATGTCAATCAATTTTCCCTCAGTAATGATATCCCACCACGTTATAATCCCAAAGAGCAGTAATGGAGTAGAGGCTGTAGTTCACACAAATATGCCTGCCGGAGATTATTATACTGTGGAACCCATTATTTTTTCAGGATTATTTTTTTGCTCATTCATACAACCACACTATGTAAATTTACAAATTCACAAACACATATAGAATACAGCACACAATAATCATTGGGAAAATAAGTATTTCCTCATTCATTATATTTTTTTTAAATCTCTTAAAAAGATCAAATGGAACGATGATCTAATGTATTATGAAATGCAGGACAGCGTAGCTTGCAAAGTAAATACTATCATGCTTAGTAGCTTCCCTTAACAAACATTTGACATCAGTTTTTATTATAAAGCCACAAAATCGGAAGAGAATGATTTTAGCGCTATTGTGGTAAGAGTCAAAATGTAATCCATGCTGCTGATTTGTGTTTTGTGACATTGATTATTATAAAAGATAACATTAAAACTGGTATGGGTTACGATCAATCAAAAAAGAACTATGTATAAGCCTACATTTTAAAACACTGAATAGATGACTAAAGAGCAAGAACAGAACTGGCAGGAAATTAAAAGTTAGAAGCACTGAAGTTTTACAATGAAAAAAACAATCTTCTTCCAGACAAGGTGGGGAAAAAAGAAAATAATTCTGAGGTAAAATGGAAAATAATGTTAGGATACAGACCTGCAGACAGATCTATATTTCTGGATTGGTCACACCTTTAAATCACACAGTCTACGTATGATAAAACCGATGGGTAACCAGGAAAGGCACTGTAAGAAAGCAGTTTCTTTGGCTTTTGGTCTTCAAATTTGGGCATCTGCTTTGAGTAAATTTCCCTATTTGAATTGAGTCTCATTTACAGTGAGCTCTATGTCAAAATGGATTTGCACTGCAACCTTCAGTACTCACCTTTTAAAGTCACGAGATGCACAGCTGGAGTAGAAGGACCCCTGAGGATTATACAGAAGGTCACATGTATGTACACATGTATGCTGGTTAGGTGATGAAGACTGTGTTCTCATCTGGCTACATCTAGCGCTGTCACAGATGAGACCTACATTAAATTTGTTGTGGCCCATCAACTGGGAATCTAAGAAGAAATTTCGACATTCTTTTTGGCTGAATTGTAAATTTGTAGTGGTCAAACTGGTTTGGACTTTGTGTAAAGTGTGCCTAAAATGGAGCCTTTCATTGGCATTTAGTAGCAAAGAATTAGTTGTGACCTTTCATATTAATGTATTGGTCCTGGATGGATGCTTACAGTTTATTTACTCTATATGGAACTGTTTGCACACATTTCACTGAGCCTGTCTGTAATGGAATTCATGCTTTGACTTACAGTTTTGGGCAAAACAATTCCTCTTCTGCCCAACAGGCACTTCAAAGCTCTCCTGAAACAGTAGGCCCTTCATGGTGATTAGCTTTTTAACATGGGAGAGAAAGGGTGATGTGCTGAAATCTCCACAAGCTGATAGCTATCTCCAGTCACCAAAGGGGATTGTTTGATAAAAAAGAAACCAAAGTAGAGTGGGTGGAGCCTAGCTCAGAGATATGATGTGCTGCAATTATGTTTTCAACTGCCATTTTGCTTTCTTTCCAGAAAGCTATGCAAGGGGGTTGACTAGCCAATGGGCTGATCTGTGGAAGTGATAGGTGTGCAGGGTTGATGTTGCATCACTGGTTTATGTAGAAACTCCCAGATACTAGAATTGTCCACCTCTTCAGGAGCCATTTTGATGGGGCAAAAGGGTGCCAGCAGGAATGTATGGGTAGTTGAGCAGGCAGCAATACACCACTGGAGAGGCCGTGAGCCCACAGTGGCCTGTTGAGTAAAAAAGAAAGGAAAGGAAAGAAAAAGTAAATATTTCTTTGGCCCGGTAATACCTGCTTCAATGAGATCAGATTAAGCAGCACACCATATGTGTCTAGGCTGACCATAAAATTGCATATTGGTTACTGCAGTGCTCCCTTGAAGGTTAGTTGCACTGCATATAATCAGGATTGGGGCACCTTGGAATAGTAACTACTTCCTCAAACTCTCCTGCAGGAGAAAGGTCCTCACACTGTGTTGCCGATTCTGATCTCATCTGGAAAGCATTTCGACCAAATCAGTTCCAGAATTCTTTCCGGACGACTCGGATCGGCGGAGTCCGACCGAGCGATTTTGATGCATCCCGATATGATTCGGTCGGACTCCCGTTGACTTCAATGGAAGCCTGTGTTCCGAACGAGAACACAGGCTCCCATCGAAGAAAGGGGTGGCTAGGGAAAATCGTGCCCCCTGTGGCTGCCATGGTGCCTGCCACACTCTGCATGGTCTGAACGGGGGGACCCATGGGTATCCCCACAGGCACCATTCGGAAGGTCCTGGTGAAGGGGGGCATGCTACGGGCCCCAAAGAGAGATTCCGACAGCCGTTTTGATCTAGGCAAACCAAATCGGATGGACTTTCCGAATCTGTCATCGTAAACGCTCCCTCAGAAACTGTGTATAGAGCTGTCTGAATCGGCTCCAAAAGACTCGACCTATACGAATGCCTTTTGGAACAGATTCGATCAGCCCTAATGGTTTCCGGACATCGTAATTGGTTGTTCTGAACTGGGTACGATTCAGTTGGAAACAAGGACTCCGTGTCGAATTCGGCATACCCGAATCTTATTCAGAACCCTTCCGATCGGAATTGGCCCCTAAGTTTTCTCGGGTAAAGGATTAGTGACCTCTGGAGAAGCAAGGCTTCATTTAGATGCTCCTAGGTCTGAGCATTTGTGTTGCCCTGAAAGTCATGTTGGCCCTTTGTTTTCTTGGAGCATGAGAGGCTTATAAGAAATCTGGTTTAACTGTAAAGAAGGCCTTTAAATATATTGTTTGTCAAAGTGTTTAAGTCAGCTGCCTTCTAGAACATGAGCTAGGCATTGTATGCTGCAGCTTTTCCATGTTGCCCAAAGAAGCAGGCGTCCAACAATATAGGGGGTGGAAATGTGCCAGAGGGGAGCATTTAGGTGAAAATAGGGGGGGGGCACTCCCAATTGATGGTGCATCTCCATCCAGGCCCACACCATTGGTATGCATATTTGGTTTGGAGCTACTCTCGTGTCTTTGGTCAAAAGATACTGGTGTAGAAGCGCGGTCCCAGGCGACAAAAGAAGCATTCCAGGCTGGCCCAGAAGGGCTCTCTCTGTCAAAGTGTAAGTGGGCCGTGACCTGGTAGAGGAGAAAAGCCAGGCTGTAGGCGGCGACATAGAGTAGCCTGAGGCCTCTGGCTGTGTGTTCTTCCACAGTTGGGAGGCTCGATATGCAGCTTGTGCCCACTCCAAATATAGGAACATATGTTGGCTTAAATTTATGTTAGCAGGGTTTTAGGTACCCAGAGAGGAAGCATGTTAAAGATGTTTTGGAAATGGGGGAACTTGGTCATGTTCACCATTTGTACTCTCCCCCAGAGGGACAGATAAAGATGAGATCATTTCAGAAAGTCCTATCGGGTGAGCTCCACAAGGGGGAGAGGGCTGTCCTCTACCATGCGTGTGATGCCCCTAATTGTCCGGATCCCAGATAAGAAAGCCCACTTGGTACCCAAGTCATAATATAGCCATGAAGCACACAGGGGTTGTGGTTCTTGTTACTGGGAGGGCATCATACTTTATCCATTTGATCCTATTGCTTGACAGCTTTGATAAGTCTTCATAGATGGGTTATCGTGGTTCGCATGTGGGACAGAAGGAGCAAGATATCGTCCATGTAGAGCATGATTTTAATAATTTCTGCTTCTATATGAATCACATGTACCACCAGTGACCTGAAAATCATGGGCGATAAGGGTGGAATCACCAAGAGGAATAGAAGCGGATAAAGGTAGTTAACCTGGTGGGGACCACGGCTCACATACAGAACTTCATATAGAGACCCACCAAAGGGCACTTCAGCCAAGGGAAAGTCGTTAACGTGATGAACTTTCCAGATGAAGTCATCTCCCAGACCCATGTGAACCATGAACTGGAAGAGATACAGTCATTTGACCCATCAAACGCCTTTTCGGCATCCGGCAAGTGTCATCATCTCTGAGGGCTCGCCCTTTATGCGCTATAGAGGTGTGCTAGCGTCCACCGATGGTGGTGAGAACTACAACCCAGTACAAAGTCAATTTGGGATTCATGAATCAACCTTGGGATCACCCTTCCCAATGGGCCACCAGGATCTTGGCCATCAGTTTAAGGTTGACATTAATGAGTGAGATTGGGCGGTAGTTAAGACAATCTAGGGGATCCTTGTTTTCTTTAACGAGGAGGGTTATAACTACCTTTGTTGGATATGCCCCCTAGCAATTCACTTTCCACTGCCTCATTAAAGGCCCTGGTTAAATGGGATGTGAGAATTGTGCTACCAGTTTTGTGAAACTCACCAATGAACACGTCTTCCCCAGGGGATTTACAGGTGAGGAGCCCAGATACAGCATCACTTACCTCTTTCTCTGTAAATGCCCCCTCAAAGATTGCCCAGCCCTCGTCATTCAAAGGAAAATCAGTTGACCCAGAGTCGCAAAAAGTGTTTGATCTGGTCAAGAGTGGCACTCAGTTCTGGGCGTATTGTGTTGAGTAGTAGGCCCCAAAGAGATACACTATGTCTCTAGGGTAACCCTGGGTGTAGTACTACACTACGCTTGCAGAGCGTGCATAGTTTGCAAAAATATGCGCTACGTGAATTGCACGTAGCACTGTGCAAAATCACGTAACGGGCATTTTTTGCTTGCTCGCGGTCCTCAACGTCAAGTTTGCGACCGTGAGCGAGCAAAATCAACATCCCGGCAAGACTTTTTTCTCGTTCGCGATCTGCAACATCAAGTTGCCATTTGGGAGCGTGGAAAATAAACTTCCCGGTGAGATTCTCAACGCAGGGAGGTCAGGTTTCTCTATGCGAGTGGTCGCGTATGTTCGCCAATGCTCGCGATGAGAAACTACCAGTCCGCGTTGAGAAAGCTGCCGCTCGAATACAAATCTACTCGAGCGGCAGAAAACAACCGCTTGCACTGCACAAGATGTCGTTTGCAATGATTGCACAGTGCGGACAAGCATCCGGCACTGTGCAATCAGTACGAACAGCATTTTCCCTATCGTACCACGCAGAATTTAGTTAAATCTTTGCCCAGTCAAGATGGGTCCTTAGGGCCTGCATAGGGTTCTCTGTGTAGTGCACCATGAGGGTACCCACCTTGGTCTCAAGGGATGTACGGTCTGAATTGATCTTGTGCTCAGCTAGCAAGGAATCCCTCCTCTGTTGTCCGCTCAGCATCACCTTACAGGCCACCTACAAAACTCTATGGTAACCTTCGTTGACTGTGAAATAAGATCGGAGATGTTGGCAAAGTTGTTCTGTGCTCTCTGGGCATCTGTTTGCGAACATCCTCATCCTTCACTGTATGAGGGGCAGAGGGGAGATCTTCATGGCCAAATCAATGTGAAACGGGCTGAGGTCAGTCATACCCTCTTCTAAAACATTGCAAGGTGTCACCTGGGGATGCAAGGTCCCCTGCAATAAGAAATATCAGTACAGGACTGAGTCCCAAGTGGACAGAAGACAAAAGTATTTTGCCCCTCTCAGAGGGGTTGAGTAGGCACCACACATCACAAAGAGCATGGTCCATTTGGAGATCACAAAGCAGTGCTCTAACCTATCTGTTTTGGGTGCCTGTCCATCCAGACCGGTCTAGAGTTGGGTCTGAGGCTAGGTTCCAGTCTTCCACAGCACATCCAGTGTCCTACTAAACTTCTGTTGGAGCTGCAAGAGACGAACCAGGAAGTTAGTTTTATCGGCAATAGGTTCCTAAATCAACCACTCTATCATGGAGCATGGCAGTATTTGTAACTCTGCATATGCCCTCACAATTGCCCTCCATGCCTGTCCATGTCTGGTGGACGCCCCAGCCAGCGTATCAGTATTGCCACTCCTCACTTCTTGGTGCAACCCATCGCAGAGGAGGGCTGTCCTGCGTCATTAACAGTCCTACTACTACTACTGATGACTATGCCCACCCAAAACACAATCCAGCTTATTGGACTCCTCAGGGGATAGGTATGTCTCCTACACTAGGGCTATGCCTGTCGGTTTAGTGTGCAGGTAGTGTAGGATTGTCTCGTGTTTGATATAGTATGTCAGGCTAGTTAAATTCAGGTCACTATTGCCAAGGGTGTGAACATTTCCATAACCATGTGCTCGGAGGGGACAGTAGGGGCTGTAAGTGGGATCATTCTACCAGGGGTGTGTCACAATGAGCCCGACAGGGCTCAGGTGTAAAAGTAGGTCTGCAGGAAGGGAGGTAAGGGAGCTAAAACCAGGGCTGGGAGGAGAACTATTTACTTTCAGCCTCGGGATTGAACCTGTGCCACGTGAGCTTGACTGGTGCCTGCACCATCCACCAATCACATGGACAGGGTGGGGCATCTCCCTAAGCTGGGTGGAAGAGATAGAGAGCCACATTGGAGTAGTATGATGCCAGGCCATGATGATCCATCGATTGTGCAGGAAGCAGCCAGTGCAGGTGAGTGGGATCTCTGTGGGAGGCACAGAGGGCCCAACTGGGGCCCCTGTAGAGATCTTCAAGGCACCTAATTCTGGAATGCAAGGTGGGGGAAGTAAGGAGACCTCTGTCCTCTACAGGTGTGGGGGTGGGGATCTGGAGTGGGTGGAGCTACTGCCCAGAATTGCAGGGGGATCTAAGGAATTCAGCTCACCTGAAAGGGTGCAGAAACCAAGGGAAGGGGATGAGGAGGGCCACTCAACTGGCCAAACAGCTAGTTCAAACAACCTTGAACAGGCAAGAAACAAATACTCGAAGTAGAATGGCACTTAGAACATGCATGTCAAAAGGATTCTTTCAGGTCTCCACAGTCTCCCCATCTTCTCTGGCTAGTTGTTTCAGTGAGGAGTATAATGTGTCTTTGTCGCTGTCCTTATGGACCATCTCCATCCCCTGATGGAGTACAGCTCTGTCCGGTTCCCTTCCGGAAGTCCCACTCCCTCCCCAGTGCTGGGAGTGAGACCTGGGAGGGATGAATCAACTTGGTTGGTACTGTCCCAGAGGACTGATGAGGCCTTGGTGAGTCCTCGAGTGAGTCCAAGAATTCTTTAAAGTCTGGGATCCATGAATTCCCGGGTCTGCCCCTCAAAAGTCAATTTCATCTTTGCCAGGTCTAACAGTCCATATTTTAGATCCCAATGGCGCATCCTAGGATGGAGTACCAAACCTCCTCCACTGGGCATTTTTGGAAGCTGAGTAATCTGTTGCAAACAAGATCTTGTCACCACCGATGAGGTGAGATCCTGATAACTTCCTGGCAGCTTGCAGGTTCGGCTGTGTATGTTGATGGCACAGTGCACAGGTGATGATAGGGCAGGAGGTGTTTGTGTTGGAAGCAAAGCAGAAGTGGATTCCATGTGCTCACTGGAATTTGAGGTCTCTGGGAGGCACAGGTCGAGGAGCTCTGGGAACACTGATGTAAGGTAGAAGATCATGTTGAATTTTTCCATGCCTTCTGGGACCCCCATAGATCCAGAAATGTTTTCTTCTCCCTCTGTACTCCAAGTCAGTCACTTTCCAATGTAGGAACTCTATGTCACATCCCCAATCAGGGAGATGGTCAAAATGAGTTTCCACGGCATCCAGACGGTTATCCACCCCATCCAGCCACACAGGAATTGTCAAAATGTCCTAACAGATGGATTTGACTTCTGATGTGAAGTCAGATATTTTAGTGTCCATTGCTGTGAGAGTGGATCCAATGGACAAGATTTCCATGAGTAGTGCCTCCATGTCTGATGTCTCCGATGTTGCAGAAGGTGTCATATTCAGAGGCGGTTTGGAATATTTCACTGAGTCTGAAAAGAGGAGCTGCCATGCAGGATGCTGGTGGGTCAACATGTTGGAGAGGAGCAGATACAGTCAGAGCACGTATGTAACAGTACATTGGCCCCAGTTCAAGCTACCAGACAGATGTGTGGTCTTAGAGAGGAAAGAGCTTATCCCCCTACAAAAAGGATGTGATGCATGGTTTCCTGATCAAAAGAGGAGGATGGGTGGGGGCCTTTCGGCACTAGTCAGAAATTGTCTACAGGGCGTAGGCACTGAGTGAGAGGCTGCCCGCTCAGCCCCCACCGTATAAGGAACTAGAACAGCTGGGGCAGGGAGATGGTGAGGGCAGGCGGGGTATCTCGCACCCAGCTTAGGTGTACCAAGATATCCAAGGTTAATCCAGTCACACTGAATGCCAGAGCATGGATGTGTACCTGTGTGGCTGACGCTGATGAAGGGGGTAGATGCACACTCCAGTTATCAAAGTTGGGGATCTGCTATCAAAGTCTCCACTTCCCTACCAGGGACCCAGTGCCTGGGGGCAGGGAATGGAAGGGGACCCATGGCCCACTCAAACTCCTCAGGGAGTTGAAGTTGTGGTGACATAGGTGGGTGTTGAGGTTATGCAGCCCCATGGAGAGAGTCCACAGTCCATGTGCTGAGGTAATCCAATCTGTGGCCTCTTTGGCCTCGAGAAGTTGCAGCCAGGATGCACCCACAGGAGCAGCAACCCACTAGGACCCAGAGATAGCTGCTGTGCTTTGTGTGGGTTGGGCCTGCCCATGAGACCCGGGCAGTGTCTGGTGGTGAGGAGACATCCGCCCAAAAGAGAAGGTTCTGTGGCCCCTCGATGCTGCTCGGTGGTGAATGAAGGGGCTCTGAGCAACTGCTATAGAATTCATGGTGGTTGCAATGTGATCCTCTGCGAGTCATATTACTATGATGGGGGGGACCGGGGGGAAAAAGAGTTTATATGGTGGCGGCGTCTATCGGACACCGCCAGCCATATTAGGATGGGCTTTTGCAGATGCCTTTCCGTGGCGGCAATGCCGCCACATAAAGGCATGTGGAGTCTGCTTTGGGGGCCCATCGCGGGGCCCCAAGGACTCTGGGGGGATGGGGGTGCACATGGCGGGTACCGATGGTACCCCCCAGCAGTTCCATGGAAGTGCACAGCATGCCTTCCTGCAGGCGGCGCTGAGTGCACCGCCCGCCACAATGGTTGGAATGCTGGATGCGCCCGCCACTGTGGCGGGCGCATCCTAATGCTGGCCAAGGGGCCCCCGTCCTCATGGCGGGCAGTCCAGATCACCGGTAGGATGACGGGCGGACAAAGTCCGCCCGTCATCCTCATGGCCCCCTTAGTCTATAAACCACAACCCCTCCTTGAGTCAGCCTTGGACTGCTCTTCCTCACTACCCTGAGAGTCAAGTGCTGAAAGGGTTACTTGATACCAATCTTAAGGGTCCACAGAATTCAGGACCCTAGACAACAGAAAAAAAAGACCTGAGTTGCCTCAATTAAGGTCTAATGATTTCTGATTGCCATGGGATAACCCAACCTGAATTTCTAACTAAACCCTGCTACGCTTTGCTTGCCCTCTATGCCCTGATGAATCACATGCATCCCCCTATCGCTTTAACCACCCATCTGAGGTTTGTGGCAGGAAAGGAAGGGGTGGGTTTTTGGGAGGCTGTGTAAGATCTCCTAAATCTTATCCACCCACCAGTCACTCTGCAATGTACTCTAGAGTAGCAAAGAACAGGATGAAATGTCATGTATGCCACGGATAAAAGGGTTGGAAAGGAAGCAAGATAAGTTACTTAAGCCAAATCCCCCTCGAGCTATCACCCCTCAATACTTTACATTTAGTTTGGCAACTGAGGTTGTGATGTAAGAGAGAATGTCAAGGGAAGATTGTAGCTCAGACCTGCAATCCCACTCTCCTCTTAGTTCTTGTGATGGCTCCCTGTCACACTCTCTTGTTCACGTCCTCAAAGTTTGGACAGCCTCCTTCCCTTATGCAACACATCGGCCAAAGGGAGTGGAGCTGAGGTCTTAATGGCTACTAAAAAAGGAAAATATAGGGTGCTACTATATGTAAAAAAACAAACTGGTCTTCCACTACCTCCTGGTCCCTTCTCATGGATCATGGAAGGGACTTTTGTTTCTACTGGTGAGCAAATGGAAACATGTATTCCGGACACTGGAAGCACCCATTGTAATCATAATTTCACTTTTGCTTTGTGATTTTTAAGCGAAAATATTTAAATCCCTCTTTAAAATGAATTTTATAGTGAAGTTACGGTTACTAAACAAACTTAGAAACTGGCCAGTTGAGTAAACCTTAAGTTGCGTCCCATTATACTTCTGACAGCTTTTATAACACAAAATCCAGACATAACAGCTCATTGTTTGTGGGAAGACTTGAAATAGTTTTCATATTTCTAGAATGATTTCACGATGACAGGCCCAACCCACTCTGAGGAACTTTGTAATTTCCCATTAGTTAATCAACAACTTATTCAGGAAAAGTTAACAAAATCTGACTACCCTTATTCCAATCAGTGAACATCGGCTGCTGTACCTAGCCTATAGTTAGTGACATCTTGCAAACAACAGCTTCAACAATCTCTCCCATGTGCAGACAGAGGCCCTATTCATGAAGTTAAATTGACATGTGAACATTCACTACAAGTAAATGTACTTATACCTTTTTTAGTAACTTTACTACTTTTGTCTGCTCACCATTTATGAGTGTGTGCTAAGTTTAGTTCAGTTTATTTATTATGTCAGCTTATAAACATAAATCATACTATATAAAATTATGAAATCCTCATTGATACAGTAAAAATAAATAAACAGAATTTTAATATAATGACCAGTTTAGAAACAAAAGGCAACAGAGTAGTTTAAACATGTTGTAGGTTCATCCTGGATGGCTGAAAGCCATCAAATGCAACTGATAAAGTGCTCATTACAATTAGCAGGTGATTCATATGCGATTTTAGTCACCAAAATTATGACAACACGGGAGATTCCAGAAATTCTTGCCAAAGGCAGTTGGAAAATATGCTAGGTAAAGTAAACAAGGCCCTTGCAACGAATAGTCCCCAAATAACCATGTTTGAGTGCCTCATGCATTGGTTTATTAGTGAAAGTTTATATAACTCCGAATTCCAAAAGAAGCACATTTGCAATTTCATAGACGATTTCACCTACTCAGTGATTTTCCGTGAGCACTGCTATTCTTGAATAATCAGAGGCGTCTAATACAAGAAGCATAAGATACATTAATTTGCAAATTAATGTCACTGAAACGGGACAGAATAATCAAAACATTTTAGAATAAGTGCCACGAAGAATAAGGAAGCATAAAGACATTCTATAAACAAGAAAATAAGTTTAAAGGGTCACCACTTGTCCCTGCTAAGTGTTTTGTGCATAACACTGCTAATTAATTAAAGCACTTCTATAGTTTACAAATGTGCCCTGGAAAAAGTGACATGATACCATTAAATTACTATTAATTAAAGCACTTCTTAAATATAGACATTTTACTTTCTAAATCGAGGCCGCGTGATTTTCCATGCTGCATAGAAGTCGGAGGTCACTGGGTTAAAAATAGAGGGGCATATTATCAAAAACGGAGTTAAAATTATCGCCTCTTTAGCGGCAGGAAACTGCTGCTGAAGCGGCGACAACGGGCTTGATAATATGCCCTTGTGAATTCCCATAGAAGCCCAGGTTCAGACCAGAACCTGAGCTCCTATGGGAATTCACAAGGGCATATGATCAAGCCCATTATCGCTGCTTTCAGCGATAATTTTAACCCCGTTCTTGATAATATGCCCCAGAGTTGGTAACAACTCTTAGGCATAAGTTCAGGATAGCCTTACAATTTCGGATGTCATACTTTTTGAAGAGGGGACAAAGATATCTCCTCCTTTCATCCACGCATTACAAGAAGGGGAAGGTGGTTAACGCCACTAGTCTTTGACCAGTTCCGTGTGAAGGACTATATGGGGAGACACATTGGCCTACATTTCTTGAGCAATTTATGAGTGCAAAGCTATTAAACAATGTAGGCTTTCATGCACCCACCCTGTAGAAACATCGTATATCACAGTATATTTACTACTTTTCTACCACATTTGACAACCGATATCGGAGCTGAGATCTCCCTATAGTAAAGTGTCAGGAAAAGTTGAAAGATTTTTTGTTTTTTTTAATGTGTAAAACGATTTTTATTGTAATTATTAATGTTCATTAATTTTATATATTTATTTTGAAGATAGAACCATATAAAATATATTAAAACATTAATAAATAAAGAACATAAATCCCATCTCAAGAAATTATATTTTTATTATGTATTAACAATTATTAAAAGTGATGCATTCAATTAATTAAACATAATATATATTTACATGTGAATTAATGTTACATTCACTTTTCAAATTAAAAAGTTATTAAAATATTTTAAAATAAAATAGTATATGTTTTAGTTATAGATTTTCTAACATTAAATTGTATTCATATTCATAAATATTTCAACTACTTAAATTTAATCTAGCATTAGTTTCAATGGGATTTTAGTTGATATCCCTATCGTCATTATTTTATGTGGTAATGAGTTTCAGTACCAGTGGGTGGGCACATGTGTTGCTTGACCTACTGCAGCTCTAGGCCGGTGTACATTTACTATGTTAGCTTTAATAATTTTAGAAGGGATGGGTACGTATACTTTTTCCCATAGGCACAGAATGGGTAAAAACCTTTGATACATATGGCCCGTAGTCTGTTAACAATTGGTTTACTGTTTTGTGGGTGGTTGTATGACACTCCCTAAACTCCTCTAGTTGTAAATGTTCCCCATTTTCCACCAACTCCCCTTGGTCTTTTCTACATTTACTACTGAAACATATACCCTAGTTGTGTGATAAGATCTTCGCTGTCAGGGTGAAGATCACCACATATAACAGAGAGAGAGTAGTACTACTAAGCATACTACGAATTGCACTTGTCCCTGTACGTTACTGTAAGGAGGCCTCTTCCTCAATTGAGGAGTCTCTGACAAGTATGCAGAATCCCAATTGCGGTAGTAATATTGCCAGTAGTTGTAATTTTATAGTTGTATATGACGTTTTTACTGACTCCACCAACTGCTTCGGGGATGGGAACATGTAAATCTACTCTTTTGAGTAACTTTATACTTCCAAATGGTGAGGTGCCAAAAGTAGCAATGTTACTCAAAAATTTAAGAGTAAATGTACTTAAATTAAATGTACATGTGTAGATTTACTTTTGTGAATCAGTCCCTTACACTTTTCCATATGCATTACAAGAATCCCAGGATGTCAACTCGATGTTGGGATTTGATCCTGGTTCTCCAGTTTCAAAGTCAGCAGCCCTGGCTTCTAGGCCACATCTCATCTCCCACACATGCAGTGTTGCTTATTTTCCAGCTTCAAAATCAAGACCAGCTCCTCTGAATGAAGTACGTTTTTATTTAATATATTTGAGATCTTCTTTTAATTCAACTCACAAAATGAGCAGCACTCACATCATGTCATTTAGAAATGTCCAGAAGTGACATGTTTTGTTGTTGCTGCTACAAGAGTAAGTACACCTTTGGATTCTCATTGGACCTCACATGTACCAGCTATCCTTATCAGTTGTGAACTGACACATACTTCTTCAGATCAGTAACTGGGGCACACTTGTTCTTAAAAGGCAGTTGCTAGTACTGGATATAAGCAAGATTTCAAAGACCCAGAGAAAAATGCAAATATTTCTAAAATTGTGATGAAGATGAGAACTTTACCATGCTCTAACTTAAGAATACCAGATACATTACTAAGGAACTATAAAAAATAATTCAAGAATTCATGAATATTTGAATCATTCACAATCGAATTGGGCTCCACAAAATGATAGGAACATCTTAAACTAAAGAAAACCAGGCAGCAACTATCAAGGAATGGTGGGACAAAAGTAGATATGTGGAATGCCTCATTAATCTCAACCACTTCTATTCAGGCTGGGCTGCATTCCTGTCCATTGGTTTGACTTGTTTCTTACATTACTAACTGTTGGGATGGAAATGTCAGCTGCATGGTAATGATTTGCACCACTGCCCTGCATAATTGTACTGTTGTCTGGATTCCAAAAGCTGTTTTTGTGTCAGCGGCGAACATGGATCATGGAGGTGTACCATAACATAGGCCTCGCTCATTGTTTGCGATATTTTGGATCAGTAGGGGCACCTAAAGCACTACTTTCATAGTAGTGGAAGGCTACTGCCTTCACCATGAGTTAAGCAGCACGAGTGTGGTCGTGGCAGCATACTGTGTGTTGATTAGTAGTAGTGACCAGGATCGTTTTTCCCTGTGTCACTGGAGTGAGTCCTACAGGCCCACTCAACTTTCTTAAAGTTCCACTGCTGTGTGCTTAACTCACTCTTGTCCTACATCAGGTAGATGTGGAGTGCTGTATAGTTGAGGAGTAATGACTCAGTGTTAGTTGTATGTGTGCCTGGGAAGGGTACAGTACAAGGATGGTGCAGTACTGTGCAGTACAGGTGTGTTTAGTACATGTGCGGGGTGTACGTATGCCTGGGAGCTATAGATGACATGAAGGATGTAGTACTGTGCGTGCACAGACTGAATGTGCTGGGTGTATGTGTGCTTGCTTGAAATACAATACAAGAAGGGTGAAGAGTTGTGCAGTGCGCACATAGTGAGTTTGTGTGCTGGCAGTGCATGTGTTTTAAAAGAAACACACCTTGGTTGGATATAGGTAAGTTTCAATACTGAACAGTGTGCGCAGATTGAATGAGCATACCAAATATACGTGAAGAGGTAAATGTACAATGCATAGAGGTATTACTGCTGGACAGTAAGTGTCCTCAGAGTGTACACTGAGTAAACGTGCCTGCAACCGTACATTGGGGCCGATTAGGATGGCGGACGGACTTGCGTCCGTCCGCCACCCCTGAGTAGGAGGGACCGTCCGCATGGGCAGCGGCGGTCCCTCCATGGCAATTAGGATGTGACCGCCACCCTGGCGGTCACATCCTGTATGTTTTACATTGCGGCGGGTGCTGCTTGAAGCAGCACCCGCCGCAATGAAAAAAAATGAAAGCTGTGCATTTGCATGCACAAAGCGGCAGGCACCGCGCGGTGCCTGCCGCTTCGTGCACGCAAAGGCAGATGTGCACCCCCCATGCAACCTTCACCCAGGGGGCCCGCAACGGGCCCCAAAGTGATTGTCCGTATGCTCTTCCACGGCGGAAAAGCCGCCGTGGAAAAGCATGACTTTCCCTACATCCTAATATGGCTGTGTCTGATAGACACCGCCTGCCATGTTAGTGTTTTTCTGCTGTGGTCGCCTTCCGACCGCGGCGGAAAAGCGGCAGACAGATTGTGAGACCCACCAGCCATCCTGATTTGGCGGTGGGTCTTTCAGGCCTCCTCGGCGGATTTCCCGCATACTCCGGGCCGGCGGTGGCTTCCGCCGGCCCGGAGTAAGCGGAAAATCCGCAATCATAATGACCCCCATTGTGTGGAGGACCCTGGGTTTCATTTTGGGAAGCCCAGGCCTGCCTGTTAAAAACATGAGGTGGCGAGGAATCCTCACGGACAGATTTGGGTATTGCTGCATTCCTGTGAGCTGGTGGGAACACACTGGAGGGAAGGAAGAGACTCCCTTAACATCTCAAAATACTGCTCTTTCATTCAGTGATAGATCACAAGGAAAGGGCTGGACACTTCTCAGGAAGGGAGATGGGGCAGATAGGAGAATCATAAAGATTAGGGCAGAGGATCTGGGATTAACCCCTTGATCCACATATCACTGTAGCTGACATCCAAGTGTAAACTCTCGCCACTCTCATGAATTATGTTGTGGATAATCAGCTTTGGAGTTGTGCCTGATGTGACAGACCTCTTTCCTGAAGAAAGGTGAAATCGGGAAGTGTTCAGTTAAAAAGGAAGTAGAACCCCATATAAAACTTCACAGACCCGGAAACTAAATCACAATTGGTGTCTGGAAAAGAACTATAAGAAGAGTAGATTGAGTTTCCAAAAAAGTGTCACCTGCCAAGAACATGAAAAAGGTGGAATGCGCACTACCACTTTGTATATTTTGTAAATTTGTTGCATGCCTCCGGGGTTTCACTCTCTGGTCAGGAGTGTGAGTAGAGTATACAATAAGTAGTGTCTCCTGGTTAGGGGATGTCCCCCTAAGCACAGCATCAAGCCCACAATGTTTTTTTTTCTCCAGAATTGATGGTAAATAAGTACACAATCCTTTGAACTTTGATGAAAAGTAACAAACTTATGCTGTGTTCTTTCTATGTTTTATATTGTTTATTCATATCACAAGAAGCTTCCAATGAATAGTTACAGTGTCAATCAAAATTTCAGGCGAACCTTTTCTGATGCATTTCGGTCCATTACAGACCTTCGTCAGGGGTCATTATCTATGACAAATGTAATGTGATGAATAAGGGGGAGCCAGACCGAAGCAAAATAGTTAGACAAATATACATCTTATTGGTGAAATGGACCAAAAGTCAAAAGAAAATGCGGTGAAAAAGTGGGTGACTCAAAGCTACAAACATGTGTGTATCACAGGATGTGACCTTGAGTCAGAGTGTGGACAGGTGTGTATAACTCAAATCGGGATGAAAACGGCTGATGTCAGAAATCATCGCTGCTTTAGAGAATGTTTTAGTTCATTCAAGCTTAGATTTCAACATGTGGTCCAAAAGGGGGTGGTGATGGACAAAGCATCTGAACCAATTAAACACTCACACCCAGTCAACAGAACTGGGTTTAATCCATCACCGTTCTTTAGCCCACTCTGCCACCCCAGTTCAGACATGGCCATATGCAAATCAGTCTGAATCTGTGCCTCATGGGAACAGTCCAGCCCAAACTGCCAAGCCATGCCTTCCCGGGACCGGAATCAAGCTTCCTAGGACCGATATCTGGCATTACAGCCGTCTTCAGCCAGGCTTGCTTGAATCCAGCGGCAAAGTGAGCAAGGCACTCAAAGTCTGAGCATACCCTGCCAACTTATGGTGAACAAAGTGGTACAAAAGGGGGTGGTGATGGACGGAGCATCTGAACCAATTATACACTCACACCCAGTCAACTGATCTGGGTTTAATCCATCACCGTTCTTTAGCCCACTCTGCCACCCCAGTTCAGACTTGGCCATATGCAAATCCGTCTGACCCTGTGCCTCATGGGAACAGTCCAGACCAAACTGCCAAGCCATGCCTTTCCTGGACCGTAATCAAGCTTCCTAGTACCGTTTTCTGGCATTACAGCCGTCTTCAGCCCGGCTTGCTTGAATCCAGTGGCAATGTGAGCAAGGGACTCAACGTCTGAGCATACCCTGCCAACTTATGGCGAACAAAGTGGTACAAAAAGGGGTGGTGATGGACGGACCATCCCATGAGGCACAGGGTCAGACTGATTTGCATATGGCCATGTCTGAACTGGGGTGGCAGAGTGGGCTAAAGAATGGTGATGGATTAAACCCAGATCTGTTGACTGGGTGTGAGTGTTTGATTGGTTCAGATGCTCCGTCCATCACCACCCCTTTTTGCACCACTTTGTTCGCCATAAGTTGGCAGGTATGCTCAGAAGTGAGTCCCTTGCTCACTTTGCCACTGGATTCAAGCAAGCCGGGCTGAAGACGGCTGAAATGCCAGAAACCGGTCCACGGAAGCTTGTTTCCGGTCCAGGGAAGGGATGGCTTGGCAGTTCGGGCTAGACTGTTCCCATGAGGCACAAGGTCAGACTGATTTGCATATGGCCATGTCTGAACTGGGGTGGCAGAGTGGGCTAAAGAACGGTGATGGATTAAACCCAGATCTGTTGACTGGGTGTTAGTGTTTGATTGGTTCAGATGCTCCGTCCATCACCACCCCCTTTTGTACCACTTTGTTCGCCATAAGTGGCAGGGTATGCTCAGACGTGAGTCCCTTGCTCACTTTGCCACTGGATTCAAGCAAGCCAGGCTGAAGACGGCTGAAATGCCAGAAACCAGTCCTCGGAGGCTTGTTTCCGGTCCAGGGAAGGGATGGCTTGGCAGTTCGGGCTGGACTGTTCCCAAGAGGCACAGGGTCAGACTGATTTGCATATGGCCATGTCTGAACTGGGGTGGCAGAGTGGGCTAAAGAACGGTGACGGATTAAACCAAGATCTGTTGACTGGGTGTGAGTGTTATAATTGTTTCAGATGCTCCGTCCATCACCACCCCCTTTTGTACCACTTTGTTCGCCATAAGTTGGCAGGGTATGCTCAGACGTGAGTCCCTTGCTCACTTTGCCACTGGATGCAAGCAAGCCGGGCTGAAGATGGCTGAAATGCCAGAAACCGGTCCTCGGAAGCTTGTTTCCAGTCCAGGGAAGGGATGGCTTGGCAGTTCGGGCTGGACTGTTCCCATGAGGCACAGGGTCAGACTGATTTGCATATGGGCATGTCTGAACTGGGGTGGCAGAGTGGGCTAAAGAACGGTGATGGATTAAACCCAGTTCTGTTGACTGGGTGTGAGTGTTTGATTGGTTCAGATGCTCCGTCCGTCCATCACCACCCCCTTTTGTACCTCTAGATTCCAACATGCAGCTTTTCCTCATGGAATTTCTATACTTCACACTTTACCACAGCTACTTCAAGTGGGAAGATCAGTGGCTTTTACGGCTCATCGGGACTTCAATAGGAAATTGTGCTGCTCCTAGATATGCCAATATTTTTATACAGAAATCTGAGGAAGACAACATCTTGAGTACTAACATCTGGAGAGAACACGCTTTGAAGTTTCTCAGGTACATAGACAACATCTTCATTATATTGTGAGAATCGCAACATGAGATCATGGACGCCTTGGACGCACTAAATGGAATCAATGATCATATACAATTCACTTTTGAAATTCATCAACACACTATGACATTTCTAAATGTCCAAATTTGAAAAATGTCCAACAAATAAGAAACCAACATATTCCGAAAACAGACAGAAATAACCTCTTACATTATAACAGTTACCACCAACAATCGCTCAAAAATCATTTACCATATTCTTAGCTGTCTCATGTGAAATGCATTGCATCTCAACCGGATATTTGTGTTGAACAAACTGAAGCAATGTTGATGAAATGTACTCTACGAGGTTATCCACAACATGTCTTGGAACAAGTCAAATTTCGCAGTACTTTAAAAACTCTAACTGAATTACTTTAAAAAAACAAAAAAACTGTCCGATGACGAATGGTGGTGGTGTCCAAATTTTCTACCATAAGTGATCGCTTCAAACACACCATTAAGAAACATTGCCACATATTAGCCTTGGAACCTGATTTCTCTGGGTATTATTCTTGAGAAGATACCCCAATGCTCAGGTGCAGAAGGAGAGTTTTTGCATACATCGTCATTAGCAAATCTAATAATGAGTTTAACCTGGCATTTCTGGAGATATACCATTCCCCTCTTTTGTGAATTGGTTTAATAATTGCACCCACCATGTTTCAGACATGATGCCTGTTAATGAGACCCATTTGTAGAAAGAACAGAGTAAATTTGCCCACCATAGATGATTGGCCTTTTAAAATGACGGCTGGTAGGCCATCTGAGCCTCGTGCTCAAGATGGTTTCAGGTTGCCAATCATATCTGCACCAATGACAGTATCCAATAAAGATGCTAAATTGGCAGCTTCTGCTAAACCATTATTCGTTGCAAGGGTAACACCTTGTTGGGGTCATTGATATAGATCCAAGATACATTCTGCCCATTGGTCTTCAGTTACCTGTGCCTCCTGGTGACAGGAGATACAATTATCTCTATATTCACCAGGGGGAAAAGTTCCTTGAATTGCCTTTAGATTTAGCATCATTCATT
This sequence comes from Lissotriton helveticus, assembly GCF_964261635.1. NCBI lineage: Eukaryota > Metazoa > Chordata > Amphibia > Caudata > Salamandridae > Lissotriton > Lissotriton helveticus. Next base: position 1,664,285,330 of record NC_136059.1, read on the forward strand.
TCAGCCCTGTTTGCCCCAAAGAATTCTCCTTTTTCGCTGTCACAACATACTATATTTTCTTTTTGTTTCTTGTATCTACTTAATCACATTTAAACAATTGTCTCTCATTAACTTACAGAGAATCTTATTAAGTCACCTTCTTTCTGTTTTATAGTCCCCATCAAACCACCCTGATGAAACCTGTGTTTTACTTCTAATGTGGGGTGCCCTACACTGGCATCTTGCATTTTTAAATGCTGCAGAACTGATTTTATTATTTGGGCATTCCAATTTATATTGCACGGCCCCTTTGCACTTGGTAAGTGTTCCTCCAGTATTATCTTATACAAAGCTTTAATATTGTCATCGGAAATCCAGGTCCTAGTCTTTTTCTTATGTATCGCTGTATCTACTATTGACACTGATTTCTTCATTTGGCCCTGGTGACCTAAAGTCGGTACCACATCACAGTGATCACTGTCACCCAAATCAATAACTTTAAAGTTGTCAATAAGTTTAAATGGATCTAAGGAAACAAACGTATAATCCATTGGGACTGGCAAAATTACCAAATTTAAAAGGGACTCATGCTGGACTGCCACCTGTTTTGTGTCCATTAAGACTAATGAAATTATGATGTCTTACAAGAGATAGCATTTGGGCAACTCTACCAATATTTTCTCCCTTGACTGCGACAGCGGAGGGTATTTCACTTAAATTTAATAAGTCAGGGTAGTCATCATCCAGCTGATGAATTTGAATCTTTAAGTTAAGATTGTCTCCCACAATAAAAAAAAAGAAATCAGGCGAAAGAACATGCTCACACTGTGGTCAAGATTCCGTAAGTCATCAAAGAAAGATATTGCTCTAGGCAAGACATAAATATTTAAACAAAGCAGGGAACCTAAGAAATAGTCATGCTACGAAGGAGCAATATGGCAAGTCAACTACAGGTTGACAAAGTTTGAACCTTCTTTGCGTAAAAAACTGAGACCATAGTCATTTGGTCCCAGGAGGATCGACCATGCTTATTTACTGATGCATTCACATGACCAGCACAAGACGGCTCTCCTCAACCACTTTTCCTGATGAAATGTATTGAGTATTTCTCAAGATTTTGATTAATTTGGACACCTGACAAGTTTTTGAAACCGTAAGTGTTCTAAATTAATACTCTTAGTGGGGCTGTTTGCCCAACAGTCTATGTGTGATCCCTCATACCACCATCTCCCTACCTCAAACTCAGGAAATGATTGGTCTGCCATTGATTTCAGCAATGATGATTCCAGTCATTGTCATAGATGTCATTGGAGGCTGAAACTGTTATTATTTGGCCTTGGTTACCAAGCACCTTATGTATGTGTCCCTGTCTGAAAAATAGGTATGGCCAAGTAGGAAAATTCAACTTGAGTTGTGGTCAACCCACAATGTATCGTTAGACATGACGGATGGAGACTATAAGATTGCTGTTCCGTGCCTGCCTCCTCTAGATTCTTACAGGTTTCTATGCTGCTGGCCAGAAACTCGGTTGTCACTTTCTGGATTACCGAGGTGAATACTTTTGAAATTTCACCCGAGTCACCTTGCACCCATTGCTCTTAACAACACCCACCAAGGTCATATCTGAAGGAGCAATCACTTTTACTAAAGGAACAGAGGAAAAAAATGGATAGGAGGTTACCTGAATTCAGCAGCCGAATTTAGGAATTCATCTTTTCCTTCTTAAGAAGTTGGAAGAATAAAACATTTGTGCTCTGCACTTCACACACAATGTATCTCTGTCCTGGTTAATTGCTCTCTGTAGCATCCTCATTAACTTCACTGATTTTATCCTTTGACTCAATGCACTCTGATCTTCTGAGAGGGGATCATTACTGTGACACCAATTGAAATGGTGCTTTGGAGGCCACCTACCAGAGCTATTAACAGGCTCACCAGTCCTAATCTCAGGGGGTAAAGTAGATTTGTTTTCATATACCACCACTTTTGCCCAAAGCGTTATCTTTTGACTTCACCCGAGCCCTTCATTGGCGACCTCTTTTCCTCCGATAATTGGCTCAAGTGCCTTCGCTCAGATGTTTTGTTTTCTTTTTGGCTTGACTTTGTGTCAACTCTTCCTTTGAGACTTCCTTTCTACTTTTGCCCTGCTAAGTTCTTAGGGCCCTTCTTCCAACTGAGTATAAAGGAATACATTGTGCAAGTGTCTGCTTTGTCCATATCTCTCACTAGTTTTATACACCAAGGCATTGGCAGCTTCTGTATTATCAATAAAGTATTTGTTCTTTTTCATCTCAGTCCTTCTATGGTTACCCCCTCCTGGTGTTCCCTTTGATGGCTCCTTAGCTTTTTCTGAGTTGTTAATTAAGCCATTCTTATACCTTCTGAGACAGAGATTTGTGATGCCCGCTGAAATTTTGTCAAAGCTTAGGCAACCATTAGATTAACTACCTAAATAAGAGACTGGAAACTGGTTGCCACAGAGATTGCAAATAGGGACGAGAAATATAGATAACTCTTATATATCTCTCTCTTCCACCAATGTATTCTTATATCCCTCTCCCAATCTATAAAAGCTTTGCCATAGCCGTAACCCACTGCTCCCTATTTTGGTGGTGACTCAAGTGATCACAGCTCGTGCCACCACTAAAGCCCAAAATATTATCCCACGTTTTGTGTTGCCGAAGCTACCTCCACAAAACGGCCAAGCATGGCGGTTAAGGGATTTGGCATTTTGTATTTGTCAAACAGGCAGCTTATTTCCTGAAACACCTTCCCCATGACGATTAAATCTTGTGGGGATTTTCCATAAAGCATACTTTCAACTGCCTTCCATCCTGCTGAAATGTTTGCATATATTGCTCTCAAAATTATACATTTTGTCTATTTATCAGGTGAGACATAAGGTGAAAAAGGAAGAAATGTTCTTTTATTAGACTGGGACTTCTAATTATGTCATGAGTCATCTGAGGGGGCTCTTCCCTTGTGAGTCTCATTAGTGGGGTAATATTTAGAGACTGACATGTCAGAAAAGGTGGATACTCTCACAAGTGCCTCTGAAATCTGTCCCATGTATGCTGGATCTAACTTCCAACCACACAGATGATGGTATTTAAAGTAATCCTGTGAAGCAGACAATGCCCGTACGCAAGCTCAAGTAAGCTTTCACCATTTTGAAACTCATACTCTTCAGACTCACTGTATCCATTACCCATTTCCAATATTTCTGAAGGAAATTTAGGTTTTCCTGATGCATAATTCATTCACTTTAGTAGGTGAATTCATCTTTTAACAAATCTTATTGAAGGAGCCTCAGAGAAGAATGAAAAAAACAGTAAATGCCCAACCTCCTTCCAGTCAACACTTGGCGTGTTTCTGTCGGCTCCCTCTGAATCCTATGCTATTGCTTATGAAGTTAGAGATCGTCCCATTTAGTCTTTCGAAGATGCCCACAGTGATGGCAAAGCAAGTCACTGAACACAACCAAGAATGTTGATTAAATAGTCATTCTTATCAGATTAATACACCCAACAACAGTTAGAAAGAGTGTCCATCCGATCTTGTTAGGCTTCCTTTTTTGAAAAACAGGGGTTTACATAGTACATATAAAAACTCATAAGCAGTATTATTTTTTATTCCCATATATGATCTCTCAAATTTTCAGTTTTAATTACATTCATTGTATATTTGGAACATATAGAAAACTCCTCAATGACATTCAGAGTTCTCTTTATGTTCACTTCTTTTGCCTTTAGAACATGTACTTTGACTCAGCCACATCCCTGGACACCTGGAAACTTGGCACCATCATTCAAGCTGAAGCATCTAAGCAACCTATGCCTCACCGACCACCTAAGCTACCACCAGCTCCTCAATGCCCCACAGTCCAGATTCAGGTCCAATCACAGTACAGAACAGTATTCACCATCACCACAGATGCCATCCGCATGATCCTTGACAGAGGAGAAAGTACAACCCTCATTCTCCTGGACCTCTTTACAACATTTGACACCATATCACACCCAATTCTCATCAGGCACCTGCACAAAATTGGCGTCCAAGCACCTTATCTCCTCTGGATCTGCTCCTTCTTAACGGGTAGAAAACAAGCTGTCAGCTGGACATCTTACTCCTCGGAAGACTGAAAACTCACCTGCAGAGTGCCTCAATGTTCATCACTCACCCCCACTCTCTTCAATGTATGCATAATCCTACCAGCCAATGTTAACCACACACACTACATCAACATCCTCTCTTACACTGATGACACACAACTCATACTCTCCCTCTCAAACAAGACCCCCACACAAGACACAGGTTCACTGCCTGCATGACCGAAGTCGCTAAATAGATTAAAGGCAACTGTCTGAAGCTCACCACTGACAAGGCATAAGTAGTGATCTTCAGCAAGAACACCATGGGACTCCAATATGGCGGCTGGGCGAATTCTGACACCACCCAGCACCCACACCAGAAACATTGGAATACTCATTTACAGCAAACTGGACATGACCGCACAAGTCAATTTTATCATTCCGCCCTGCATCAACAACCTGAGGATGCTGAGGAAGATCTTCAAAAGGCTCCCATGCAAAACTAGAACATTGGCATTTATGGCCTATACAATAGCAAGTTTGACTATGTGAATACCTTCTACGCTGGGATCCCCAAGTAACTCACCTAAAAACTACCCTCAAACTCCCACACAGAATTCACATCACACCATACCTCATGGAGCGCCACTGGCTCCAAATACACAAATATACCCATTTCAAGATCCACACACACACACATTCAAGGCACTATACAATTCGGACACACCTACCTGAACAGTTGCATCTGCTTCCACCAACCACCCAGACATCTCCGGTCCTCAGGATTCCTACTTGCACACATCCTATGCATTCACAGAACCAGATCAGGAGGACGGGGTTTCTCTTATATCACTCGTAAATCTCCTAAAGCAAGGAATGGCCTCCTGCTCCACATCAGAGCCCCCTCCTCTCTTCTTGAATTCTGCAAAAAGCTGATGACCTGACTTTTCAATTAACCAATCAACCTAAGTCAGGGTAAGGAACACACCTGCTCAGAGTTCAACGAGACCCTCACTGCTGATAGTCTACTTTAGGAATACACATAACAACATGTGTAATAATTCTAACCCCGGGTGGGTAACTATGGCCGCCAGCAGAGTTTTGCATACTCCACGTTCCGTTACGAATGCAAAGTTTAGGCAAAACTCCGACTCAGTGACAGAGCAGAGTTAGTCGGCCCCTCCACCCTCCCAAAGTAATTATAATGTAAGAAAAAAGCAATTACCTGCCGTGGCTGCCTCCTCTTCGCCATGGCCACTCTCCTTCCTCAGCCACACGCAAAACGTACAACGTAGGGGTTATCAAAGAAGAAGGACGGCGAGGACAAGGAAGGAGAGTGGCCATGGCGAGGAGGAGGCAGCCACGGTAGGTAAGTGCTTTTTTCCAACTCTGTGGAACTCTGCGTAGAGGCACTACACCTGCCCCACCCGGGCTTAATTAATTCTAATACCGAAGTATTCAAATACATAGGTATAAATAATTTCGTTTTTACACTTTGTTTTAAAAAGATTACCTCTGATTTGTATGCATATATACAAAGTATTGTTTAAGAAATACACTCTACAGTCAGTGGCAAAAGCAGCATCTGCATATTCTGCCCAGCAAGCAGAGAAAATGGGTATCCTTCAACTATTTTCATTACAGCAGCCGACCCATTATCTAATCAAAATGGCTGAAATTCTGAAACAGAATGTATAAACCAACATTTCACACAACACATAATGAATATACATTCTGTCAGCTTCTGAATCACGTGGAAAAATCATTTCCAAAACATATTTTCTTTCAAATTTTCGTTTACCCCTAAAAAACGTATAGAAGAAGACAACCACCATTTTGTGCTCAGTGGTACAGTGACTTCCATGGTGACCAAAAGCAGCAGGAGTAGGAGGAGACATCTCAGACTTTCGAATTACACACTGTCATCACCTGACTGAAGTAAGTGTAAGTTTAAAACAAAACACCTGCTTAATGAAAAGAAATAATTCATATTCTTTTAATATATTTTAAAATTATTAACAGCACTCCAGAAACAGCCCCAAATCTACACCATATAATCCAGAACACATATTTTCATCCATAAGTAAGTAAATATATAACTACATCTATTTATATCATGAAACGCTATATCGAAAATAACAAACAAATTTTTTAAATCATCTGTAAGTATTCTATATTATTTATTTTGCCAAAACAAAATAACCTTTTCTTCTTTAAATATTTCAAAATGTTTTGTGAAGGTGGTGGTCAGTGGTGGGGTGCAAAATTATTATTCTAACTCCGCCGGGTGTTTGCCTCAGGGAAGTTGCTGGAGAATGGTGGGGGCAAAATATTATTCTAACCCCGCTGGGTGTTTGCCTCAGGGAAGGTGCTGGTCAGTGGTGGGGTGCAAAACTATCATTTTAACTCCACAGGGTATTTCCGTCAGGGAAGGTGCTGGTTAGTGATGGGGTGCAAAATTATTATTGTAACTCTGCCGGGTGTTTGCCTCAGGGAAGGTGCTGGTCAGTGGTGGGGGCCAAAATTATTATTCTAAATCCAACGGGTGTTTGCCTCAGGGAAGGTGCTGGTCAGCTGTGGGGGGCAAAATTATTATTCTAACTATGCCAAGTGTTTTCCTCAGGGAAGGTGCTGGACAGAGGTGGGGCCAAAATTATTATTCAAATTCCACCAGGTGTTTGTCTCAGGGAAGGTGCTGGGCAGTGGTGGGGGGTAAAAATATTATTCTAACTCCGCCAGGTGTTTGCCTCAGGGTAGGTGCAGGCTAGTGGTGGGGGGCAAAATTATTCTTCTAACTCCACCAGGTGTTTGTCTCAGGGAAGGTGCAGTGGTGGGGGCAAAATTATTATTCGAACTCCACTTGATGTTTGTCTCAGGGAAGGTGCTGGATTGTGGTGGGGGGCAAAACAAGTTTCTAACTCCGCCAAGTGTTTTCCTCAGGGAAGGTGCTGGACAGAGGTGGGGGTCAACATTATTATTCTAACCCCTTCAAGTGTTTGCCTCAGGGAAGATGCTGGACAGTGATGAGGTACAAAATGAAAGCTGTTGGTCATTTGCTGCTTTCATAAATGTAATCATTTAACACTGGAACATACAATCAATATTCATTTTCTCACAGGCTCAATAGATCTGCAAATAACAACAGGACGAACATAACCAACAGCTGGACTTCCACCCATTGTCACCAGCACTTACTCAACTAGCAAAAGGCTTTTTAGAGGTAAAATATTTGGAAACCCTAACGATACAGCGAAAACCAACAAACACATTACGCATTAGTATCCAAAAGGTAAGACAAACAAAAATCTCTGTAAAACAAAATAAAAATGGCGAAAGCAGGCTAAGCAAAGATTAATTTCAAAGAGCTCAGTTAATCTCAACTTTTACTTTCAGACATACCCAACTTCATCCAGAAGGGAAAATACTAAGTCAGCCAAACCACCAGGAGAAAGTCCTAGACCATTAAAAGGACAAGCAAACAAGCAATAAGACCTTAATAAGGTGAGTAAAATTACAGTACACATTTATAAAGCCTATTTTTCTTTTCACAGGAGTCATCTACAAACCATAATACAAAATCTTAGCTTGCAAAATCAAAGTCAAGCTATCTAATAAACAGCATGTTATTTGAAAAGTTTTTCACAGGTTGCAATCAATAGAGAAAATCAAATAACTAACACACATAATCACTTTCTTAATTTGTTTTTTCAGACAAAAATTCAAGAGGGCAACTGGAAGACAGGCAACATACATGAAATCCAACAAAGGCAATAGATTATTGAAATACAGTGGCTACGTTTATTGTAAGGAGAGATTAACTGAGCCCAGGTTTCATTGGAGGTGTGTGCAATATTACTTATCCCATTGCACAGGCAGAGCGGTTACTCTTGGTGACACTGTGAAAAGGACCACAGAGCATAACCACTCTGTCTCTGCAATAGAGATTGAGGTTAGAGAAAACATGAATCAAATGAAAGACCTTGCATCCACCTCCAATGAACCCTCTGGCACAGTTTTGAGGGAGGTATCCCAAAACATTCCTATGCATGTAGCAAGTTGTATGCCACAATCCCAAACTTACACAGAATTATACAGTGAAAAAACAGACATGTAACCCCCAATGTGTAACACCCCAAACGTACTCTGATATTAACATTCCTCCTGAACTAACAGTCACTGTTACTAATGAAACGTTTCTTTTGCATGACAACAAAACCCCTCAAAAATGAATATTATTCTTTAGCACATCCCATAACCTATTGAAATTGGAGACTAGTGATATTTCGATGATGGATGGGACATTTAAATCCACACCCGACCCATTCACCTAAATATACAATATTTACTCCTAAGCCTGGATGGAGTTCGCGGAGTTCTGCTATGTGGAACTCTGCGAAGTTTAAAAAAAAACTCTGCTGTGCTACACGGAGCTCCGCAAGCGGCAGAATTTTTTTAGATAAATGACGTTCGCAATGATTTTCAGTGCCAGGTGCTTGTCCACACTGTGCAATTATTGCGAACTGCACAATGCACAACGCAAGCAGGCGCTGCTTCCTTTCTGCTGCTCGGGTAGATTTTTACTCGAGCTGCAGCTTTCTCAATGTGAATGGACGGTTTCTCAACGCAAGTCGTCGCGAGCATACGCGACCACTCGCAATGAGAAATCTGACTGCCCGAGTTGAGAAATCTCGCCGGGAGGTTGATTTTCCATGCTCGTGCTCGCCAACTTGATGTTGACGATCCAAACGAGGAAAAATCTTGCCGGGAAGTGGATTTTCCTTGCTCGCGCTCACCATCTTGACGTTGAAGAATGCGAGCGAGGCAAAAAACTCAGTGAGCTCCGCGTAAGAGGAGTGCGGCAAACTCTGCAAACTCCTCGAGCGGAGCTGAGTTCACCGCCCAGACTTATTCACACCTACGTTAATCACACTGTAGTTCCTTCTGTGTACAGTTTACTCCCTGATAAGCAAACCTCAACATACACTGAATTTTTAACAGTGGTAAAAACTAAAACTCTGAACAAAAGTCCTAGAAAAGTGTTAATTGACTTTGATTTACCCATGATTAACACCATCACCAACATGTATCCAGATGCCCAAATCCAAGGAAGTTTTTTCACTTTTCACAGGCATATTGGAGAACAATTCAAAAAACATCCTTATTTGAGGATTACATATCAGACAGTAAACTGAAATTTGAGTTAAAAAAATGAACTGCCCTATGCTTGGTTGCTCCTGACTGTGTGGATGAACACTACACATCAATTACTGAATCAGAATATTTTACTACAAGCAAAGAAAACTTGGTACTCCTAAATTACTTTGAGGACACATGAAACAGAGTATGCCCAATTACGCAAATCCATGAAGACTTGGCTTTTTAACCAATAACCTTGAAAGCCGCCACACAGTATCTGATCTGCCCGGGCACCGGGAAACCCTTTTTGGGTAGCAGTTGTGCCTTATAAGTTTAATAAATAAATAAATGGATTGGCCATCTAAGCAGGTCAGGTCTCAGGAGGAAGCTATATTTTCCCGTGAAGTGGTGGAACCCTTAAGCGACCTGCTTAGAGGGAGCAGCAAAAACAATATTGCCATAAGGGATGACACAAATCCTTCAACAAATTAATTGGAAGACCTCACCCTAAGTTATATAATTTTTGGGAAATTTTGAAGAAGGAGCAAAGTTTCCAAGAAATGAGAATAGCACAATCATTGACTGGTAGTCTGAACCCACACATTTCAAAAAGAACAAAAGAAATGTATGAGCGTTCCCTGGATCAAATTCAACAATTTTTGTTGATGATGGCTTCAGACTACCTAGACAATATTGCACACATACTATTCAATTGGCATTGTTCCATTTTTTTATTTTAAAAAAATTGGGTTTCCTACCTTTAGTTATCTTCATTCTTCAGCTCTTGGACTTGCGTACAATCCCACATTTCACTAAGAGTCTTGTGCAATCAAAAAATTAATAGTAACAAATCCATAATCGAAGATGGAATCCAATTCCTGAGTCAAACTATCAAAAAGATACACAGATTGGCATAGCCATTTTTTACAGCGAATATAGTACTACAAACTGTACTGTGTCCACCTAAAAGAAAACGCATCCCCCCAAAAATCCAGAAAAACTAAGTTTTTATGCCAAAAATCGCAACAAGAAATCAATCATTGTAGTGCACTATCCACAAAAAAATGCACAAAGTAAAAAAAACTAAACAAAACTTCCAAATTGTCCCAAAAATTGATTCATCGATACATGCCATCTATGTTCTTGAACGTTCCACGAGGCCGAAAATCCATGACTACGCGATACTATGCTTTGAAGGCTCGACGCATTAACATTTAAAAAAAATATTGCTTTTTTTACACTTTGGTTTAAATGAAATAAAAATCTCTCTTTTAAAATATTTTTCTTAAACCAAAAATATCAAAAAAGCAATCCACCTGACGTGGGCCTAAAACCGCTACCTGCACAGGACTTAAAAAGTTGGTTAAAACATTAAAAACATGCATAAAAGTACTATCCTAGTTCTAACTATTTCCTTCTTTTCTCTTTACAATAAACTATGTCACCACAATCTATGTTTTTAAATATAAATTTGCCTTACCTGAGCGCATCTCTTCCTTGCGAACAATCTTGACCCGATGACTCACCAACTGTAGAAACTTACGTACAACCGACAACGTCATCTGATTTAGGAAAAAGGAAAAAGGACAATTCCACTCATTCATTTCACTGTGGAAGCATGGTACAATCTACAAAAAATAAAAAACAATATGGTACTGTACAGTTAAGATACAATGTTTATTTTTAATAAATAATAAATAATATAATGTATTTTTATCACTTAAATTGTTATCATTTTTTAACTGTCTTAAATTTTTTTTAATGAAATAAACTATTCAAAATACATTTTATTTGTTCGATTTTATTTATCCTCTAATAATGTGTATTATATCAATTTGTTATATTTCCTACATTTGCTCTGTATATATTATCTTAGTTAAAATGCACATATATGCATTTTTCCATAGTCAAATACTGTAATATCTATTTAAGTACTTTCACAAATGTTTTATAACAATTTGTAATAAGTTGTACCTTCCCATACTTCAAACCCCTTTCTACTCAAACATCCCATTCCTTAGAGTAGGTGGTAAAACAACATATCTTTTTTTATTATTTAAAATGTTATTCATTTTAAATATCAAATAATTCCCAAATATTTAAATTAACTTCTGGGTGTTAGAACACTCCTCCACTCAAATCCCTTATTTCCCTTTCAGCCCATCCCAGAGGATGAGTGTCAGAACCTCATCATTTATATGTTATATTGTAATTTAAAATTCTAAAAATCTATTTTAATATTATTATTAATTAATACCCGGGTTTTAATTTAATACCTGGGTATAAATATACCCCCCACCCCACCCAAAACCCTTGTTTCCCTTGCATCTTGCCCCAGGGGATGGGTGTCAATCCTTCATAAATATTATTTATTATTTTTATTATTAAATTAAAATGTAATATAGAAATCATTATAAATTAATACACAAAAATGAACTGTGTATTAATAATTTCCCACAGTCCAACCCTCCTAATTCACTTCAAATCCCAACCCAAACAATGGGTGACAAACCCTCCTTATATTGATTTTTTTTAAAACAAAATGTCCCCCAAAATATATTAGAATTAATTAATACCCAAGTATAAAAATTAATACTTGGGTATTAATACACTCCCTCACCCAATACCCCAGTTTCCCTTGCATCCCATCCCAGAGAATGGGTGTCAGACTCTCATAAATATTCTTTATATATATATATATATATATATATATATATTTTTTTTATTGACATTTTAAATAGTGAATACTAATAATCAATACACAAGTATTAACTGTGGATTCATAAATTCCCACAACCCAAAACTCCTAATTCCCTTTCAAACCCAACCCAAAGGAAGTGTGAGACACCCTCCTTACATTGATTTTTAAAAACAAATAATTAATAACAATTTTTAAATTATTAATAATTATACCCAAGTATCAAAATTAATACCTTTTTTCTGGTTTTTTCCCCTCGAATTACGTACATTATTCATTCCTGTTTTACGGCAATACCCCTGTGCCCTATTCTTTCAAATTGTTATCTCCACCCATTCGCTTATATATCGCCTCCTGCCCAAAAGACCCTTAACCCTCAAATATGTTTTTTCTTTGCTCCAGTCCTCTCTACCCCTGCTTATACCTCAGGACCTTTCCCCCAGTTTATACCCTTCCTTCTTCCCTAGTACAGCCAGTGCACCCATTACCCAACTCCCTCTCCTGCTGCTTAAACCCACCACCTCTAGATCTACTGTATCACTACTATTCCTGCCTATACCCTAAAACCTTTACCCATGCCAATACCTGTGCCTGTGCTACAGCTTATGACCTACTGCCTCTATTCCTGCCTTTTCTTCATTTTGCCAATAACTCTGGCTAAACACGTATAAGGTCCCAAAGGTGAGACCTATTGGCTATGCCATTCTTTGTGATGTTTAAAGTGTATGCATATACCCCGGATACTCTTTAATGCATGAAATGAAGACACTACAAGTCGGAAACAGTGAGCATACATTTACTCTCTTTCAACTTGTTCTTTCAAAAGCTCATGCTTCACGCACAAAAATTCCAATGTTATATGAATGAACTTCAGAAACCTCATATGCAAAAAAGACACTTAGCTTTGTGCTGTGCCATCGCTGTGCTTTATGAAATGACCCGTTATTCGATCACTTGCAATTTTTTTAAAAGCAAGAACTGATAAGGACTTGGCCCATGGTAGTTCATTTAATATGTAGATTACTGTCATTGTCAGGTGTTGCATGAAGAAACAAAAGACGCACATGGTGAGGAAGCATGTATCTCCTCTACCGAACCACACTTAGGGGTTTTCAGGTATGATTTAGAGTGTAGAGAGAGTAGGCATGGAAGTAATGCAAGTCACCGCTAATTGTCTTTGCGGGAAAAGAGGAACTGGAAAATGCAATGTTGGAAGCGTCGACACTCCCACAATCCAGCAGTGATGATGTGTTTACTTGTTTGCAATGCAGAGTGGAGATGGCAGACTGTTTGGCCCATGGTGTGTTCACTCTTTTCAGTGGTAGGACTCGGGACGATAGGAGAGGTGGTTAGTAGAGCTTGGAGTTGTACATGTGTCACTTAAGCAATAACATAATATTGTGGAAAACAATATCAAATCCCCAAAATATCACAAGTAAATATTACTTACAAATGCATTGCCATCCTATACTTAACACAAACACTAACCAAAATATTTCTGTTCAAAATATCTATTTTTAGTAACGTGAAAACCAAAAGAAATAGTAACACAAATATTGCTACCTTTAAATAATGATATAAAATGTAAAAATTATCGAAATGCCCAATATCAATAACATTAGTATCCTAAAAAATAAAGCCAAATATTGCAAAATACTATATTAACTTTATTAAAAAAATACAATGTAACTCGTCACAAATTAATAAATCATCTCACTACATTATTTAACTATTAAATAAACTTTGAGTGCATAAAATAAAATAAAAAGAATCAAAGCATAACATAATTACAACTAGTCAAAACATAATACAAATAATATAATAAATAAACATTAATAAATACAATTAAACATACAAAATATATAAAAAATTACCCAAAAAACTGAAATATGTGATAAACATTAAAGCTTAAACACTAACTAGCATCCACCTTAAAAGGTAATAACTGACAAACAAAATGTAAACTAAATTAACACTAACTAATAAAAACAACTGTAAAGGAAACAAACAAAGAGAAATATTTACTTAAGTAAAAATTAATATAAACTGAGCAGAAAATGTCAACCTTTCCACACCAAAAACACTAAAGCTGCAAGTCAATAACACTCTGCCAGATTGCCTACAGAATACTAAAAGAAAGAGATGGAAGAAAAGATACAACTACCTTCAAAAGTTAGTAAAACTTTAAAATTAACACAGTGAAAATTAAATTACTTTACAGATATTAAAGTACAAATAACTAACCAAACTCTCTGTTCTTATGTATTTACCAAACTTTAGGTACTGCAGAAAAACTAAAACACAATCTACAACCTAATGAACCATCAATAAACTTCAATAATTGAAGACCTGGAGAAAGGCATGTAAAAGGTAAAATCTAATCACTTCCAAACACCAGCTAAACCTTAAATAAAAAAAATTAAAATAATATTGAAAACGCCTACAAACTACTCACAAATAAATTTTAAATATATAACTAATCCACCTTTTTCCTCCAACAGAAATAAAACACCTAATCCACAGTGAAGCAGCTTTAATGGAAAACTGAAAAAAGAACTACATTTAAAATGTTCAACAGAAATGCAAGTATAAAATGCGAAACGATTGTCGTAACATTTTGTGCACATTAGCAGAGAAAAAGTAAAATTACTGCATTCTATTTAACTGTATTATTAAATTATTTTCAGGCAGAATAACAGAAAGACAAGGTACATCACATCGCAGAAGGGTAAACAATTACTCACGTGCATAGGCTAGCCATGAAAGCACAAGCACCGAGAATATTATTGGAAATGTAAAAAATACTACACTAATGATCACATTGCTCCAGGTCACAATGACATTTTTTTCCAGGCCTGAACGTTTGTGTGATAGTCTAATCTATATTAGGAGTTGTAGTCTTGTTTTGTTCCCATTCAACAAATTCTACTAACTCACCGAAGATCAAAAGTATGTAAGTGAAACATTCAGGACTGGAGAGAGTGTCTTAAAGGCCTGATGAGAGGTGGTGACCCTTATTTCAAAGGAATCTGGCAGACAAGAAATACACCTCTCCTGGAAGAGGAGTCACAGAAATTAGGGTGAGGCGCAAAAGGAGTCACTGGAATGGAATTAGGGTACATCAATGCGATAACCTGCTAATAGGATTGTGAAATTTTCAAGAATCAATACAGATGTAGGTTGTGGGTGGGATGCAGTGGTGATGGGTGTATTTCTATGTGAATGGTCAATGCGTTTTTGCAATTGGGGATTCATTATGAGTGTTCTTTTGCTTGGCCTGATATTCTCCCACTTTCCCCCAAAATTACAAGCACTAGGAACACGTATAGCTCTGTGGGGAAATTACCAGTTATTACAGGGTGTACCTTGAGGGTTTCCTTAGAAAGGATGACTTATCAGAGGAATCAGAAATACTGCTCCAATTTCCCCGGTGATTCTTTGTTTTTCCCGGGAGTTTCAGTCAGAAACTTTGGCTGCGTTTAGTAGTTGACATGCCCGGATGAAACGTGAGGTATCTGTGGTGTTCCAACCAAATAAAGAGGATTCTCAACATTCTATGGGAACTTTTTTAGAATTAGCCAGACTTTAAAGGCATTTTCAACAAAAAACCTATATTCCCCTATACAAGGGGAAAAAATCTGCAAGAACTAATGAAATCCCCAGAAACATGTACGGCAACCATGAATTACAAAAGCACTGCTAAGTGTTTTAACTGTACCCATTGTAATAACATAATAGAAGGAGACACACAAACACACCCTGTTTCAGGCAAAAACATCAAACTTAGACATACCTCAGATTGTAATACCACAAATATTATTTATTGTTTGAAATGCCAGTGTGGGAAAGCATACGTAGGCAAAACAGAATGTAAATTCAAACTTAGATTAACAGAACATAAAAGGACGAATCGCACTGGCAACAGAGTTTCTAGTGTAGCAGTTCATTGGCTACTAACACTCTTCAGGCCTCTTCTACTGTACACTTGGCACTGGAGGTACTAACTAATCTTATATTCTTTTCAACATCTTTCAAAAAATGTTCTTTGTCTTCCCACTCCTCCTTTTTATTTCCCCTCAGGGCTCATGAACAATATATCAGCAGATCACTGCAACAACATTGGCCCTTATGGCATTGCCTAACATTTGACAGCATTACCCGTTCTTTTTATGCCAGTTCTCTTCAGAGTTCATGAATAATATACCAGCTGGTTGTTGTAGCAATATTGGTCTTAATGTTCCCGCCTTACATTTGACAGCAGTACCCGTTCTTCTTTTTTCCACCACTCATGTGGACTTGTACCCCGTACAGCGCATTGTTCAAACGTTTGAGCATCGCTCTCCCTAATATAAATCGAGTAGCTTTTGTGAGTACCTATACTATGGTCACTCGGTAATGATTAATATGATCATTATACAACATAAATTGAATTGTAGATCTTAACTAGTTGTTCTCGCACATTTGCCTGGTTTTAAGTATCTTTTTAATTATTAATCAACTTTTCATGTCCAAACAAGGATTCCCGATGATACATTTTTGAATCTGTCTTCTACTCTACTATGCCAGTTTGCGGTGTCCGTTTTCTATTTCTACTCTGTTTTTGACGTTGCATGCGTCTATCATTGCATTTATGTTGGTGTAGGTTCAAACGCTTCCGCATTCCAAGCCAGAAAATGTGTTACGCGCTGCTCGGTAGAGTTTCGGTAAGAATATTTCGCTCCTTCATCGCACTCCAATAGTCTTCTTTAATCCGTACGAACTGAAGACTCATAGTTTGTATGGCCTTCATTCGATTTTTGCAGCATGAGGCTCAAACAACATTGAAAGACACGCGCTTGAATAGTTAACTCCTGGTGAGTGGCTCAGAGTTTCCATGTATGTCTGGCGGTTACTTTAATGTAGAATATTGAGTAAAAGCACATTGTGGTGCCTTGCAATTTCTACGTATGTTTGGCAGTTCATTTAATGTAAAATGCTCATCAAAATGTATATTGTGGTTCTTTTAGGCATGATGCATTGCGGTTTACATTGGTAATTAGCAGGTAGGACCTAGCACGAGTTTGCACATTCTTCCCCCAAAAAATTAGTTTCCAGAATTGTACATTGCTTACTATAGGTTTCTCATTTCACTTGATAGGATACAGCATTATTCTTTTTTGTTTAGGTACTTCATTATGTTCCGGTTTATCTGGATTTATATTTACTCCACACAGTGTTTCACTAATATAAAATTTTGAACCTAGGTGGATTCTGTTTTAGTCCTTTCATCTTAACACAAATTGACCAGTTCACTTGTTTCCAGTAACAACTTGGACTTTATTAACTCCACCCATATTATTGAGATTAGGCACTTTTGCTTGTTGGACAATGGGACTTTCCTCTATATGTAACTACTGACAAGCTTACATGAATGTAAATTGCAGCATTTCTTTGTTTACAAAATTCGCCCCTGAGGAAGGGACCCAGGAGTCCCGAAATGCATTGGGCTTTGTTCAACAACATGATAATTTGTCAATGCCATGTTTATAAAAACTTCTATGCATACATATTGCTTGTGATGTAAAAGATAATTTGTTTGCATTTTGCTGTGAAAATACGCGTCAGAAAAATATATGTAATGATGTGAGTTACATGAATTATTGATCAATAATAATTCTCAAACTATTCAAATTTGTTTATTTGTTTCTATTTGATTGCATTAAGTTAAAAGGTGTTTTAAACTAGGACAAGACACAGTATGGTTGTTCTAAAGGCATAGTGCTCACTACACCCAGGATTCTTATCCTGTTAGACCATTAGTTTATGATTGCATGTGAGGTCAGCACTTTGCAGCAGTGAAGCACCCTTAGTTCAAATTTTAGAGAATTGTGAATAAATAGAAAAAATAACGTTATTAATTTGGAGTTCTCCTCTAACCCCCAAACCTCTTCGTATCTGTGGATTTACCACTCATCTTGTAACTTCTGTGGGACCCTATCAGAATTAAAGTGTGACAAGGCTATTAGTCTATTAGGAATGTAGATGGTCAACAAAACACAAATAAACCCGCACCTAACATGCATCCAACAAGTTATATCTAGAAGGTCCATTTATATTACATGAAACAGAGCAGCCGTTCTTTCTATGCCATTGCTACTCAGGTAACATAAACGCTTCTGTATTTCCAAGAAATTCCAGAAATCCCTTCCTTTTTTGTGGTTTCACTTACACTACAGACAGGCTCAATATCTACCACAGGCAACATTGTATACAATAGTAGAGTCAGCATTGTGTCAGCCCTTGCTCATGATTAGATTGGCTTGCTTGTCAAACTCAGTTCCCTGCTCTTTATTGGATGGCTCCACTTCTTATTTCATGTGTCTTGCACCTTGTCATGGAATTACCTTTTTTGTTGCTATCATCTGTTGTTTTGAAGTACATGGAAGTGCATATCTTGCTTCTTTTCTTCAGAACATGCTTGTGCTCTATCTGTTGTGGCCCAGTCACTCACCGCCATCTCTCCACTCCACCCTTCTGCACTAGTCTTCTCCACAGAACAGCAAGCATTAGTGATGCCTTGCATTTTATCCCACTGCACTTTCATGTGCATTACAATCCCCCTGTTTATTAGCATTCCCTCTCTACCCACCACAAGTAGTGGCTACCTGCTCCATGGCGGTAGCCACGGTTGGTTTCAGAATGCCAGATGCTTTCAATTCAATTCAATTAAAGCAAGCTTTATTTGGTTAATAAAAACACAACCATAAAAGCAGCCTAAAAATTATGCTCATCTTCACATCTCAAATGTACAATAAAATACATAAAAACAGAAGAATAAAAAATCCCAACAGCGAACCCCGGAAGACCATATACATAAAGTGCTATATACAAGATATCCAATTCAAAGCAAAGCTATAACTCTAGTGACTTCGCTAATCATCACAGAATATAAAGATAAAGTGCATTACATTTAAAACTTCATAAGTATATCTGGAGAGGTATAATACATAAAATGACATGTACAGAATATGTAATTTAGGAACCTTAATGTACAAACACAGACATCATTCACATAAAGTGCTAGGTGCAGGATATCCAATTCCAAGCAAGGCTATAGCTCTAATAACTTCCCTATTCTTCACAGAAAATAAAGATAACGTGCATTAGGTTTAAGATTTCATGAGTGCATCTAGAAGGCAAAATACATAAAGTGCCATAAGCAGAATATATCATTTAAAAATAATTGTGCAAACGAAGAAGTCATTTATCGGTATATATCCCGTTTTCTTCGTAAATTAGGGCCTCAAGGTGAGAATTATTGTGTCTTATTTTGATCTGGATGTAGACCACCACTGCATTGCAAACTCTAATGTTTGCCAGGCCACAAATATACTCAAACGCAGTTTTATATGTGAACAGTCTCTCCTTCAAAAACAATGGTTGTAAGAGACTCTTCCTAATGTCTTTATAAAACCGCAAAATAAGATAAAGTGTAACGTTGTCTGGTCTGATTTTCCATCGCATGGGCACTTTGGAAGATTATGGTTCAAGGTGAGAATTATTGTGTCTTATTTTGATCTGTATGTAGACCACCACTACATTGCAAACTCTAATGTTTGCCAGGCCACAAATATACTCAAACACAGTTTTATATGTGAACAGTCTCTCCTCTAAAAACAATGGTCGTAAGAGACTCTTCCTAATGTCTCTATAAAACCGCAAAATAAGATAAAGTGCAACGTTGTCTAGTCTGATTTTCCATCGCATTGGGGCTTTGCGGGGGGTGGCCGACCGGAGGGAGGCTCGCCCCCCGGGGAGTTTGGGGCCCCGGGAGGAAGGGTGGGGGGAAGGATTTAGACGGGGGACAGGAAGGGCGTTTGGGCTGGTTGGGCTGGGCAGTGGGATTTGGGCTCTTTTTGGGCTAGTGCCTGTAAGAGCGGCCATTTTGGGTCACTGTGCACCATTTCGTGGGACAGTGACCCAGCAGCCGGGGGGCAGGTTAATTGTTATAGTGAATTGTGGCCTAGTTGGTTGTCGTGGTTGTGCTTTGGTGGGTTAGCGGGTAGATAACGTTGGTTAGGGCGAGAGGAGCGTGCGGCGTGAGTTTCAGCATGTGCGCACGGTCGTGTGGGGAGCGGAGGACTTTGAAGCGGCAGTGCGGGTGGCGAGAGAGACTGTACCTGGTATCATGGCGGCGGAGGCGATGGCTGATCCCCGTGTTCGTGAGGCGCTCCGCCTCTTGGGGGAAGCAGGCAGGACGGATCTGCTGAGGAGCGACGTGCGGGTAAGGCCACCGCGGCGCGCTGCTGATGGTGCCGCGGCGGCGGTGGCGGCTTGCGAGCCGCCGCGTTCTCGTGCTAGGAGAGAGGAGGGGGCAGGGATGAGGGGAGGAGCGGCCCGTGGAGGAGCGGAACGTGGCGGTGGCCTCGGGCGGCTGGGGCGCCGAAGCGGGGAGGGGGACCGGGAAAGAAGCGTGGCGGCCGGGGGAAGGCGCCGCTTCAGTTTGTGGAGGGAGAGGTGGCCGGGGGGGCGGGTGGGGTCGGGGAGGCGTGCGGGAGGCCGGCGGGAGGGACATCGAGGGGGGAGGGGCCTGAACATGACAAGAGAGCGGGGGGGGGGGCACAGAAGTCGAGAAGGAGTGCCAGGCTGGGGGGGGTGGCTGGGGGGATGGGGGCCAAGGGCAAGGTGAGCCTGAAGGGGGGGTGCCCGAGGGGGGAGAGAATGCCGCGAGAGCACCCATATGCCAGGAGGGGGCGAATGGTGAAGGGGGGGTGGGGGCGGCCCGGGGCGCTGATGGGGAGGGGGGAATTGAGGGGCAAGGGGGAGGAGTGGGGGGTTCGCCGTTGCTGATTGACGAATCAGACGAGGGGGAGGGGGCAGGGCAAGGGGTTGAGAGCGAGTTGGACTGGGGGTCTTTGTCGGAGGAGGACATGGTGGGGCCCAGTAGGCCGGTGTCGCCGCGGGGAGGGGTGCGGATGGGGAGGGGGCCTGGCGGGCGTGGGTAGGGGGCGGGGTAGGGGAGAGGAGGTGGCAGGGGGTTTCGGGGTGAGGGGGGTTGGGGGAGGGGAGGGGGGAGGGGGTGTTTCAGTGAGTGAGGTCTCGGGATGGGGGGGTTGCGGGGGGGTACGGGAGTGGGGCGCGGGGTGCGGGGCATGTGGGAGTGCGGGGGGAGGTGTGTGGGGTGGCCTGGAAAATGCGGGGGTTGGGGGTGGGGGGATGACCGGCACGGCGGGGGGGCATTCGGCGGCATGGGGGAGAGGTGCACCAGGAGATTGGGGGGGTGAAGGGGGTGAATTGGCCCCGGCATGCTGGACTTCCCTGCTTTTTACTTGGCAGGAGCAGTTGTCAGGGGGCTCGGGTGAGCAGCATGCGGCTCCAACCCACCGAGAGGATGGGCCGGCTCTGCCTAGTACGGGCGGTCGCGCTCCAACGAGGGACCATGTGCGTGCTGGCAGCGGATGGCAGGGCCATAGGTCTCCAACGCCCCCCTCCCGATGGGTCAATCCGGCCGCCGGCGGACGGGGAAGGAGCAGAAATTTGGCAGGTTACTCTGATTACCAAGTGGAGGACAGGAGAAGGGCAAGTGTGGATTTAGGGACATTGATGACGGAGTGCAGGGACAAGGCAGGTCTGAGTAGGGTGCACACAGGAGGGGTGTTGGTGGAAGGGGGTAGAGTGATTGAGTCGGAGGAGCAGGGGGAGCTTCGGGAGGGTGAGGGGGAGGCGAGTAATGTGGTTGACAGTGTTTTGCAGGTGCGCCCCCGGCAGACGGTGCCGCGAGTGACGGCCCCCCAGCGGAACTGGTTAGGCGGCAGGATCCGGTGAGGACGCCAGCCTTGACGCCAGGTAAGACCAGTGCACGATCTGGGAGTGGCTTGGGCGGGCCTCATGGAGGCCAGGCGGAGGGTGGGGATGGCGGATGCCAGGTGTCAGTGGGGACGGATGCGGGGGGAGGGGATGAGGTGAGATTGGTGAAGGGTAGGTACGTGATGGATGCCGGGGTATGTACGGAGGTGGCGGGTGAAGCGGCATCGGGGCGCACGGGAACGGGAGAGGCTGCAAAGTCCGGGGGGACGGCGGCGGGTGAAGCGGTGTCGGTGAGCACAGGGACGGGTGAGGCGGCGAAGCCCGGTGGGGTGGCGGCGTCCAGCGTCGGGGCGAAGGAGAGCTGTGAGGTGCCGGTCAAGAAGCTGTCTTACATGGGGGTGGCAAAGCCCCTGGGGGCGCATTTGTCAATGGTGACTAGGGAGAAGATCTGGAAGGGGGAGTATGTGGAGATTTTGAAGTTGCTCCACAGGGAGTTGATGGCCAAGGAGGGGTCGAAGGAGGAGGAGCAGGAGTTAGCCAGGCGGCCTAAGGTGCCGGTCACCATTGAGAATTGGTCGGCGGCTTTCCTGATATATGCCAGCGTGTACTGCGAAAAATACCCCGACAGGGCGGTCGCACTGTTCAAGTACATGGACGTGGTGCGGCGGGCGCAGGTGACATACGGATGTAATGCTTGGTCGCATTACGACGAGGAGTTTCGGGCGCGCATGGCATCGGATCCGGAGGCAAAGTGGGGAGAGTTGGACGCGGACTTGTACCAGCAGACGATGAGCGGGGCAAAATTTGGCTGCACCATCTACACTGCCAGTGGGCTGCCTCTGGCGCCTCCCCCTTTTCGGCCCGCCCCACCCGTGGGGGGGTGGGGGCGGGGGGAGCCGGGAGCTCTAACAGCGTTGGGGCCTGCTGGGACTTCAACAGAGGCTCCTGTCTCAGGCAGGTGTGACGTTTTCGGCACGAATGCTCAGCGTGCGGGAGGCGGCACCCGGAGGCGCGTTGTTGGGGGCTTGGGGGAGGCCCCTCACAGGGACAGCACTCGGCCACCGTGCCCGGTAGGGGGAGCGGGGGCAGAAGGGGGGGAGTACCCTGGAAAAAGGCTCGTACTCCGGTTAGGCTGGACCGACTGGAACCTCTTTTGGAGGCATATCCGCAGGCGGACGATGCGGCCGTGCTGCGTCGGGGTTTCAGGGAGGGTTTCCGGTTGGACTACGAGGGTCCGCGGATCGCTCGGTGGGCAGAGAACCTGAAGTCCGTGAACGCGCACAGGGGTATCGTCCGGGAGAAGCTCTTCAAGGAGGTGAAGGAAGGGAGGATGGTGGGGCCTTTTGAGGAGGCGCCATTGCCGGATTTGATCATTTCACCAATTGGGGTGGTCCCGAAGAAGGAGCCGGGTCAATTCCGGCTGATTCAGCATCTCTCATGGCCGGAGGGCACGTCGGTGAACGACTTAATCTCAACGGAGTTGGCGTCGGTGTCGTACTTGTCTGTGGACGTCGCGAGGAGGTTGGTGACGACGGCAGGTCGGGGGGCGCTTATGGCAAAATGCAATGTGAAATCGGCTTTTCGGTTGCTGCCGGTACATCCGGCGGATCATCAGTTGCTGGGGATCCAGTTTGACGGTCTCATATTTGTCGATAGAGCGCTTCCCATGGGGTGCTCCATGTCGTATGCCTTGTTTGAGAGATTCAGCTCCTTCTTGCAGTGGGTTTTTTCCTGGCGCACAGGCTCTGAGGCGATAAAGCATTACCTGGATGACTTCTTCCTGGTGGGTCGGCCCGGTTCGATGGACTGCCAGCAGCGACTGGACAGTTTTACAGACCTGATGGGTTACCTAGGGGTTCCTTTGGCGCCAGAGAAGACGCAAGGTCCCAGCACGGTGCTGTCGTTCCTCGGGATAGAGCTCGACTCAGCGGCCATGGAAGCACGCCTACCGGAGGAAAAGCGGGTGGTGATGATGGACTTGGTGAAGGGCATGTTGGCCAGGCGGAAGGTGACGGTGCGGGAGGTGCAGGTGTTGCTGGGGCATTTGAACTTCGCGTGCCGAGTGGTGCGAGCGGGGCGGACGTTTTGTCGGCGACTGGGTTTGGCCTTGTCCAGGTTGACGCTGCCCCATCATCATGTGCGCCTATCGGCGGGCTCGAGAGAGGACCTGAGCATGTGGCTGGCTTTTCTGGGGCGTTTCAATGGAGTGCCCAAGGCGCCTCCGGAGGACTGGGAGTGGGACGTGACGATGTCGTCGGACGCGGCGGGAGTCGGAGGTTTTGGACTCTACTGGACAGGCAGGTGGTGCGCGGAGAAATGGCCGGAGCAGTGGCAGGCGGGGGGTAGGAGTATTGCGTTCCTGGAGCTGTTCCCGTTGGTGGTGGCTGTGACGGTGTGGGCGCAGGAGTTGGCGCACAAGCGTGTGTTGTTCAGGGTGAACAATATGTCGGTGGTGCAGGTGGTGAACCGGCAGTCCGCAAGGGAGCCCCAAGTGCTGAGGTTGATGCACATTTTCGTATTGAGGTGTTTGGAGCATGATATTTTGTTCCAGGCTCAACATGTGCCGGGAGTGGACAATGACATTGCTGATGCTTTGTCTCGTTCCCAGTGGCGGAGGTTCCATGGGCTAGCCACGGAGGCAGCGGCGGACAAGACACGGGTGCCGGAGGAGCTGTGGTTGGTGGGAGAGCGCTGATCGTTCAGTTGGTGAGGTCGTCCCTGGCAGCGTCCACGTGGAGGAGTTATGAGCAGGCGTTGATGGAGTTTCTACGTGGTGGAACGGTAAGGCAGCGCGGCAAGTGGCGTCGTGAGCAGCAGGTGGTGCAGTTCATGCTGGGTTTAATGGACAAAGGACTGGCGAGAGTGACGATAGCAGGAAAACTGGCAGGGGTGGCTCTCATGGGCAAGCTCTGGTGGGGTTATGCACCTTCAGTGGGAGAATTGGGGGGGCGTCTTTTGGAGGGTTGGGAGAGAGAGAAAGGGGCTCGGGCGCGGCGGAGACGGCCAATTACGGAGGCAATATTGGAGGGCTTGGTGGGCATTTTGCCGGTAGTGTGCAGGGACCAGGCGGAGACGGTGTTGTTTTCCACTCTGATGTCATGGATGTTTTTTGGAGCTTTTCGGGTGTCGGAGTTGATAGGTTTGAAAGGACGTCCGGGTTTGACCTGGGGGAGGTGGAGTTGCGAGGCCGGGAGGTGGCGGTGCGGCTTCGTCAGTCCAAGACAGATCAGCGTGGGGAGGGTACTTGGGTTTTGTTGGGTCCAGGGGGAACGGA
The DNA here is from genome assembly GCF_964261635.1 of Lissotriton helveticus. Taxonomy (NCBI): domain Eukaryota; kingdom Metazoa; phylum Chordata; class Amphibia; order Caudata; family Salamandridae; genus Lissotriton; species Lissotriton helveticus. Next base: position 1,664,310,294 of record NC_136059.1, read on the forward strand.
GGCAGTGTGTCCGGCAGAATGGGGAGAAGATTGGCGGCCGGACGGGTGCAGGATGGTGCAGAGGTCTTTGGCAGGAGAGATGTGGGTCGGGTGACAGCTGTGCAGTTGCTGTGGGTCCTGCGGCACGCCCTACGGTCTATGGGTGAGGACCCGAAGGAATTCGGGACGCATTCCTTTCGCATCGGGGCGGCGATGGAGGCGGCGCGGCAGGGTTGGGGGAAGGAGGAGATTAAGAAGCTGGGGCACTGGAAATCAGACTGCTATAAGACATATGTCAGGATGCAGGGGGTAGTGTGGGAATAGACTTGAAGTTGGTGCGCGCTGCTCACATAGGTATCTTTACAGGTGCGGTGGCGGGGCCTGCTGCAGCAGCGATGAGCATATACGTGGTGGGCCATTCCTTTGTAAAGAGAGCGGAGAGGGCCGAATGGGAGAAACACAGGAATCTCAATTTGGAATTGGATGAGCAGTTGTTTAGGTGTCATTGGCGGGGGAAAGGGGGCATGCATTGGCACGAGTTGGTGCCGGTTTTGAACAAAGTTGTGCGGGGGGGTTCTGTCCAGATGTGGTGGTCATCCACTTGGGTGAGAATGATTTAGTGCAGTGTAAGGGACTGGCTCTGGTGAAGCAAATGAAGAGGGATTTGCTGGAGATCAGGAGACAGTGGGCGGGGAGCTATGTCATTTGGTCGGAATTCATACCCAGGAGATGTTGGAGGGGGGCGGAGAGACCAGGGGCCATTGACAAGACTTGGAGGAAGATTAACAGGGAGATGCGGGCCTTTTGTGGGAAGGAAGGAGTGGGCAGAATGGAGCACCCGGAGCTAAAGTATGGGGCGGTCTACTTTTTTATGGAAGATGGAGTACATTTATCGAGATATGGGATGGAGCTCTATATTGTGCAGTTGAAGGAGGCAGTAGACCGGGCGATAGGGGTGCACAGGTATCCAAAGGTGCAGGGGCCCTAGGGGGGGGTCGAAAGCCATATGGGGCTTTCGAGTGGCGCTTTTTCCTAGTTAAGCGGGGGAGGTAGGATAGGAGGAATGAGTTTTCCTGGCAGAGGGGGAGGGAGTGTACATATGGCAGGTGTTTAAACAGTTGAGGCAGGCGTTTGGGTAATTGGTACTAATGTTTATGTTGTTTGCGGGGAACTGTTTAGGGGTGGGGGTGGGGGGTTTTGGTCAGGTATACGTATAGTTAGTTAGGCCTAGTTTTGTACGGCAAAGGCCAAGGATGTGGTATATTTTCAGGATGCACCTGTTTCCCAATAAAGCGGCCTTTATCACACCTTACATCTGTCTCCGGTCGGTTCTTCCCCTCCCCGTCTCCCGATGGGCCCCAATGGGGTTTTGCGGGGGGTGGCTGACCGGAGGCAGGCTCGCCCCCCCGGGGAGTTTGGGGGCCCAGGAGGAAGGGTGGGAGAAGGATTTAGATGGGGGACAGGAAGGGCGTTTGGGCTGGTTGGGCTGGGCAGTGGGATTTGGGCTCTTTTTGGGCTAGTGCCTTTAAGAGCGGCCATTTTGGGTCACTGTGCACCATTTCGTGGGACAGTGACCCAGCAGCCGGGGGGCAGGTTAATTGTTGTCCCACCCTCCCTCCCTTTAGGTCCTGTTTTTGTTGGTGGTTAGCAGGGGGGTGTCTTGGTCCATGATAGTCCGGGAGGGGAAAAAAGGGTTTTGTTGGAAGCAGGTGCGTTCTAGAGTAGGGTTGGCTGGATGTGCTGTCGCTGGGAGCAGGTGCTGGAAAGTTATGTGGGGTGGCGCTTTTTCCTAGTTAAACGGGGGAGGTAGGATAGGAGGAATGAGTTTTCCTGGCAGAGGGGGAGGGAGTGCACATATGGCAGGTGTTTAAACAGTTGAGGCAGGCGTTTGGGTAATTGGTACTAATGTTTATGTTGTTTGCGGGGAACTGTTTAGGGGTGGGGGTGGGGGGTTTTGGTCAGGTATACGTATAGTTAGTTAGGCCTAGTTTTGTACGGCAAAGGCCAAGGATGTGGTATATTTTCAGAAGGCACCTGTTTCCCAATAAAGCGGCCTTTATCACACCTTACATCTGTCTCCGGTCGGTTCTTCCCCTCCCCGTCTCCCGATGGGCCCCAAGGGCACTTTGGAAGATTATGGTTCGGTGTGTGGACAAAATATCGAAAACACAAATATCGTGGGACAGAATCTCATGTCAAAAATATCAAGGACAATAATATCGTGAAGGTCATTACTTATGGGTAAGTAAAGTTTTACTATATATAACTCCACATATATGTACGTTGACGATATATATATCTATAAGATATGTTGATCTGGAGTTAAGAATAGTAAATTCATACCAATCCATTTGCACTTACCTACTCGATATTCTTGTCCTTGATATTTTTGACATGATATTCTGTCCACACAATATTTGTGTGCTCGATATTCTATCAGTGAACCTATGGTTCCACTTGCCCATTGTTGGAAAAGCCATTAAAAAGTGGGCTAATCCCATTCTTAATCTAGTAAAATAAAATCTATGTTTTGTATTTGTGACTTGTAATAAATAATATTGTATCCCAGTCCCAGAGGTCCTGTCCAAGTACTCCTTAGTCATTGGTTTCAAATTTGGGTCAACGTCCCTTAACTAATTCCGTGATTCTATTAAACTAATCTTCAGATCTTTTTTATTATACACAAGTATTTTGGAGGGATTGTTAAAATTAATATTTGTGGCACATTGATTTAAAAGATTTTTAATAAACGTCAGCCATGGGATTTTTGTTCCATGGTCGAGGGTAACGCAATCCTTAATAATATCCTGTGTAAACTTTATGCCTTCCTTACTCTAAATGCCATACCAGACATTTAAACTTACTGTACTTATAAAATAATTGATATAAGAGGCTTCCAACTCTTTGTGCACACTATATACAGGGGTAGAGTTGGGTACAGCTAACAGCCGTCGTAGAAAGATATTTTCTTGAGTCTGAAGGATTGCACAATTTGCTGCTCCCCATAGTGCTGCGCCCTAACAAATACCAGTGAGGCACTTGCTCTTATATAGTGTCATGATTTCCCTAATAGGTTTATTACATAGTTCTTTTGAGAATCTGAAAATTGCCTCAGTTATCCTCATGAATTTTAATTTACAGTGTTCAATGTGGGCTCTCCAGTTTCCATTTGCTGTAAATACTAGCCCTAAATATAAAAAAGAATTTGTTATTGCAATAGGCACACTATTTACGTAGTGCGTCCCAGTTTTTGCTTTTCCTTGCCCACACACCATCGTTAATGTATTTTTCAAATTAAGTACTAAATCCCTTTCAAGCATAAATTCTGCAAATTTTTCAATGAGGGTCTGGAGCCCATTCGCAGTTCTCAATAAAAGAACTGCGTTGTCCACATAGAGTAAAATCAGGACAGCACGTTTGCCTACTCTAGGGACATCAGCATTTAACTTTTGTAGTCCCTCATCTACTCCATTTACGTATAAGGAAAAGAGGAGGGGGGCGAGTACGCAACCCTGCCTTATTCCCAGTGTGACCCTGAAACTAGTGGTGCACTCTCCCTCTAGCCCATAGCAAACTCTTGTGCTCAAACGGCTATATTTTGGTGAGAGGTATATGATAATATCATTTGGTGCACCCATATGAATCAAAGTTTTCCATAATTTCACATGATTTACTAGGTCGAAAGCACTACTAAGGTCTGCAAAACAGAGATGTAAGTGGCCCTTTTTACAGTTGTATATTTACTAATCAGCAAATGCAAGTTAATACATTGTTCAATTGTCCCTATCTCCCTTCTGAAACCATATTGTGATTCAGTGTGTATTCTGTTTTCATCTGCCCATATTTACAACCTCTCCAACAATATCCTACCCATCAGTTTTGAGGTTGTGTCAAGGAGGGAAATAGAGCGGTAGCTTTTAGCGTCACTTCTGTTGCCCTTTTAAAATATCGGGACAATTATACATGTTCTTGGTATCAAACCCCCCGCAATGATGTTAAACACTTTTTGTAAAAGAGGGGCCTACACTCCCATGTCAAATTTAAAACTATCAATTGGAACCCCATCAACACCAGGTGCCATTCCATTTGCACTTCTTTCTAGTGCCAGTGTAACTGCATCCAAGGTAATAGGGGCCAAATCTGGGGGTTAAAGAGATATGAAGGTTTTATTGTCTAATAGTTCTAATATACCCTCAGGGTCACTGTTCTCTGCTTGCATGGGTATTTCATTTTCTGAATTAAAAACCTGTCCAAAATGACGTATCCACTCTTGGGGCTGCACCAAACTCTCAATTTTAATAGCACAGTTATCTTTAAAATACGAGTGATTTATCGTCCTCCAGAATAGGGATGAATCCTTTGTATTGGCAGCCTGAGAGAGTTTTTCCCATGCATTATCTTGGATTTCTCTCTTCCTTTATACTAGGGACTGTTTATATAACAACCTCTGTTTTTTAATACGCTCACTATCTCTAGGCCTAATTTTTAGAGCATTTTTTAATGACTGGTTTGCCTTTGTGCATTGGGAATCAAACCAACCAACTTTTTTCTTAGCTTTCTTCTTACTCTTAATTTTTAATCCCCTAGTGATTTCGGCGGTGATGTTACAAAAAGGCCCAATAATCTGGTTGTCGGTAGAATCCCCCTATGACAGATTTCTATATCATGTTTACAAGCACTCATTAGACTATCCATAAATTTATTTGGGTTTATTCCAGACCATTTAATAGAGATACCATTTTCTCACTGAGTGGATATAGAGGGTGATAAACGGGGCCCAGCCTGGGGGTATCATTTAATCTAACTGTTAAAAAGAGTGGATGATGATCACTAACATAGCTTGTTTTCACCTCCATTTTTACTATTTGATCTTGACCATGTGCCGAGATTAATATGTGATCAGTAATTGAACACTGTCTGTGCTCCTCATAGGTCAGTAACTGGGATTGTCCATTTGATATAGACTGATCCTGTAATTCTAAGTTATATTTATACATTGTCCCATTGATGGATTCACCATAGAGCTTATGCTGGAAATGAGAATAACTTTCTCCATGCTCATTCCCATATCCACAATATTTTCCTTCTAGGATACCGCATTTTTTACTGTTAAAATCTCCAACTCAGATCAGAAAATATTCGCTTCTGATCTGTTTTAAAAATAAGTCAAGCTCCCTCAGAAGTGCCAGTATGACTTGGCTTCTGATGTTATCAAAAACATTGTTATAGAAATTAATCACTACAAATCACTGGTAATCAACAGAATGGAACCACAAAAATTGAAAATAAGGAGAGTCAATATAAGCTTTCTTCAGAATCAATGGGCATGTGACTGAAAGTAAGACTGCTAGGCCTCCCTTTGCCCTTCCGTTTCGAGAGGGGGTCGCTTGAGTGTCAACTATTGAAAAACTATCTGTCAAAGAGTTCCATATGCCAGAAAATGTCATAGTTGTTTAAAAAGTCAGGCCATGATTTGTCATTCAATTTATTATTAATACCAGCGAGATTTTTATATTTCGAAATTTGAGTTGCAGGTAATATCTTGTAAAATGTAAATTGATACTTGTATAGCGCGCTACTCAGCCGCAAGGGTCTCAAGGCGCTTGTACGAATACCGCTGTGGAACACATCCTGGCTTTCCCTGTGAGGTGTCCACTCCTGGGCACCCCCAAGGTGGAGGCCAGGCATCCTTAGCGTTGTGGAGGCCGTTGTGGATATTAAGCAAGCTATTGCCCAGAGTTGCACTCCATGATTGGAATAGGCTCCGAGGCGAGAATTATCAGGTCCATGGAATTTTTAGCCCAAGACCCGCCGAGGCGGGGAATTGAACCCTGGTCCCGGGCTAGACCTCTGCATCAGGGTCTGCCCCTCTAACCATTGAGCCACACTTCTCCTCATTCAAGATTTTTGCTCTTGTCAATTGAGCAAAAATCTTGTGCAACATCCTGGTGTAGTCAGTCCACATCACTACATTTTCTAAGGGGTAGAAATCTATAAGACAAAGCTCTACTATTGTTGGACCATTTCCGAACTGGCTAAAATAATCCATTCCTTGCTTGTAAAAAAACCTAATGATACCCCAGTGATGATCTTATTCTGGTATTTTGATGGTGTCTCCCTTATGGTACATATCTCTTCTAGCAAAGTTCTAACCATCACTGAGTATCAAAAGGAAACAACAACACAATCCCCATCGCAAGCTTTTGCTGATTTCCCCACCCAAGGTACTCTTCTTACCATAATGATATTTTGGGCCAAGGTTTTTGAATTATAGTAGCAGTGATTAATAAACCAATACACAACCTTATTTTTCAGTTCTACCCAATCCTCATTTAGACCATCCTTTAATTCTGGCACATCTTTCAGAATTATTGTGTATGATGAAGCCTCGGGAGGTAAGTGTAGGGATCTCTGGGGCCTTGGGGGTGGCAATTTATGCTTGTGTTTATCCACATTTTTAGTGTCAGGTCTTATCATTTTTGTCACATGGTGGACTGACGGCATGGGGTGTAACTCAATGTTGGTCTCTTCCTTGTCCGTGAGATTGGGATGTTCTTCCCTTCACACAATACTACTGATCCCCGTGAACTACGTAAGGTGTCATTTTTAACAATTCGATGATTAATGTTCATTGTTGTTGTGTCAGTTATGTCAATCAGAATATTTTCATTTTGACGTTTTTCTGGCGACACCGACTTCTCAATTGATTTGGGAATATGGGCTACATCACTCTTGATTTTTGAGATTTCAGATAACAGGTTTTTCTCAATTGAATCAGTCTTCCCATTTAACTTTTTAAAAAGTAAGTCCAAGTTAGGGGAACAGTCATGACTTACGGTAGCCCTCAGACCCCCACTCTGCTTTCTTAGGCAATGGCTGTGGTTGTTTTGTAGATTCTTTAATTTTTTCCTTCGATAACTGTTTGCCTTTAGTTACAAGGGGGTAATTGAGTCTGTACCTTCTGTTAGGACTGATATTTCCAGTGTTATCGTTGATACACAGGGCGCTGCACTAGTGTTGTGTATTAAAGCTGTAATACTCGTTCGATGAGGTTTGTTATTTGAAACTGTCTCCAATGCAGTTGCGTCCAGTATGGTATCATCAACCACATTAGTTAGTGCAATGTTTGAGGCCGCTAAATGCTCCTTGACATTGACAATCTCACTATTATTAATCCCATTGCGGCTTTTAAGTAACTCGTAATTGGTGCACTCAATCTTGCATTCTTATTTTTACTGCCTGATAAAACACCTGCAAGACCTAGTTTAGGACACCCCCGCGCCGCACGGCCACCAGCTGTTGCAAGTGCCTCCCCGCCTGCCTGCCTCTCTGCTCGGGCTGCCGCCGCGTGACCACGCCCCCTGCCTTCAAGCGGCGTGGTCTGGGCTCGCTTTCCTGCCTTTGCCACTGTTTGTTTGTTTTTGGTGTGCATTATAACTGTTGTCATTTTTATTTTTAACTTTGTCCCCCTCTTTTGCCTGTTTGCCTGGTTGCCCCCGTCTCATCCCTCCCCGCTCCCCGCTTCCCGCCACCGCCGCTAACCCCGCCCCTTTTTTCATTCTGTACCCTCCCCGCTCCCGCCTCCAAGCTGCTCCGCCCTCCCTCGCACTTGGCCATATATGGCGACCGTGCGACGCAGGTGAGTGTGACCTAGTTTAGGACACCCCCGCGCCGCACGGCCACCAGCTGTTGCGAGTGCCTCCCCGCCTGCCTGCCTCTCTGCTCGGGCTGCCGCCGCGTGACCACGCCCCCTGCCTTCGAGCGGCGTGGTCTGGGCTCGCTTTCCTGCCTTTGACACTGTTTGTTTGTTTTTGGTGTGCATTATAACTGTTGTCATTTTTATTTTTAACTTTGTCCCCCTCTTTTGCCTGTTTGCCTGGTTGCCCCCGTCTCATCCCTCCCCGCTTCCCGCCACCGCCGCTAACCCCGCCCCTTTTTTTCATTCTGTACCCTCCCCGCTCCCGCCTCCCAGCTGCTCCGCCCTCCCTCGCACTTCGCCATATATGGCGACCGTGCGAACGCGCCGATTGTGCGCCGAGGGCGCGCCAAAGGTAAGCCCGTCCGCGCCTGGACCGCGCCCAGTGCCGGAACCCCTGGCCCCCACAGACCACAGCCCTCCCGCCGGACGTACGACGCCGCCACCCTCAACGCACTCAACGCCGGCCGAACCCCTGGATGCTACCAAGCCACCTCGAGACGCACCCACGGACCCTTCAGCTGCCGCTCCTGCAAGTTCACCTGCATCCGGACCGGCACCACACCCGCACCCACCAAGACCAAGACGAGCAACAACAGCAGCCACCTGAAGTGCATCCTGCTCAACACCCGCTCCGTCCACAGACACGCCGTCGAGCTCTGGAACCTGCTTGACACCACAGACCCAGACGTCGCCTTCCTCACGGAAACCTGGATGAACGCCTCCTCAGCGCCCGACATCGCCATCGCCATCCCGGACGGCTACAAGATCATCCGGAGAGACCGCATCAACCAGACAGGAGGAGGCATCGCCATCATTCACAGGAACACCATCCGCATCACGACCAACACCGACGACACCATCGCACCCGCCGAACACCTGCACTTCCAGATCCACGTCAACCCCAAGACCACCCTCAGAGGCACCCTCATCTACAGACCCCCGGGACCACGCACACAATTCAGCGAGGACATCGCCGACTTCCTCAGCCCGCTCGCCCTCCCCTCAGCCGACTACATCCTCCTCGGGGACCTCAACTTCCACCTGGAGAACAACGACGACCGCAACACCACCACCCTGCTGGAAAACCTCGCAAACTTGGGACTCAAGCAGCTGGTGACCACCCCCACCCACCTCGCCGAACACACACTCGACGCCGTCTTCTCATCCAGCAAAGACATCGCCTTCAGCCACGCCACAGGACTCCACTGGACGGACCACAGCTGCGTCCACTTCACCTTCAGAAGAACGACGATCCACCACCACCAGCAACAGGTTGCCCGAAGAAGCTGGAACAAGATCACAGCCGACCAGCTCGCCGCTTCCCTGAGTCAGCACCCTCCCGCCAGCTCAGCGAACCCCAGCCAAGCCGCCGACAACCTCACGAAGTGGATCAGCAACTGCGCGGACGAACTCGCCCCTTTGAGGACCCCGCCCAGCAGACCCGGCAGCAAGAAAGCCCCATGGTTCACCGATGAACTCAAGAGCTCCAAGAAGGACTGCCGAGCCCTCGAGAAAGTCTGGAGAAGGGAACCAACACCGGACAACATGACCACCCTCAAGCTCGCCACCCGGAAGCACCACCAACTGATCCGCGCCACCAAGAGAACTGCATTCCAGGACCGGCTGGACAACAACGCACACAACTGCAAGGAACTCTTCAACATCGTGAAAGAGCTCTCCAACCCCAGCGCCGGAAACAACGACATCACCCCATCGCAAGACCTCTGCAACTCCCTCACCTCCTACTTCCACAACAAGATCACGGACATTCACAACAGCTTCAGCATTCAACCATCGCACACAACGACCGCAGCAACGCCGCCCACCACCACCCTCCGCGCCTGGACTACGATCAGCACCGATGACACCGTCCGCATGATGAACTCCATCCACTCCGGATCTCCGACCGACCCCTGCCCTCACCACGTCTTCAACAAGGCCGACGCTGTCATCGCACCCCACCTGCGGGACATCATCAACACCTCCTTCGACACCGCCACCTTCCCGGAGGGCTGGAAGCACGCCGAGCTCAGCGCTCTACTAAAGAAACCCACTGCGGACCCCACCGAACTCAAGAATTACCGCCCTATCTCGCTCCTCCCGTTCCCAGCCAAAGACATCGAGAAGACCGTCAACAAACAGCTGGCCGCCCTCCTCGAGACGAATGGATCCCTCGACCCCTCACAGTCTGGCTTCCGTGCCAACCACAGCACCGAGACCGCCCTCATCGCTGCCACCGATGACATCCGAGCCCTGATGGACAACGGAGAAACAGCGGCCCTCATCCTCCTAGACCTCTCCGCGGCTTTCGACACTGTCTGCCACCGCACCCTAGTGCAGCGCCTCAGCAACGTCGGAATTCAGGAGAAGGCACTGGAATGGATCGTCTCCTTCCTCGACGGAAGAACACAGAGAGTCCGTCTACCACCGTACAAGTCAGAGGCCACCGGAGTCATCTGCGGCGTCCCTCAAGGATCCTCCCTGAGCCCCACCCTCTTCAACGTCTACATGAGCCCCCTCGCGACCATCGCACGCCAACACAACCTGAACATCATCTCCTACGCCGATGACACCCAGCTGATCCTCTCCCTGACCAACGACCCCGCCGCTGCCAGAGCCAACCTTCACGAAGGGATGAAAGATGTAGCCGAGTGGATGACGACCAGCCGCCTGAAACTGAACTCAGACAAGACGGAAGTCCTCATCCTGGGTTCCTCGCCCTCCGCCTGGGACGACTCCTGGTAGCCCCCCGCCCTGGGCACCGCACCCACACCGACAGACCACGCACGCAACCTGGGCTTCATCCTGGACTCCTCCCTCTCCATGACCAGACAAGTCAACGCCGTCTCCTCGTCGTGCTTCAACATCCTGCGCATGCTACGGAAGATCTTCCGGTGGATCCCCACCGAAACCAGGAAGACGGTCACCCAGGCCCTCGTCACCAGCCGACTGGACTACGGCAACGCCCTCTACGCCGGAACCACCGCCAAGCTCCAGAAGAGACTCCAGCGGATCCAGAACGCCTCAGCCAGACTCATCCTCGACATCCCCCGACGCAGCCACATCTCCGGACATCTGAGAGACCTGCACTGGCTCCCCGTCAACAAGAGAATCACCTTCCGTCTCCTCACCCACGCACACAAAGCCCTGCACGATCAAGGCCCGAGCTACCTCAACAACCGCATCAACTTCTACGCTCCCAAGCGCCACCTCCGATCAGCCAGTCACGCCCTCGCCGCCGTCCCCCGCATCCGAAGAACGACAACAGGAGGAAGGTCCTTCTCCTACCTGGCCGCCAAGACCTGGAACTCCCTCCCGACCGACCTGCGCCTGACCCAAGACCACCTCTCCTTCAGGAAGAAGCTCAAGACCTGGCTGTTCGAGCAGTAGCAGCACCCCCCCCTCCCAAGCGCCTTGAGACCCTCCGGGTGAGTAGTGCGCTTTACAAATGTCCTTGATTGATTGATTGATTGATTGATTGATTGACTTTCCCATGATTGTGAACAGCAGAGACCAAAAAAGGAGGCCCACTAGGATGGATAGGATGGATATGTTCGTATATAGTGGTTTCAACCACTATTACCATAAGTCCAGGGGTCTTAATAACAAACTTTAGGGACGTGGCCCAGCCCAGCCTCTTCCGGCCGCTTTCAGGCGCAGACGAGCCTGCCCTTGGCCCAGGCTTCCCCCAGGCACGGCCCGGGAATGCCAGCGCATGTCCCGTGCCGAAGGAGCCCGCAATGGTTTTTGAGGCACCTCCTGGTGCCACTGGTGACATGGACAGGTACGGGCCGCGTTGGGACCTGAGTCTTGTGGTCCAATCCTGACCCCTGTAAGGCAGAGGCAGTGGCAGGCCACAAAAACAGACGGGCTTCCCATGCCACTGGAGCACGCAATGGTTTTTAAGGCGCCTCCTGGCGCCACTGGTGATGTGGGCGGTTACGGGCCGCATTGGGACCTGGGTCTTGTGGTCCAATCCTGAACCCGATAAAGCAGATGCAGTGGCAGGCTACAAAAACAAAAGGATGCTTTTAAAATGCACCACCATTTACTTGCCCAGTATCCATGTTAAACACTGTTTTCTGTACAATTGAAAAATAACAACCTAGGCAACTAATATTTAAAATACCTTAATGGTAAAAAATGATGAATAGTTGGCTACAGCTGACTAAAAGACATGGTTTTTTATTTAGTAATTAAAACAGTTGACAATTCATTTACATTAAACAAAATTAGAGTTAAAAATTCACAATGTACATTATCATAAACACCATAACACAGAAGTTAACAAACAGTATAAAAGGATTCTTTATCTTTAATAGATAAGTGGCAGAAAAATAAGTCTCTACGCGCGTTTCGGCGGCCAGCGCCTTCTTCCTGGAGTAGCCACGTAATATTAGTAGGAAACTTTTGTTTTAAGGAACGATCAAGCAAGGTTTCTGCTTCTTATTATGATTCTTTCAACGTCAGGTGTTGCCGAAGCTGATTGATTTGGAAGTTAAATAATTATTGCCCGCCAACCGGAACCCTTTATGTAGAGTAGCGCTGGATAATATCCAAGGTTGACTCCTTCCAGGGATATTCTGGGTATCTATTGAGTTTGCAATATTATCTTGATATCTTGAGCCTAGGAATTATAAGATTCATATACTCAGGGGGTCCTTGCTAAATAAACACAAACACTGTTTTCTGTACTTTCAAGACGGCCTGATGCATTACGTGATGCAACAGAGACTGCTTTGTCACACTGCGTCAAGTAAAGTGGTGGCATTTTGAAGGTACAGAAAACATTGTTTCCCATGCTTTCTAAATGAGTGCTGTGTTTACTTTCTTGATGCAACATGACTACACAACGCACATTGCATGGTGGCCAGCGTGAAAGTATAGAAAACATGAGTTTTCTATACTTTTACCATGACCAGTCACCACTGTTGGCTCTGTCAATTCTAGAGCATTTTGAGAAGGTTTGGCATTGACAAAGCCAGTAGTGTTGTTCACGCAGCCTTGCCAAATGCTAGACCGAATTTTTTTGTCAATGATTCCTTAGAAGAAGATGTAATAAGTTTAACTCCAATAAACATTGTATAAACGAAACATTTATTATAATATTGACTGCAACCCATTATAAAGGATTATTAACCCTATTAAAGAACATGATTTACATGGTAGAATCCAACATGGAAAAATATTTTTATGCTGGTATCCTTTTGCAGTTGCTTTTTTGTGAAGGTAGATGGTCATTTCAGCATTTCCCCTCCTTTCTTACTTTTAACATATTTTAATTGGAACGCAGCAGCTGAGATAAATCACATGATAGTCCTTTGTTCAAATGCATTTCATAAGATCATGTTCAAAGCTGCTAACGAGTACCAAAAATCTGGCTTCGAGATAACAGGGCCTATACTAAAGTCATTAGACCCAAGACTTTCCACTAGAGTTGTACATTCGTTTAGCATTTTATTGAACTTCACTCGATTGTAAGCACCGATAGTCTAAGCCATAATCCAACTCTCCTAGAATGTATTGGATTTTTTAACTTTATTGAAAGGAGGGCTGCCATTTCGGAAACTCACTACTAGTATCTGCCCTACAGACACCTACAGACTTTACCACTGACACAGTCTTTCAACATTCGGATTGGGTTAGCAGCAATTGTCGTTTTCCAAGCAATGCAGACATCATTCGAGAACGGGTTATTGTGTCTTAACTGGGACACGCAGGCCCGTCCCAGACTCGGGGCTATTCGATAGCCTTACAAATGACAGAAGTCACGAGCTCCCCATGTGGTACAATGTGCTCATCAATGATGCACGCGCACTGACATTCCACGCGGCTGAGTTGCACATCCGGCTTTTGCCACGGTGGCTGTATCACTTTCTGTACTGGTTCAAGCCTCCTTCTTTTGATGATGTGCCCGCGACTGTTACACGTGCTTCGTTTGGCCTTTCAGCACCCTTTGTTTCACTGGTAGCGTCGGAAGCCGTGTTTGCTATATAGCAAACTGCAAAATACTGCACAGTCATCCCACCCTTGCAGCGCCTGTCGCTTTGTGGTCAGTGGTTCAATAAATGTGCGGAAAGTAGACTTTCGCGTTGACTTTGAAGAGTGCGGATCAAGCTTCCCTGTCAACAAGTAATCCGAGTACGATCACATATCTGCCTACTATATCAGGATAAAACCCACTTATACAAATTCTTGGAGGCTGTACATTCAGGTTTCCCAGAGAGAAGCAGCATGATTTAATACTTGAAGGAAACATTGATTGAGTGCGTTGGAATCCACTGTGTCTTCTCTTTCGAAGTATAATCTGGAATCTGTTTTTTAATAGTTGTCAAATGATCAATATCCTCTTGTAAATCCATGTATTGGAATGTTTGCACTGTTAATTAGTGCAATGACTTAGAATGCTTTTAATCACGGGCAGCTACTTGTTTATCTTTCCTGCCTGAATTATTTCCCAGTTTCTTGGCTGAACACTGCCAGCGAACAGGGCTTCTAATAGATTTTTGAAGCTTGTGTATTTAATACGTGCCTTCTGATTGATATTGGGCAAGGCAACTGAAAGCTGGACCAAACTTGTGTGCTCCTTTTGAATTACATTATGTGAGGCTCCATTGGAAACAACAGAGGATAAATCAAAGGATTCATTTACCATATCCGTCCTGGGCTCTGCCCTCTTGAAGATCAGGACTTGTCTGATATGGTCCATTTCTGAAACAGATATGCTCCTTTTATGATCATCATCATTATTATTTTATGGGCAGGGCGTCAGAATTCGGGCCAATTCTTCAAAATGGATTGTGAGCTCAGTTGTAAGGGGGCGGAGAAGGGGAATGAGGAATGCTTTTGGTGGTAGAGTTGGAAACTCTGGGGCATATTATCAAGGACCGGTGTTAAAATTATCACTGTTTTATCAGCAAGAAACTGCAGATAAAACGGCGATAATGGGCTTGATAATACACCCTTGTTAATTCCCATAGGAGCCCATGCTCTGATGTTAACATGGGCTTCTATGGGAACTAACAAAGGTGTATTATCAAGCCCATTATCGCTGTTTTATCGGCAGTTTCCTTGATAATATGCCCCTATGTACTCTGTGGTCCCACTACAATTGGTCCGATAAATGTGAGGTAGTTAGTGCCCCCAATAGATTTCAGTACCATCAAATGAGGTATTTACCGTGTGCGTTAAACAGCTAATTTTTGCAAAAATTCCACTCGTAAATGAGACAGCGCATATGGAATCAGTACTTAACACACAAAACTCAGTTGGACTGATGACAAGTTCCTCGTAATTTTCTGACCTATGTGTAAGCTCCTGTATGTGCATGGGTCGGAATTGCAAGTCTGAAGCTATTTATCGCATCCAATGACATGTTGGTTATTTATATTTCCATTAACCTGAACTTCTCTAGTCTATAGGTTCTTCTTTTGTCCGCAGTCTATGTCTTACTCTTAAATTACTTTTTTTCTACAGATGGGTTCCAATTATATTAGTCGTTATTATAGTGCATTTCTATTTAATTTTATTGAAATGCTGTTGTTTCTATCTTTCTGTAATATCTCGATCTGTTAATGAATAAAATACCTTAGAAATTAAAAAAATATGAATGATGCCCATTATGGTTCAAAATGCTCCCACCACAGTCATAATGTAAAACTTATTGCATATGACTATTGTTCATGCCCCTTTATGGTGGGGGATCTATGAAGCCATTGCAGTCATTCGCTAAAGATATTGTCCAGTTAGACAATGTGGAGCAACCACAGGTCTCACACAGTATTACTTTGGCATCTTTGTCACTGGTGTTATGTGGTGTGTCAGAAGAGAACATGTACCCAATACCTATTTAATCTCATTTTACACTCCTCAGTTGTTCTATTGACTAGCTTGCACGAGGAACAGTTGCTGGGATGTTTGAATATTGTGAGGCAACGAAAACTGCACCATTTAGCCTTCTGCCTTCCAGAGAGGAAGCAGCATTCAATTCGGGAAACATCCACAGATGGCAACGGATCACCTAACACCACAGTCACGTGGATGATAAGTGACTATTCTTCCAGCATGCGATCTAATACCTGGAATCTGGAGTTCGAAGACGTGGGCCGTGATTATTAAGCAAATAAAATGTGATTCCACATTGGTATTGGAAGCTGAGCCCTACTCTAGTCAATAGCTAAAACCAAATGTAGTTTAGCACAAATAAAATAGGAATCAAAGAGTATTTGTCATACAGATTGCTCAATTAGTAGGAAAGAAGAAACATGAACATTTTTTAAGTTCAGGTCAATGAAAAGGCATGACTTGAAGTTTGCCTCTAAGGAGCGCAAAGGAAATCTTTAAAATAATACAGTCTTGATGTGAAGTCTGCCTCTAAGGGGATCGGGAAGGAACCTCTGGCTATTCTCCCAAAAGTAGTGCCTTTGTAAAGTTTTAGACAAACATACAGTCGCTGGGGTTTGAGAAAAAAGTTTGCATTAACCAATAGTAAAACAGAAAACGCATGCCATTGTAATATGACATTAACTCTACATCTATTGAATAATCCTGTATCAAGCACTATAACAAAAATAAAGACACATTCAAAATATAATGAGCATCTTTGCTCGGCCAAATAAGGTGGCTTTCCGTTGTATACAATTCAAATCCATCCTCTCCAAGAACAGCATGACATGAACATAATACCTTTTAATGTGTTACATTACAAGCAAGATAGTAGAACTAACTGTAGTTTGTACATTTAGTGAAAGACTCAAGGTCACAACTGAAGCTCCTCGTGCACAGGTAGGGGAAGAGAAAACAATACGATTATATGCTGTGCATCTCGCATGCCTTTTGAAAGTGCAATTGAAAAGACGAATGGGCCCCCTCATGTTAACCTTAAGTACTATTATTTAATAATAAATACAGTATAATTATTGCACTTGCATCTCTTATCAGAGGATCATTCCAGTCCAAAAATAAAGATACTTAGGGCCTGATTATGTGTTAAGGAGTTATTTATTGGTGCGATATTGGTGCGATAAACAACACCTATTACGAGTATTAAATATTAAAAATATTTTGGGGAGAGAAAACAATTGCATCAAACATATAAATGTATTGGGGGTAGCAAGAAAAACTGGTAAGACAAAAAAAAAATGTAAAGCCTGTGATTACAGCAAACACTACCTACAAGCTTTGAAAGAAATATTAGAAGCATTTTTGCAACTCTTAGCAATATGCTGAAAATCAATAGCTATTAGTAGAACTACCAACTGTGTATCAAAAGAGCAAACTTTCCAAACATCTGCAACACTACCTAAAAAATAAATATATGAACATAGAAAAAGGAAACCTCATTCTAAAAATATAATTCAGTTGTGACCAAAACTGCTTCCAGAATTTAAGTGTTTCTGGACAGGAAAAAAGCATATGTTTACTATCAGCAGGTGCATGTTTACAACACCAGCAAGAATTATCACATTGTGCATCAAACTTTGAAAGAGAGCACGGAAATCTTAACTAACCTATTATATTAAGTATAAAGTTAAAGTTGTGGTGATAGTTTGTGAGGATTTATGAACTTTAAACCAAATTCACCTCTACTCACTTCCATATGTCCTGTGCCAACGTGGAGCCCATCCTAGCCATTGTGCCATTGCTCTACCTTCTCGATCACATCCAACACAGACACCGTAGCAGACAAAATCAGCGGTATGTTACACAACTACCTGTTGTCATTGACTCCGCTGCAAAACGATGTCTCATCGTGAACCAGGCAAAGGAGGTGGGGTACCCTATGATTTCACACATATCAAGTGTCCCTAGCTGGGATTGTCTCAAAACGATCGTCCAAAACAAAGATGTAAGATGCCCTTCCAGGCCCAAATATTGGTACTGCACCAGTACATCCAAGGTCAGATTGGCAAGGTAGTCACTTGGGCAATGGGTGATGGGCCTGTAATGAGTTACAACTGTCAGCCACTTTTTTGACCAGCCTGGTAGCTGACTTGGGCTGCGCCTGTGCTCTTCAGATGCCACCAGTGGCCCAGCAGGTGCCTGAGCTGTGTTTCCAGAAGCCGACAGGCCTCTATTACCTCCCTTTTGCCAACATGGTAGAGGTGTTATTCCCAGTCGTTTGATGGGCTGGCCAATTAATGCATGCAGATAGAGCAGAGGCATGGGGCCTGAGCAGAAGTAGCCTCACTTATATTCAGGTGTGGTTTACCATTGTGAACTAATCAGTGCACAAAAAGTCCTGACAACATTAGCATTTTTTGTTATCTCAGTGTAGTTAAGAAAACATGCCTCTTTTAGGGAACTCGTCTCCTTCTTTTCCTAATACTTACAACACTCAAGCAGTATTTTGTTAAAAAAAAGGCGCAATCCGCAAATGTGACCAGGTGCCAGGGCCTACATTTGATCCCAATACAACTCTGAGCACACCATATACAAAAAGGACACGTGTCAGCATTTTATTTAAAGTTATTGTGATGTCTGTTTTTATTTGTGTACCACAACATCACCTCCTCCCCAACATCACACCTATCAATGTCTGTCACATATAAGTTTTGACCTTTCTCATTTGTTTGGCATGTCACTACTTCACCAGTCGTGTAGCTGACTATTTCTCAACTCTTGATAAAGTTACATTGAATTGACTAAAACTACCAAGAGGCCTTGGGATTCCAAATCTGACCAGGAAGCCTCAGTGAATATGACACAATCACAATGCACACATCCCTGCTCCCATCGTGACGTCAAAGTAACACCAGTTTGGATGTATCCTCAAAGTCAAACACATGTTCTTAGCTACAACTCTGTAGTTGACTCTCACACATATCCTGAGGTTCCGTAAAAATTATTACGATGTTCTGGGCATTGCCGAATATAGACGAGTTTGGTATCTACGAACCGCAAATGACGAGTTCGGCAAGTGTGCGAAATTTCGCTACACTACCTGCCAGGGTTCGTCTAATATTACATGTTCTTCGTCTGAACCCTTGGGTTCCATTTTAGATACGGCATCCATTTTGTTTCTTGCCCTCACGTAGTCAGCGAGCAGGTAACTGTTCGCCCCTTGACCCTCTAGTTCCCAAGCCTTGCGGAAGACGCATGTTCCTTTCATGCGTCTTTATGGCCGGAGGAATGACACAGCAAAGGCAGATGGCACAGCTTGAGGGTAATCTGGTTGTACCGGTCTATTGTGACAGCCTTGCAGGCGATGGATCCAACTCTTTTGATCCCACGATCATGCTTCCGATATTACCCTCACACTCTTTTCTCTACACGTGTCTGACTTCCTTGCAACTGCTCTTGTCTCTTCTTCTTTGTCATTTACAACTCTAATGGGTGTGCTTACTGGTGGGAAGATGTACTTTTACAGTTGGGAACCGGCATGGCTATTGTAATTATGTTCCGGGGTTCTGAACACATGAAAGCGACCCTTTTTGAAGTTTACTGTGGGAACCGGATTGTAATCTTTTTTCCACATGTAATGCAATGGCAACATTCTGTATAAAAGAGAGCAACCAACGTATACAATTTGAAGCAGACTCTCAGAACCTACACACTGTTGTACTTCTTGTGACTTTTGCCTCCCTGCAGTAATAAACGCTGATCTTTGACGCCGAAGGAAGTGTCCCGTGTCTCTGTGATTTGTGCGCCGAAACAGGTATCCCATGAAGGTTATAGGTGTTGTTCCCTGGCACCGCTGGTACTGTTAAAAGTCCAGTCCTTCAGTTGGCGCCCAACGTGGGGCGACTTCAGCGGTACCGGTCCAAAGCCTGATGATCGTGAGGAACTTCGTGTGAAATCTCCGAGGGAAGGTGCACCCCGCTTCATCGATCCTGTTGTCGAAATAAGTGGCCCGAAGTTTTTCCCTGCGAAGATTCCCGCCTCCTGACGGCTGCGACGGACCGATGCCCTGACTGTCGACCTGTCTTCGACGCCCGGCGTAGACCTTATGTACAAGCGAGACGATAGACGGACCTTCCTGGTGACGCCATTGAAGTTCTGAGTTAAGTATTTGTGGGTCGCTCCCAGTCCTTAGTGGTTGTTCTAGCTTTTGAAAGCTTTGTTGTTAGCCTTTAAGGTTTTGTTGTAATAGCTCACTGAGCTTTGTAATAGCCTCCTCAGGCTTTGTGGTTAGCTCTCCGAGCTTTGTGGTAGCCTTAAGGCTTTGTTGTATTGCATGGTTCCATTGCATTTGTGGTTCTTAGTATTGGTCCTTAGTATTATTTGACAGTTGCAATTGCCAAAAACCGAGGGTTTTGACTTACACGAGGTTTCATTGCTTCGGTAATCCTTGAAGTTTGATACTAGGTTAGTGTGCATGATGCCTAGCCATAGTGGTTTGTTTCGTATTTTCCAATGTTGCGCAATGGATTCCCGGTTGGAGGACTCGTGTCCGATACCTCCAGTTGGAACTCCGATACATGATCTTTATAGTCGACATGGGGTGGGTCCTATAATATATAATGATTACTGGGTCCGTTATACAAAGAAAGACGGTGATCTTAGATGGCCACCACATGGAACTTTTGAACTTTCGATTTTAGATAATCTTGAGGCTAAACTATTTTTAAAGAAAGCGAGGCCAGCTATGTTTGATTCCTTTCGGATATAGCGTAAAGAGGCCAAGCAGAAAGAAATCAAACAACTTAAAAAGGATCAAAAGCAAGAGTTTATTCCGATAATGCAAGCTATAAAAGAATGTAGACAAGACAAAGAAGAAAAGGACATGGAAATCTCTACCAGATTACATCACATGAAAATAGATAAATGTTACCCAGTTTTACCGAATAAATCAGAAAAGAAAGAAGAAGATTTGAAGGAGGATTCCTTGCTGTCATATTTGATGAAATCACCACCTCCTTATGTACAGGGTGCTACTGCTCCTGTAGCTGCTCCTGTAGCTCCCCCTGTTGTTCCTCTTGTTGCTCCAGCGGCTGCGGGTCAGCCCGCTGTTAACCCTACGTTTGTTCCACCACCTGTCCTCGTTCCTACTGCTCCTGTACCTGTACCTTCGCAGACTGTTGTTTCTGCTACTCCGACTACCTTGTCTGTTCCTACTATGCCTTCCTTCACCTCCAGTGTTGTTGCCCCTGTTTTTCTTTCCCCTTCTGTTCGTAAGCGTGTTCCTAACTCTGTTGCTACCCTTTATTCACCTCTTTCTGGTCTGTTATTTTCGTCTGATTCATCTGACACTCCTCAGAGACGGAGTCAGATCCCTAGTGGTAGGGAGAAAGAGACGTTAGTAACAATGGCACATAGGTGGATAAGACATCCTGCTAATTACACTCCACGTGTAGTCTTTGATACGTTTTCTCAGTTTAATGAGCCTACGCAGAGATTCGTATTTGAAGAGATGTGTAACTTTTTGAGAGAAGAATGGTATAATGATGATGTAGATAATGTACCGTCCGACATAATTGAACTTCAGAGTCACTTTTCGAACGGTATGATTATAGGAGACGATGTACGACGTGCCGTGGAACGCTTATTAGCGTTCAGATCCACAGCACATTCTCGGGTGTCATCAGATGATACCACCGAGAATTGGAAAGCGGTTCCTGGTCAGTATCCCATGAGAGAGGTTCCGCCACTGTGGGTGCCTGGTGATCCTAATGCAAACCCTGTGGTTCTACCGCATTTTCGAAGAGTGTGGATACATCTTCCATGGAAACGATCGGAAGTTTTGCAAGTGAAGCAATCCTTGCCCGATCCGCGTAAAAATCCGGCTGGTTATTATAAGGAGTTATCACAACTGGTGGAAGCTACTATTATGAATATTGCCGACATCGACATGTTGTTTGGCAATGTTGTACCGCAACCAGTTTGGGCTAAAATTCGTCAAGCCAATCACGCAGTTGAATTAGGGGGTGATTGGGCTGCACTGCTAGCAGCTGATGCATTACAAGTCGGTGGGGCTAAACCTGAGCAGTTGATCTTGGATTTGCCTCAGAAAATAATTACGCTCATGAAAACTCTCATGCCAGCGATGAAGGTGAACTGGGATAAGTTATCAGCTTGTAAGCAAAAGAAAGACGAGAGTGTCTCAGATTTCTTTACAAGGTTTGAGGAAGCGTTTGTCGACCACAGCGGCCAGGACATGGGCGCTGAGGGAGGCCAGCGATTATTTGTTGACAAATTCGTGTCAAATTTGCTGCCTGAGCTATGCAACAAATTAAAGAATTCAGAGAGTGCGTGGGCAGTTTCAACCCCAGCGCAAATACTAGCAACGGCCCAGTATTATGAGAATAGGGAAAAGGAAGAAAGTGATCGTGTAGAAAAGAAAACTAAGGAGCTCAAAACGAAGGTTTTGTTGCAGCAAGCATACCCTCCACGACCAAACCAAAATGATTCACAACAGCAGTATCGACCACGAGCACAGCCCGATAGGACACAGCCGCGCTCTGACAACTTTGATTACAGATCTTCACTTGGGTATAATCAGTGCGCATATTGTAGGAAAGAGGGACACCTAAAATATGATTGTCTTGCCTTACGGGACCGTCTGAATGGTGTGTCGACACGTGGAAACCGTGGTGGTGGTCCTCAACAGGCACCACGTGGTAGAGGTCGTGGTTTATCCCACAATCAGATTGATCGTCATCAAAATCAATCAGATGCGAATAATTATTTTGATCAGCGAAATACGGGGTCTGTTCGATCTGCACAGTGTAATGTGGATGATTATTACGTAGAGCATGAGACTGTTGCAAATGACCATTACTAGGACAGCCAACGACAAAGAGAGGGAGTAGTGTCAGTTCCGGTCGATCAGAGTGGGCCTTACGTTGCAGTGGCTACATCGGGTGTAGTTGAGCCTTTTCTGTTAGACACTGGTGCGACAAAAAGTTCCATCATGCATTCAAAACTCCCTGGCGCACCTTTGTCTGGCTTAACGAACGTTTCCGTTGGATTCTCTGGCGCCCCTGTTAGTAACCCAGTCTCTAACCCTTTGCCTCTTATGATTGGAACTCGTGAGCTAACGGCTCCACTGATTCTATCTACAGGTTGTGGTGAAAATCTTTTGGGCCTGGATTTGTTGAAACGATTATATGCAACATTGTATTGTTCCCCCGAAGGAGTGGAGCTTACATTGGGGCGGAGAGTGATCTCTCCAATGTATTTATCGGTCGATAAATTCCCACCGGAATTGAGTTCCCTCCCTGCGTCCTTATGGGCCACAGGTCCTAATGATGTAGGCCTGTTAGACATTCCACCCTATGTGATTCAATTAAAACCAAATGCGCGATTACCGCGTTTACCTCAATATCGTATTTCTCTCGAGGGCGAACGAGCGCTGTTAGCAATCGTTCATGATCTCATTGGAAAGGGTGTTGTTGAAGAAACTCGTGGAAATGTGTGTAATAGCCCTGTATTGCCAATTCTGAAACGAACTGACCCAACTAAACCTCCTGTGTACCGTTTCGTTATAGATTTAAGAGAGGTGAACAAAATAGTGGTTCCACAATTTCCCGTGGTCCCTGACATTACGGCTTTACTAACAATGATTCCGGCATCTGCCTCCTGGTTCACAGTGATCGATCTAAAGAATGCTTTCTTTAGCATCCCGATTGCAGAGGAAAGCAGAGACCTATTCGGATTCTCATTAGGTGGTCGCAGTTTTAGGCTAAAACGCGCTCCACAGGGCTACTGTGAGAGTCCATCAATCTACAGCCAAGCACTTAAAGGTCAGCTTGATGCCTTTGTTTTACCTAAAGGTGCAGCTTTGATTCAATACGTTGACGATCTTTTAGTGGCAGCTGATACAGGAGCTATTTGCAAAACGGCTACAGTATCATTATTGCACTATCTACATAACTTACACCACAAGGTATCGCCTTCAAAGCTACAGTATTGTTGTCAAGAAGTTACCTATCTAGGTCACTTATTGTCAAGAGAAGGGAGAAGGTTGACCCCAGAGAGAATTGCAGCGATTTCCCGAATGACTGTGCCAAAAACTCAGAGAGATGTTCGTGCCTTTTTAGGTATTACGTCCTATTGCAGACAATGGATTCCAAATTTTTCATTGTTGGCGAAACCATTGATAGCCCTTACGTGCAAGGATGTCCCATCCCCAGTACCTTGGTCTGAAAAGTGTCAGAAAAGTTTTTCGGAATTGCGTGATGCGTTGTGTTCGGCTCCTGTGTTGGGCACTCCTGACTACAGTAAGCCGTTTACACTATACGTTCACAAGAGGGATGGTTGCGCGTTGAGTGTTCTGACACAACCTTTTGGTGGTAAGCAACGCCCATGTGCCTATTTTTCTTCGACTTTAGACCCAGTAGCTAGAGCCTTGCCGAGTTGTTTAAGGGCAACAGCGGCAGCTGCGGCGTCCATTCGACAGTCCGCAGGTCTAGTCATGGATAATATGCTCACGGTAATGGTTCCGCATGCAGTCGACACTCTATTGAATCGAACGAAAACTCAACATCTGACGAGCGCAAGATTGTCTGGATATGAGTTGACGTTGTTGGCCAGTCACATACGGATAAAACGATGTAATGTGTTGAATCCAGCAACATTGCTGCCAATCGACACAGAATCAAGTGGTGAAGCAGTACATGACTGCTATCTCAGAACTGAAGAGGAAACTGAGGGTCGTATTGACCTAAAAGATACTCCATTGACAGATCCCGATGGTACTTTATATGTGGATGGTTCCTGTTTTAAGTTACCGAATGGTGATGTGACAACTGCGTATGCTGTAGTTACATTGAGAACGATTGTGGAAAGCGCAAGATTAAGTCAGAAATCAGCTCAGGCTGCCGAGTTAGTCGCCTTGACAAGAGCGTGTGTGTTGTCTAAAGATAAACGGGTGAATGTGTTTACAGATAGTCAGTATGCGTTTGGCGTGGCACATAGTTTTGGACGACTGTGGAGAGAGAGAGGATTCCTTACGTCACATGGCACGAAGATTCAACATGGACAGCTTGTAAATGATCTTTTAGATGCACTCACATTGCCTAAACAGGTGGCCATAGTCAAATGTAGTGCACATCAGAAAGTAACAGATGATGTGGGTCGTGGAAATGCGTTTGCGGATGAAACGGCTAAAGAGACGGCTAAAGATTTGACAAACAGAATGTATGTTACGAGCTCAGTAAGATGGCCAACAGAGACTGGTATGTGTGAAGACACATTTGAAAGTGTGAAAGGAATACAGAATGAAGCCACTGAGACGGAAAGGACAAAATGGAGAGAGAGCACGGGAAGATTGGATGAGAATGGATGTTGGGTTGATCTATCAGAGAAGCAGAGATGGATGTTACCGGATGCGTATGTGCTCGCTGTTGTTACAATGGCTCATGGTATGGCGCACATCAACACGAAAGGCATATGCAAGTTGTTGTCTCATGTATGGAAGAATGATGGGATTACTAAGTGCGCCGAGAGAGTGGTTAAAAATTGTATGGTGTGTTTGATGCACAATCCTGGTAAGGGCACTCCCACTCCACCTGGCCATTTTGCCCCTCCTACGTACCCTTTCGAAGTTATCCAGTTGGACTTTATCCACATGGAGAGATGTAATAATTTGAAGTATGTGCTGGTTGTGGTGTGTGCATTTTCTAGGTGGATTGAGGCCTACCCCCTTAAGGATAATACGGCTTTATCCACGGCAAAATTTTTGCTCAAAGAGTATTTTTCCCGCTACGGAATGCCTCGGGTTGTATGGTCGGACAACGGAAGTGAGTTTGTTGGGAGTGTGATGAAGAGTGTGTGTCACGGGTTAGGGATTGTACAAAAATTTCATAGTGCAAATCATCCACAATCAGCAGGATTGGTGGAAGGATATAATGGCACTTTAAAACTGAAATTGGCTAAAATTCAGGCAACAACTGGTTTATCATGGCCCGACGCTTTGCCTCTGGCTCTCCTGTCGACCAGGGCAACCGTACACTCTCGAGTAGGGCTCAGCCCATATGAGATTGTGTTCGGCCGTCCTGCTAATGTATGGGGAGTTCCAAGACCAAAGGAATTTGACAGAATTGAATACCCTATGTTGATTGATTATCTCTATGATCTGACTGCTAAATTGAGTTTGATTCATCAACAGGTCTTTGAGTCTCTGCCGTCACAAACAGAGGGTCCTGGTCATCGACTTCAACCAGGGGACTGGGTCCTTGTTAGAAACTACGGACGAAAACGAAACCTAGAACCAAGATTTGTGGGCCCGTTTCAAGTGCAGCTGGCTACAAGGACGGCGGTTCGATTACACGGACGTCGGAACTGGGTACATGCTACCCACACGAAGCGAGTCCCGCTTCCTCTGCCGTCGGACATCTGGATGAGAAAAGGTCTTTCTTCTTCTGAGACCGACACTCCACCACATTTCGTTCCATTCAGCGAAGCTCGGCTTGTATCTGACACTGTTGCTGACTCCTCTCAAACAATTTCCTCCACGTCAACTTTGGAAAACTTGACTGTTGAACAATCGCCTGAACAATTGAACACTCCTTTGCCGTCCAATCCGTTATTTGAAGATCAGACTCGCCTTGGAAGTAGCCGATATTTTCTTCGTCCACGAACAAGCCACAAATAAAAAGATTTTTTTTTTGTTTCTAGATTCTACATTGCTCTGAAAACAGTGGACGTTATATATTGTGTATCTTTCTCTTCTTTTCCGTACAGCCAAGAACATTATTTAGTTAGAACCTACCATCCAGGTTGACCGTAAGGCCGTGCGGGTACTTCCTTCTGTTTAGCAGCTATCAACACAAGGTTGGTTTCTATTATCAATTTCTGGGAACTCCTGGGAATTGATAACCGCTACTCAGAACGAAGTGCGTCAAGAACGTCGCGGACGATCGTTAGGGGATGGAATCATCATTGAGTGAGCTGTCGAAAAGAGAAGAAATGTTGGCGCAAAGATCTACATTACAAAAAATATGTCATACAAAATGGTTTTTCTCACAAGTAATCATACTGTTTCTCACCATATCTATGCTATTAGTAGGAGGAATATATTATGGGTCTCAGTCCTTATTGTCTTCTGCTACACCTACTCTTCCATCTCATAATCAATATTTCGTTTCTACTGTTTCTCCACATTCCTTTTATCCTCTGCCTCAACACGAACAAGTCAGACGTGCGGAATTCAGAAACAACTCTTTTATTCAACTCCTGCATCAGCATCAGTTAGTGGTAAACACTACCAACTGTTGGGTGTGTGGAGTAATGCCACATACCATGGATAAAGGTATTCCGTACTTAGTTCTGCCTTATAGTGCACAAGGGTCAGCTCGAGCATTACAAACTATGTTCCGTAGCGCACTAGATTCCTACCCCCATCGAGAACCGCGCTCAGCAAACTCTGGTCCTGGCCCGTACCACAAGACTCTGGCAAGAGCTATTGCAGACTTAGATAGAGATATTTTTGACGCATCGCTCATCCCAGAGGAAGAGGTGCGAGCATATAGGGAACTAAGTGAAGCTGAGTACAGCTTATCAGTAGGTGAGAGGCAGCTCAAAAGCTCGCCACCGATATGGATTGTACCTCACCTTGGTAATTTCTGCTTGAAAGGTCTTGGTCGAAATCCGAGAGCTCAGTTTGGGGAGAGTGCTTGTACTGAGACGTATGTCTTACCGACGCTCTCTTCCCCTGTCTTCCTGCCTGCCAAGGGTACCTACTTTGTATGTTATGATCGAGCCTATACGTGGTTACCTCATGACTTCTCGGGTACCTGCTATATTGCAAATCTTTTGCCTCCGACTTTCACTGTGGCCTCTGATTATCACAGGAATAGAATTGTAAGAGGTGTGGTTAGCAAAGAAGATACTTCCGGACAAGAAGCGGGAGACTTCTTTAAGGGTTTCCTACCGTTCTGGGGACCGATGGTTAATAGGAGGAACCTGAGGCAGTTAACTCGTGTAGTAGAATCAACTGCCAACATAACTGCAAACGCCCTTGGTAATTTGACAGCCGAGCTCCAAGCGGATAGACTGATGACGTTGCAGAATCGTATGGTTCTAGATATCATTCTAGCAGATAGAGGTGGGGTTTGTACTGTCATCCATTCGAGCTGCTGCATATTCATACCTGATAACGCTCCAACGGTTTATCAAGCCATCTCTAAGTTGCACAAAATTTCGGAGTCCATACACGTGGACGAAGGAAATTGGACGCTTCTGGGATGGTTTTGGGGTCTGATATCGACTTGGGGTTGGAAGATTCTGATGATCATAGGGGTTGTTGTGACATTTCTGTTCTCATGTTGTCTTTGTGTGCAATGTGGTCCTGCCTTATGTGGCCTTTGTGCTACGACGTGTATAAGACAGCCTGTTGTCACCAAAGAGGCATTGAAGGATAGAATAATGTATCAACAACATCTGAGTGATCTGATGAGTATCGAAATCGATTATGATTCCGACTAGTGCTTGCCTACATGAGGGCAAAAGGACCGTCTGAGGTTCCGTAAAAATTATTACGATGTTCTGGGCATTGCCGAATATAGACGAGTTTGGTATCTACGAACCGCAAATGACGAGTTCGGCAAGTGTGCGAAATTTCGCTACACTACCTGCCAGGGTTCGTCTAATATTACATGTTCTTCGTCTGAACCCTTGGGTTCCATTTTAGATACGGCATCCATTTTGTTTCTTGCCCTCACGTAGTCAGCGAGCAGGTAACTGTTCGCCCCTTGACCCTCTAGTTCCCAAGCCTTGCGGAAGACGCATGTTCCTTTCATGCGTCTTTATGGCCGGAGGAATGACACAGCAAAGGCAGATGGCACAGCTTGAGGGTAATCTGGTTGTACCGGTCTATTGTGACAGCCTTGCAGGCGATGGATCCAACTCTTTTGATCCCACGATCATGCTTCCGATATTACCCTCACACTCTTTTCTCTACACGTGTCTGACTTCCTTGCAACTGCTCTTGTCTCTTCTTCTTTGTCATTTACAACTCTAATGGGTGTGCTTACTGGTGGGAAGATGTACTTTTACAGTTGGGAACCGGCATGGCTATTGTAATTATGTTCCGGGGTTCTGAACACATGAAAGCGACCCTTTTTGAAGTTTACTGTGGGAACCGGATTGTAATCTTTTTTCCACATGTAATGCAATGGCAACATTCTGTATAAAAGAGAGCAACCAACGTATACAATTTGAAGCAGACTCTCAGAACCTACACACTGTTGTACTTCTTGTGACTTTTGCCTCCCTGCAGTAATAAACGCTGATCTTTGACGCCGAAGGAAGTGTCCCGTGTCTCTGTGATTTGTGCGCCGAAACAGGTATCCCATGAAGGTTATAGGTGTTGTTCCCTGGCACCGCTGGTACTGTTAAAAGTCCAGTCCTTCAATCCCACATCAAAAGGCAATGTCACTCAATGGGATTACAAAGAAGCAGTGGGAAAAACATCCATTGGGAACAATGGAAACACTCTCTGCAGGATGCCTGTCTCCATCGGGTGAACCCTGAAAGCCTGGGCCAGTGGGCCACACCTCATTTTGCACATACCTGACAAATTCCAAGAACATTGGACCTGGGAACTGAAGTGTATCAGGGGCAAACAATAGAATAACTAAGTGCCAGGCATTTGTAGGCAATGGGTAAGGGCAACATAGGAAGGCAAATACAGCATCAACAGCATCAGGCACACATCTAGAGGAAGTAACTAAAACATATACACTGAAAAATGGACACATGGCAATGCAGAAATACACAAAGGAATGACAAGTTCACAGCCTCCATGTGTGGATACACAAATATCTAACTTCGACACACCTAACAGGTACCCAATCTACACCATAAAGATAATGGCAAGCTAAATGTGTTTGACTGTTGCCAAGCTGAAATACTGACATAACAGAAGTCCACACAATGCAGTGTCACTCTCATTTGGTTTTCATCCCACATATTTATTCAATGAACATGTCCCCTTGTGCACTGATGCTCCAGAACAGGTGCAAAGGTCAGATCAAATTCACCACTTCCCATGGGCCACCAATCTGGCTCAAAGTTACACAACTGTAGTCTCATGTTCTTAAGGAAGCTATAACAACCAATAACATGAAATGGAATGGCAGGACTTAGGCGTCATCAATTTGTGAACAGTTTTAATTCAAAACATAATAACAAAAGCCAATCTGCAATCCAAATGTCCAATGTGGCCAAGCAAAATGCTGTACCACTCCACTTGCCTAACATGACACTGCCAGGGAGACCTCCCAGGAAGGGGCATCCCGTGGGCAGGCCAGGCACCTCAAAGATGTGACTAGGGAAGGCTGGGGTTGGTATTGGGATGGGTTAGGTCGATTTGGGGGAGGGCAGTTATTGTGGCAGGGGGTAGTCCAAGTGGGAATAGAGGGTTTTCAATGGGGGCCTCAGGAGGTGGGATGACAAGGGGTGGGCTTTCGGAGGTGAAAGGAGTGTTTTTTTGTGGAATGGGTGTGCCTGTTGTTGGTGAGTGTGTCTGTGGGTCTGATGTCTGGTGAGTGTGGGATGTGTCTATTGGGGCGTGCTCTGTGTTGTGTTGCTGGGGATGGTGAGGGTCAGTTCGATGGGTGCATGTTTGGATTTTTTGCTGCATTAGGAGGTGGGTGTGCTGCAGGTGGCTGTTGTTGTGGAGGCCTGCTTATGTTTGTGTTTGCTTGGGACAGGTATGGGCAAAAAGATTTGGGATGAAGAAGAGTCAGGAGGGGTGCTGTAAGACTGGGCTGGGGGGGAGACTGCCGCCGGTGAGGTGTCCAGAGCCTGAAATTACTTTTGTATGGCAGACATACTACTGTGAATGCCTTCCAAGAACTCCAGCATCTGGGCTAACAGGCATTACTGCCCCTTGATGGCAATCAGTAGTGCATCCTGCCTAACAGTGACCTGCCTCAGGAAGTCAAAAGTCAGGGCAGCTGGGGCTACTGGGGCAGGGGATG
Organism: Lissotriton helveticus; assembly: GCF_964261635.1. NCBI lineage: Eukaryota > Metazoa > Chordata > Amphibia > Caudata > Salamandridae > Lissotriton > Lissotriton helveticus. The sequence continues at coordinate 1,664,340,837 of NC_136059.1, forward strand.
AGGTGCCTGGAGCACAGGAGACATCCAGCTCTTTACTGGAGTGGATATGGACAATTTGGTGCAGAGCAATAGGGAGGGTAGCAATGGAATTGGGATGGTGGGCAAGGTTGGTATGGACATAGGTATTGGGGAGGTCAACCACCACCAGGGATAGGCCACTGGAGGCTAACTCAGCAGATAAAGATGTAGAATCTTGCTCCTCCACGGCACGCTCCTCACCTTCTAGGACATTGACTCCGTCAGTGTCAGTCACCTGACCGGAGACACTGTGGCCACCTGCATCCCCAACATTGACGGCACTGTTTCCTCTGCTTGTCTCTGTTGATGCTGAAAAGACAGTGAGAATAGGTGTAAGGCATCTGTGTTAACTCAATGTACAAACAGATCACAACAATAATATCATCAAATGGGCACAGATCACTCCACCGACAAGGTCACCTATTACGTCCAAGCAGAGAAGGTGGTCTAAGTTTACTGTCAGAAGCATCATATATATCCATGGTACCAGGCTCCACCTATGACTAGGGACATCCCCACTCCACATTGATCCTGGTGGCAACACCATCCTATGGTTGCATGTCTATAACTCTATAGAATAGTGAAATGCTTAAGAGGTTCAGCTAAGCTCCAGTTCTTGACAATGAGCTGTCACCTGTGTCTAAAAGGGAAGGCACATGACACTACCCAAAATGTTTTGCACACACAAAGACCATGGTATCACAGTGTTCAAAAACCCACATATGATCACGCCAAATTGGCATGTCACTCCCTGAGGCATGCCATCAGGCAGTGAAAGCACCTTAAACAGTGGACATATGGAGTCAACATGACTCCACAGTCCCACATCAATGCTAGCGAGGAACAGATTGTGAGACACAGTTGTAAGTGGACATACCATCATGTACATAGCCTAAACATTAGGACATGACTAATGCGATAGACGTATGTATAACAAGCACTCCCATGTCTACACACCCCAGTCTGTGTGTACACATCATCTGCATTCCCAGTATTAATTCAAATTTACCATTACACATTGGCCAACACATACAAATTTGGAGGACCCTCAGCCTTAACCTATGTACACCCTTACATCATGGGTCATGTCCTTGCGCAGATGATTTACAGAATAATAAAAAATACATGTGAAATCATGTAGGCTTAAACACAGAAGGAATCAGTATTGTTTGTCACCTCACAATGCTGTACATACACCACTTACCAAGGGCAGGTATGTCTCATTCACTGCATTCTATTTGCTCTGAAGACCATGTCATATGTACCAGATCCCCAGGACAAGGTACACAGTATTGGGAGACCATTACTCCTGACTTAAAGAAGACACGCGGTTTGAGTGGGACAGCTGCTAAATACAACATCAACCATGTATAGGTTAACTGCAACATTACTCAGACATGTGTCAGTACCACACTGAAGATTGAATGCGGCTTCACTGAGCTCTGAATCAGGACCACAAGACATAAGTCTTACCCAAACAACATGCACCAGCATCGCTACCTACGCAGATATTCATTCATTAGATCATGAGTCACCTACAAACTGGGGCAACTGCTGTTTGTAACAGGAGGAAAATGTTAATGCACAATGTCAGACTCGGCACAATACTCACCAGCTCCTAGCTGCTATTCGGCCCTCAACCGCCCATCAAGCTCTGGGTAGGCCACCACCAGGATGTGAGCCATTAGGGGAGTCAGGGTCTGGTGCATGCTCCAAGAACCAGGGAAGGACTTCCTCAGCTGGACTTCTGCAATGGTCCTGGTCCAGCATCGCAAGTCCCTCCACCTTTTCCTGCAGTGGATGATGTCCTGATTGTAGACTCCCAGGGACTGCATTTTCTGCTTATGGCTTTCCACAGTCTCTGCTTCAGTTGGGAATTGACCTGTATTGAAGCAAGAGATGAAGCAAGATATTGTAACTGAGTGAATGTAAGACTCTCACACAAGTTTGAGGCATCTAGCACAAGCAAGCAACACATCTTAATAAGCTACATTTGTGCCCCTCACATGCTTAGTACAACTTATCGGAGTATATGCAATTTTGTAGTCATCAGCAGACTATTCTCTATCCTGGTAGTGTACTACACTGATGAACACAGACCACCAGCACCATGTAGGACAGAACATCTCAAAGATAGCCTGCTGTGAGCAACAGTGGAACACACCACACAATACAGACCTTCTGAAGGGGAAACCACTTGGGCATGTATGTACACGCATTGTAACCGCCTGGCTCATGAACAACATGCATATGTTGCATACTGCTTGATACCAAGGTACAATGTTGACACCAAACACAAAGGTCACAATGAAATGGCTTGCATGTAAACCACTGACATATACCACGTTGGTATGCTTTGGCCATGTGGACTTCAAAAAGGGATACCATACAATGTGTCATTGATTTGGGTTGGTTGTAGCTACCATCACAGGACATACCTCTTGCCACATGTGGCATTGACACAATGATAACATTAACACACTTTAGAATACCCAGTTGTACATATTGCCTTTTAACAATCTGCTCAACCACCAAAGTTGAATGTCTCACACATGAGCAACTACCAACATAGGGAACATGTCACATGAGCATTAGGCCTCTACAAAACAAACTATATGGAGAGTAACAACACACCAGTGGAAATAAATGCCATGAGCCAATCAAATCACAGACATCCACAGTGTGGGCCAACCTAAAGAAGTCTCAAGGCTGAGCTCAGAGAACATATAGGAAGTGCCACATGCACTGTCAATCATGAAATAGTAGAGGGTGAAGGGACTTTAGACAAAAACTCAGGGTCTCAAGGGAAATCTTTAAACCCGCCCTAGCTGGAAGTCCCCTCAACCCCAAGGGTTGGCACTTAACTCTGAGGCTTATTGCGAACCAGTTGCTGTGGGCCCAAGGAGGGGCAGGGTTTCCATCTCTCCTGATACTGTAGAAAGGGAGGATCCCACTGATCACTGCAGTGACCCCAATCACCATAGAGTTTGTGATCGCTATCTTAGGTTCCTCATCTGGAACATGGCAGGGATTCTCAAGCTACTATTGAACGGAGATTGGTGTGCCTTAGTGGACTCCCATGATGTGATTTTATTTCAGGAAACCTGGAGCCTGTGCACTCCCTATAGAAGTGGGGTTTCTGCCTATGGCATTAACGCCACTAGTAAAGAGATGGGTAGACCCTCAGGAAGATTAGCAGTCTCGGTCAAAACTGCACTGGGGTCCAAAGTCAAGCTCCTCCATGTTGATAGCATTAGAGCTGATACTTCATAGTGGTTGGAAAATCGGGATCTTTAATGTATATAACAGAGTAATGCGGGGCTATGAGGCAACCAACATGATCTGTGCCCTAGACCAGGCACTGTCTAAACTCTCAGACAATGTTCCCATGTTAGTAGCCGATGATTTTAATTATACCTTTGAACCCCTTGCTCTTACTCCGGCAGATCTGACTGAGGAGAGGGACCGTGAGTGGCAAATCTCACTCTTAGATCTCCCTACAGTCAGGTAGATAAAGAGAGGAAGCCAGGTGCTGGTCCTCACCTTGCAGCATGACTTGAGAGCTACTAATGGGAGAATTAACTCTGACCCAAAAGGAGACTCCACTTTCAATAGACCTGGCCATGCCAGCAGAATTGACAATTGTCTGGTCACCCTCAAACTCTGGCCTCTAGTCCATGACATGGCAGTGGTCAAATTAACTGATAATGACCATAATGCGCTTGTTCTTTCCTTTATTAAGCAGGACACCCATGAATCTGACATAACTGGTAGACCTGATCTGGACGTTCTATCCATTACGAACAATCAGAGATTAATCAGATGGGACTGGGGGTCCTTGATGTAGTGAAAGGCAAAGTTCACCTGGGACTAGAAGAACTAGCCAAATTCGCCACTATTGATGTAGTGAAGATTCTGGGTTCCTGCCACAACCTACTCTATAATGAGATCAGGGACACGTTGGGTAAACCTTATAAAGTGCGAACAAAGGCGGCAAATTGCACACATTCGAGGTGTGAGTTCCAGGTTGCTTGGTATGATCAGGTTTAGCCTTGCAACTATTTGCAGAATTCCCCTTGGGTGCCTGCTATTAATTCAAATATTCTATATGCTTTGATGCTAATTTCTATTGCATGTACAACACCAGTGATGATTGAAAAGCTTGGACATGTCAACTCAATGATCTACCTAGAATTTAAAGGGTGTATTCTAATTATGGGGACCCTTGAATTACTATTAATAAGATAAAATAAAAATATGTTTGCAGTAAATCTAAAACAATGTATTCATAAACTTTGACTTGACTTTTTATGGCAAATAGTACAGAAATTATTCAAACTGGTTTTAAAAAGCATAAGGCTCTCATTGAGTAATACTCTCATAAGAGTTCCAGGCAGATCTCCGATATAGCCTGTACCCCTCTGTACCAAGCACAGCAAAATATATTTATATTTTTCCAATCAAGAGTTTAACATTGCAGTTAGCCCACTTCTAAATTCTTCACATTTTGGGAATGAGCAATTTTACAAATAGGACAAACTATAATGACACCCTACAGACAGTGCTAGTCCTATCTGAGCTCCCATCATTAACTGAAAACAGTCACATTGTCACAGCACATTGAAGAGATGTTATAACATAATCTGCTCACTGCTCATACTCTGCAGTAAAAATAAGTGTCAAAAATAGTATTGATTGAAAAAATTAGAATTAAAATAGGTAGTGATTTAAACAAATGGCTAACTGCCAAGCCTTATAGAGCAAAGGTAAGTGTACTGGAAATATGGTTAAGGGGCATTCTCTATCTAAACTAGAAAGGAGCATTTAAAGTGGCACAGGGAAAGGGAGAGAGACTAGTAATGCATTTTTTAATTTTAGGGAAGGGTAGCGTTAATGGATAGTTTGGGGATTTTAGAGTTCAGGGTAGCACTAAGGAGTAGTACAGGGCCATTAAAAAGTAGCACCGTTTTTGTAAGCATCAAGAAAGGGTAAAATTAGTTGGCAGTGTGTTTTTTTTAAAGGTTATGGTCTACTTTAATGTTGTGGATGCTGTAAAAGTCAATTCACAACTGTATACTCTCTGCATTGTATTGCTAAGATAGACAAACACGCCTCCATAGCTAAAGACACTTCCTCAATTGACAACAGAGTTGGCACCCATATACAGCTGAATGTGGATCTTTTTGTTACATAGACAAGCATGTCTTACCTTGTGGCCTGAGGTCAAGGAGCAGGAGGCTGAGTTTAGATCAATTTCCTGTTGAAGCAGATTCCCAAGACACTATGGGGCCCATTATGATGTCGGGCGGATTGCCACCGCCAGGCAGGCGGTAGCCACCGCCGGCCTGGCGGAGGCAATCCGCCGACACCTATGCCCAGATTCCCCCCCACCGCATCAGGATGGCGGGAGGAGCACGGCGGACGGAAAGACCGTCTGCCGCTTTACCGCCGCGGTCGCAAGGCGACCGTAGCGGTGATGGAATAATATGGTGGCGGTGTCCAATGGACACCGCCAGCCATATTACAATGGCGACTGACAGGGGCCTTTCCGCGTCGGCAATGCCGCCACGGAAAGGCAGGCGGTGTTTGCTGCAGGGGCCCCCTGCGGGGCCCCCAGGTGAGGCCAGCTCAGGGGGAGGACAGGGGGAGGACAGGGGGGTACCTATGGTACCCCCCCCACATTTGCATATGCAAAGCGGCAGGTACCGCGCGGTGCCTGCCGCTTTGCATATGCAAATGCCTTCACTGATGTTTTGCATTGTGGCGGGCGGTGCAGAGTGCCCCGCCGCCACAATGCAAAACATGTAGGATGTGCCCGCCACTGTGGCGGGCACATCCTAATTCCCCCTACGGGACCCCCGGGCCCGCCATCCTAATGTGCCCCTATGTGTCCTCTTTCGATATGTCTCGTTGCTGATCTTGAATGAGATTATCTGATGACCAGTCTTAACTCCAATTTCTCAAGTGCTAAAGTATATAGAACATGAATTATCACAACAATTACATTGCATTCATGTAATATTTCTGGAAAATATACTTACATAAACATCTAAGCTAATATGATTGTAGGTGGTTGTAACAGAAAACAGATTTTGGCTAGCCACTAAACGATCAAGCCAGGTTGAAGCTCAATGCCTTGCTATGGAGGAGATGGTAGTTCTATTGGACACACCAGTCGAATATGAGCCAAACTGAGCCTTCATGAGATTATTACCTGCTAGCACAGATGGTTGGAGGGATTTGTAAGTGAGTGAAACATTATGTATTACTAGTTCACAAGGTATGACTTCAAAGAAAGAGAAGTTTAGTTTTTTGTGATGAGGTTTGGGCAAGTTAAACAAATACTATGTTAGGTATAGAGGAAGCATGAAGAGGATGGAAAGTAATGAGGGGGTCTTTCAAAGAAAAAGGAGAGGCAAGGGTTTTAGGAATGAAGAGTAGACTTTGAGAGAGTAAACAATCTGAGGAGATGACAACTGTAGAGAGAAACTTCATTATTCGCATGTGAGATAGTGCTATATTCGATACTCTTTGATAGGCCCCACAAACAGGCGAACAGTTTGTCCACTGCCTGGCTACATCTAAACTACAGCTAAAACAATGACAGTTTATCAGATGTGGGGTCAGAAGTGTAAAGTAGTGGCTGGATGTATAGATAGGGAAATATAGAGGGCTTTAGTATGCGTTTGAATATAGAAGTACCATCATGATGAGGGTAACTTGACAATATATACTGTAATGCAAACATCAAAAAGGTGATTCGCCAAATACAGGATTTACTGTCTTCTGATATTTAACCCTAAAGTTTGCCTTACAGTAATAATTATTAAAACAAAGTGGAGTCTATTTTGATGGCCCTATTTAGCAGTTCAAAGGCTGTTGGTGCACTGTCTGCATTATTGTTTTTGGAGTGAGGAGACCCAGATGCTGAAGTAAGGAGGAAGAGACAAGCCTACATTTAGAAATTCCAAGAGGTCTTTTTTTTAAGAACGAGATACATATTAGTGTTCCCAAGCAAGGAATTGCTGTTTCTCTTTTTCAAGGAGATAACTTTTCTAGACCTGGCCTGTCCTCTGTTACTGATTTCTGCTTCAGGAAGATCTCACACTACATTGTGCCCCTGTTTTGTTTGCTTGGACTGGAGTCAGCCCCAGGGATACCTGCTGAGAGAAGCTTCACTTTACACAAAGGCTGTGTCTCCAGGGTAGCCTGAGAATAATACTCCAAAGTCAAATACCCCACAAAAAAAAACATCACCCAGAAAAGTGAAAAATAATTAATTCTGTTCAGGTTTCACTGCACGTGTTCCAGATAACACTATGTAATGTGACAATATAAGGCAAAAAAATCTTTCAAGGCATGTTTTAATTCACAGAGGATGCATTGGGTTGTGGTACGGAGAGGAACAGTGGATTGTCCGCATACAGCCATATAACTTTGGGATATACTGACAGTGTTTAATTTATCATTTGTAAAATCATAATAGAAGATCACTCAATGGCAGAGCATTGTCTACCATGGCACGGTTACACCATGCTCAGAGCTTCACGGAAGATAAAAGGAGTGTGTGTCTTGATCACCATACAAATCCTAAGCCCTACACCCTCCAATATCTCCTGAGTGGGAAACCATTTAGAATCAAGCTGTCATCCCTCCAAAAGGTAGCCATGATGCCTTTACCTGTCTTTTGGAATTCATTCATTTGTGATAGGGTTTTGGTTCTGCCTTGCTATATATAATTAGGCCCACTGGAATTATATGATTCTGAGGCTGGGGCTATGTCTGCATAGTTATAGACTTACCTTAGACACAGGCTTCTAGCAGGAAAAAGCAGATTCTATGCTTTCCTTCCCTTTTATGCCTGTAACCTCTCATCCCTGCGAGAGCTGCTAATACCTGCAGATCTGTGGTGCCAACAAAGATTAGGTGCCAAAAGCACCCCCTTTTTCTGCTCTCTTGGTTAGGTAAGGAAACAAAACACGGAAACTCTAACTCTAAAATATAATACTCCCTGGAATACTGGTGCTTTGTTTAGGATTTTGAAATGTGGCTGGCAGTCGGATACCATGATATATCCTAGTTTATGGGGGTGGCTCAGTTTGCTGCTGTCCTTCAATAAATGAAAGAAGTAACACATTAATTAATACTTGTATGAATAAATGGATGAACCAGCAAAACAACTCAACCAAGCTAGCAAGCTTGCAATGCACAACTACGCAAATTCATTCACTTCAATGCACCACTTTTGACTGAAAGTTTGGATGGACACACTGACTTCCTGGAGAAGATGTATTTGTGTGAGTTTGTGCTTAAAACAATAGATGAGTTGTTTCTAACTGCACGTCCAGGTATCTGCTAAAATTTGAAATGGAGTGTGTTGGCAGGTCTCGGGAAGCAGCTCCTTGGTGAGGCACCATTGATTTTGAAGGAGTCTGCAATGCTGGGCATTGATAGTGCCTTCATTGTCTTGCTTGCTGAGAACGTCACCTCTCATGCATGAGTAGATTTATTCATAGCGTGATAGTGATGGATCTGAGATGCGCCCTACAATGCACAATGTAGAGCAATTTATATACCAAACCCAGAGAGCAAGCAGAGGGGAGCAGTGATTTACCACTAGAACTGCATGGCATGTTTTTATTTTGATTCATGTAGCTGAATATTGGGAATAGTAGCCTTACTAATGCGTATGTGTTTGTGAAAGACCAAAGGGGGATTAATAGTTATAAACATGAGTGCAAACAAGCTCCTGGGTCTCTCTGCAGGAAAAAGTAAGAACAGACAGGGCGCAGAGGTCAAATCAAATGAAAATTATATTGATTTGATTCGACTCACTAGGAGCTGAGGGCACAATTTTAGTAAGGCATAGCTGCCAAGTTTCCTAATCGGTTTATGTGTGACATTTCCATGGGTTCAGTGTACTTATGAGTGACATTCTACTACTGAGTGTGTGACACTTCAAGTGACACTTTCCTGCAAGTAAACCCAAGCAATGAAGTCCATGTAAGGAGATAAACATCAGAATCTATCCCCATTTGAGCACTGAGGATCTCTAAAAAGGTCTTGAAACTGCTACAAAACCACTGAAGCTGAAGGCCACTAATCTGAGATGAATCTATTACAAGTCACCACGCAGTGAAAAGTGCTCCCAACTACCCACTTACCAGCAGTGTTGGAATCACTTGACCTGTCTGCGCAAAGTCCTCACTGACTGCTGATTAGTCCTCCTAACAGCCTCCCTGTAGTTATTTTTAGGCCTGGTACAGGACAGGCAAGCCTGAGAGATTCTGCATCCCTAGGGCTCTCCTACAGTCCAGCCAGGCCCCTGAGAGCATCATGATCTTCTTCGTTTCATTTGCAGTTTCAAAACTTCCAAAGTGCCCTCTGACATGGCTATCAGTCCTTCCCAGCGCCAACCTCACTGCTCCTGACTGCCTTCTCTTTTCACATCATACCTCAGTACATAACAGTCAACTAGCAAGGGACTGTCTCAGGCGGGGATGATGCCGAACTTCTGTCTTCATCTGACCCAGTCTGCACTGAGGCGGCTACAAACTATTAAAATGCTGACAGTAGCACATCAGGGTGTTGATAATTATTTTTGCAGGTTAGAGCCTTTCTAGCCTGGCCTCAGACGTTGCACCTTATCAGTGCAGCTGCTCAGCAGTATGCCTCTGCACTGGTTGCAAGACGCTGACTGTGACCAAGTGCTGGCATAACCCTTTTAAACTGCCAAGCTGCTCTGCTTGGACTGGATGGGTAACTGTGGTGCACTGCATCAGCTCTACTTAAATGGCCAAAACTCCAGTATTCCAGGGGCATGGATTAGAAAAATAAATAATCTAACAGAATCAAGTACGCACCCATAAACCAACATAAAGTAGAAAAGATTAAAAATGGCTTGCACAAGAAGCATAAGGAACAATACATTTTAAGAAAAAAGCAGAAATCTAAACGTTTCTAAGCAAATGTGGGCCATCCTGTTGTACATTATTCCTATCTCTGTTTCCATTATTCCCTTACCTCATTGTGTTCCAGAATGTGTGGCTCTGAACTCTTCCTGGGATTCTAGGTAGAGTCAGTTTGTGCCTGGCCAGCTCCTTATGAAGATGTCTTACTGTTACACTGTGCAATAAACTTATTGCACTGCACTGGAGTCTCAGAGATATTTACTACAATTCTTGGCGACGATTTGTAGCTGGTCAGGAGTGCCTCCGGTGATCTTCGGCGGTCCATAGAGATTTAGATCGTTATTGGAATAGTGCCAACTGGATGACAGACGAATCTTCATAAGGAAAGAACCAGACGTGTGCAGCTTCGTTTTTGCCCTCTGCCAGCGTGTGATAATTTCTACACGATCATTCAGGAACTGTGAGTAAAAAAAAAAAAAAAAAAAATTCGATCCTTGCGCGAGCGCATCTGCAACCGATGCTGTTGCTAGGCGCATAGTGATTGACGTCACCGCATTACTTCAGGCCTACGGAGAAGACATTACACGCATGCGCGCAAACAAAGGAAGCCTTGCGCTAAACATCCATGCGTTCCAAGCCTCGTTTCAGTGCGCTCCAAGCCTCAAACTAAAGCGGCGGCCATTTTAATGTATTTTTACTTCACTATGAACCGTGTTTGCTGTTTTCTCATCGTGAAATCGATCGTGAAGCCTGAAATTTTCTTCACAAGTTAGAAACAGTTGATCAGAACAATATTTTCTCATGTGCAGAATACAAATAGAGGTATGTCATAAAGGAAGTTTATATTTGTGAACAAATACTTATTTATATACCTCATTCAAAAAAAAAAAAAAAGAAATTTCTGTAATTGTTATCTCTAACTATAATTAACTGTAATTAATGAACATGTCACAACAAATCCTAGTTACTTTACCACCGCAATGTTTACCTGAACCAGGCACACCAGAGATACCATGGGAAGATTGGTATATTATGTTCGACAACTATCTTGAAGCACTAGATGGTCAAGAATTTTCAGCAAAAAGGAAAAATGCCATTCTTTTGAGCACACTTGGCAAAGAAGGGCAGAGAGTCTTCAGATTTTTACCTATAGCTTTAAGAGCTAATGGGCAAGATATGGATGATGAATTCAAAGAAGCTGTAGCAAGGTTGGAAGTTAGATTCTCGAAGGAGGAGAATCTGGTTATGAACCGTCACAAATTTTACACTCAGAGACAAAAAGAATCTGAGTCCATAGATGATTTTGTGGCTCGACTCAGAGAGTTGTCTATTAAATGTAAATTCGGTGTCATGACCGACGAACTCATTAGAGACCAACTTATTGTACAATGTTCTAATAAGAAAATTCAGGAAAGACTATGGGCAGCAAAGAATCCCTCACTTGAGGATGCCATTGACTTAGCAAAGGTCATTGAGGAATCTAGCAAATGTATGAAAGTTCTTGATTCCCACAAAGTGAGCCCTCAACAAGAACTATCGGTGGTCTCTGATAGGAAAAGTCTTGCTGAATGTGAACATTGTGGAAGTGACAGCATTGCTGTAGTAAAGTATAAACCGAAGTTTCCACAAAAGAAAAGCTTCGCTACCAACAAACCATGCACTAGATGCGGAAGCAGTAGTCATTCTTCAGATGCAAAATTTTGCTTTGCAGCGAATAAAGAATGCCTCAAGTGTGGCAGAATGGGACACTTCTCGAAGATGTGCAAAGCGAAACCCAAACAAAGGGTTGCCACTGTAGAAGATTACCTATGTGAGAGTGAAGCTGAAAGACTTTTAGTGGTAGATGAGATCGATGTCGTTGGAGAGGATCCCAGGCAGAACAGACCAAAGGCTATATTCAAGATTGACTCTCACGAAGTATCATTAATGGTAGACACAGGGTCACGTCACACCATCATTCCCAGAGTTATATTTGACACCTTCTGGGAAGGAGTAAACTTGAAAGAGAGTGACATATCACCTAAAGGTTTCAATGGCCAGAAGATAGAAATTCTCGGCTTCTTTGAATCTGACATCTGCTTTGAGAAGAGATCTACCTGGGGGAAAGTGTACGTTTCTATTGATGGTCCTCCCATCCTCGGTTGGATTCATCAATACGATTTGTAATTTATAATCAATGCACGTGCCAAGAATCAGATCATGGTGGTGGATGATGACTCTATCGAATCCATTCTTGATGAATTTAGTTCGGTGTTCAAAACTGAACTTGGTGAGTTGAGAGGTTACTCTCACCTCATCAAGCTGAAGAAGAATAGCTTACCCATACAACACCGTGTCAGAAGGATTCCCATTTCCATCCGTGAGGATGTGAGTGCGTTGATAGAGGAAATGCTTCAGTCTGGAGTCATAGAACCAACAGAAGCATCAGCCTGGGTTTCCCCGGTGGTTATCTCTAAAAAAGCTGATGGCAAACTTAGGTTCTGTGTGGACCTCAGGGCTTTGAATAAATGTGTGGTTGCAGACACCTTCCCCTTACCTAATATTTCAGAGATGGTAACTACCCTTCAGGGGGCGAAATTCTTCTCAAAACTGGACCTGAAGAGTGCCTACCATCAGGTTAAGCTTCACGAATCTTCGAAACATCTCACCGCCTTTATCACTCCGGATGGTATTTTCCAATTCACTCGCCTTCCCTTTGGTTTGATATCGGCGGCGAGTGTGTTCCAAAGATTAGTCACTGAGATCTTCAAGGGGTTAAAAAATGTAGTATTCTTCCAAGACGACATCTTGATATTTGGTGAATCTGTGGCTGAACACAATCATGTCCTGAAGAATGTTCTACATAGATTTGGGACACCGGACTTACCTTGCGGAAGGAGAAGTGTTCCTTTCTCGTTCAGAACATTGAATATCTGGGCCATGAGATATCCGCTAGTGGGGTGAAGCCAAAAAAAGATCTCTTGGAGGCTATACGTTCTGCTCCTTGTCCTACTGATAAGGACCAGTTTCGTTCCTTCATGGGATTGATTGAATACAATTCTAAATTTGTAGAAAGTTTTTCAGAGAAGACACTACCATTGAGAGCCTTACTCAAAAAGGGCTGCAAGTTTGTGTGGGGACATGAACTGGAGACGTGCTTTAACGACATCAAAGACGCCATTTGCAGTGCAAGGGTTCTGGCGCCTTTTGATACAAAAAAACCCTCCACTTTGTTGGTTGATGCGAGTGCTTGTGGCCTTGGCGCTGTTTTGATGCAGTCACATAAAGATGGTGAGCGGCCCGTTGCTTTTGCTTCTCGCACCCTTTCTCAATGTGAACAGAATTACTCGGTCATCGAGAAAGAAGCTTTGGCTGCCGCATGGGGTGCACACCATTTTCGCACCTATTTGTGGGGCACTCGTTTCAACCTTAAAACCGACCATAAGCCACTTATTAGAATACTCTCCCCTGGTGGTGCGGCTTGTAGTTCCCCAAGGCTGGCGAGATTAGCTTCCAAACTCCAAGAATATCACTTCGATATCTCTCACATACAAGGTTGGAAAAACTTTCAAGCTGATTGTTTATCTAGGTTGGCGATACCAACTAAGTCTCAGTCCTGTGAGATGTTCAGTCTTGAGGGTACTGAGGAAAATATTGCATGGATTAATGACGTTATTTCACTTGGTGCAAGTTCCTTTTCCCGTATGGATTGGTTGGAAGCTATGTCTAAGGATTGTGTCATGCAAGAAGTTATTCAACTAATCAAATTGGGTTCACGAAGAGAAAGCTGTGTTCATGTTTCTGTTCGTCCTTTCTTAAAGATTATTGATGAATTATCTCTATATGAGGATAATGTCATAATGCGTGGAGACAAATTTGTTCCTCCTGCTGACTTAAGATCCAAGCTAATTGCTATAGCACATGAGGGGCATTTAGGTCAAACGTTAACACAGCAAAGACTCAAGTTAAACTTTTGGTGGCCCGGTATGAACTCAGCCATATCTTCCTGGGTTGAAGATTGTCCTACCTGTAAAGCAGGTGAGAAGAGATTGAAAATTTCTGTGGGGTCTCAAGTTGGGGAGTTAAAATTTCCTGAAGAACCGTGGCATACTATTTGTCTGGACTTCATAGGTCCAATGAATGAGTTACCTGTATCTCAGAGATTTGCCATTGTTGTAGTGGATTGTTTTTCAAAGTGGTTGTCGGTAGAATTTTTGAAGGACATCACTACTGACACGACCATAAGATATTTGAAGTCTTTGTTTTTTATGGAAGGTTTTCCAAATGTCATCATTACTGACAACGGGACACAGTTAGTATCCCATGAGATGCGCGCATTTTTGGCAGTTTCTGGTATTTCTCACCACAGAACGTCCCTCTACAATCCCCAAGGGAATGGCCTTTGTGAGCGCTTAAAAAGATTAGTCAAAGGAACCATCCAGATGGCAGTTTCTAAAGGTTCCTCGGTTTCTGGTATGGTTCGTGAAATGGTTTATGCTTATTGCACTACTCTTCATGGTTCTCAAAACAAGTCTCCCTTTGAGATTATGAGGGGCAGGGTTCCCAGCAGAAAATTGACTCCCTCTTGGCTTAGAAATTTAGTTTCTCAGTCAGAATTAACAAGAAGTACACTTACGTCTGAGTCTATTTCTGCCAGTAAGTTGGCGAAGCCAATTTCTAATAAGATTTCTAAGGGTGATCTTGTAAAAATAAAGTCTGGTAGGGTTTCAAAGGGGTTATCTAAATTTAGAGGTCCCTTTTCTGTGAAGATGGTTTACCCTCACTATGTAGTACTTTCCAACGGAGAGAAATGGAATTTGAGGAGGGTGGCTCTATATCAGAAAACTTCTTCTGCTGCCAGTTCTCAGATTTCTAGTTCTGTTCCTCCTCAGGTTCAACATTGTAATAGTGATTCCTCTGGTTACATGTTCATACCTTCTCATGTCCCCTCTTCCTCCAGTTCTGTGGGAAGGTTAAATAGGAGAGATGGTAGTGGTGATGCTCCTGATGTTCAGTCCAGTAGTGGAGTTTCAAACCAGTCTGTTCCTTCTTCAACTCATGAATTCTCTCAACCACCCTCAAGGTGTCCACGGTCTCGTAGACCGCCCTTATATCTAAATGATTACTGTTGTGATTGATATGTTTTGCTGATGAACCGAGGTGGGTTCCCGAATTTATGTTAATACGTTACAATTTAATTGCTTTCATTTCTTTCTGCTATTGATAATAATTTCTTTTCCTAAAAATTCTATTATTTTGTTTCAACGAGAGAAGATGTGTTGTACATTATTCCTTTCTCTGTTTCCATTATTCCCTTACCTCATTGTGTTCCAGAATGTGTGGCTCTGAACTCTTCCTGGGATTCTAGGTAGAGTCAGTTTGTGCCTGGCCAGCTCCTTATGAAGATGTCTTACTGTTACACTGTGCAATAAACTTATTGCACTGCACTGGAGTCTCAGAGATATTTACTACACATCCCTTAATCGCCACTCTGCCTGAGCTCCAGAATCCTGGAGGTGTAGTGAGCAGAGGAGGCTGAACGCCTTAAGTGAGCTGAGGGTTTAGGTTTCACAACAGCAACATTCATGGGGCTGGGGAGACAGGGGAGAGATGAGCCACTGATGATTCCCCAACAACCAGAACCCAAGGTTTAAAACATTCTGCATCAATCCCATTGCCCTCTCATTCAACCCACAGCCTGGCACCTTGCAGGAACAGCAGCGCACCACCCCTGGATCCACGTGGAACACTGTCTGCCAGCCCGGTTCAGAATAATTTTTGTTTATGACCATCCGCTGACTGAAGAAAATGTTTTATACTCAGGACAGCAGTCAGTTTGGCAAGAGGTTGGTGATTATATTTTTCTATGGAGCACCCAAATATGATCGTTACAGTGGCAAGTAAATAAATGGGACAAGCTGCATATTCTCCACAGTTCACTTACTGGCAGCATACTTGCTGCTTAAATGCAGCTCCTCAGGCAGCCTGCCAAGTGGTCACGGCCAAGTGGTGCTATAGTTTGAATCAATAATCCATTCTAGTGTGGTGATGTCTGACCCCTGATGCTTGGGACTTGACAGGACTTGAAAGGCAGAAAGTGCACTTTCTTTTTCAATTTCCTTATCATTTAGAAGCTTTGACATTATCACGTCACATTATAGTACTGCAATGATAAGCATTTATTAAAAGTGATAGTGTTTAAACATGAACTTAGAATCATTCTCCCCCTGCCCCAACCTGTTGACAGTACATTAGTGCACTAAGATGCAAGACAAATGTCATGTGAAGTCTGTATTTGGGCTAGATTCCTATAGGTGGTGCAACAATACAGTCTATTAAATCAAACACGCTATGGTTTTCCACAGCTGACATTCTGAACGTTGTTTTAATGTAATGTGCCTAAATACTAACGGAAGATCAGTAAAATAAAATATTTACAGTTTTAAACTTGCCTTGCCAGGCAGCTTGAGAGGTTCTGTCCCAGTCTTTGGCTGTCAGTTCTGCAGGTTGGTGAGATAAGGTCAGATAGAGTTGGTGTGGTGCCTGTTGCTGCATAGTGAGGTGGTGGATTTACAGCCGCAGTTCACAGTGTAGCTGAAACTAAAAGCTCTACTCTGCAATTCTGGCTGAAAGGCTATGAACAGATACACTGAGCAGAAGCATGTGCACTATATTCTATTTACAGCATGCAGCATGTGACTCGACATCACAGGTTCATGAGTTAAGTCTGGTGACTGTCACATCGCGTCATACTAGTTAAAACACATTTCTTTAAAACATGCAGCGTTACTACAGTAATTACAGCACAAAGCAATGCGCTATTTGTTGTGGTAAGTTGTATAAGCTGAAAATGAATAAATAACCCCTCCTTTTCCTATCTCGCCGCAGAGATGGGTGGGGTAAGTTATGCTAGATAACCTCACCCTATTGGTGAGTCATTGTAGCTTAAGAAATAAGCAGCCTCGGGAGGTACAGGGTTTATCCTGTACCCGCCTGGAGCAGCTTCATACCATAACACTGCCTTGACTCACTTGTGGGAGATCACCAAGGACCTCCAAATATTGAATTACAGGGCTGGCAATATATCAGTCTGTATTTGAAGAGGAGCAATAGCAAATGGTTTGACACATGCACACTTGTGCCTGATTGCCTGCCCTGTATGACACCCTTGTCTGAGTGTCATCCATCAGCTAGCCAGCAGTGCAGGAGTCCCATCGAGGCAGCAGCACTGGCACAATGCTTTCACATTTTTTGCAGCAAGCTAAGTAACATCGCCACTGGTGCTACTTAGCATTCTGCAAGAAATGTGGGACGCCA
Source organism: Lissotriton helveticus (assembly GCF_964261635.1). Taxonomy (NCBI): domain Eukaryota; kingdom Metazoa; phylum Chordata; class Amphibia; order Caudata; family Salamandridae; genus Lissotriton; species Lissotriton helveticus. The sequence continues at coordinate 1,664,358,062 of NC_136059.1, forward strand.
GTCATAGCTATTTGCAATCACCAGCATGGGAATTGCAAAATGAGATTACCGGCAGGATCCACGCACACGAAATAGGGTGGGTGGTGCCCAAGCACCCTATAAAAGAAACTGCTGCTGTCTCTTGATGAAGAACAATTTGTGGGTTATACTGTGGCAAATGTGAAACAATTCAGAATGGAGCAATCCGTAACCCAACTTAAACCAACAATCTTAAAATATACTGAACAGATGCATAAACTCCTAGCATGTACAGTGAGACTCTTTAGTAATAACCACAGCCTATCATATCTAGGAACAGTAGCAAGAACCCTAATTAAAAATAAATACTCACACACTAAACAACAACACTGTTTAATCTCCCTTACACAAGAACATTATTTGAGGTGGGCAACTCCCCAATCTCAAGGAATAATTACAACACTTGCCAGGGTGAACCATCCAAGTCACTAAATTAACCTGCACTCAAAATCCTGGTAGCGAAGTCACAGAGCAGACAGGCTTCACTTAGGGCAGTGTGTAAATTATGCAGTACTAAAACAGTATTAAACTGAAAATGCACAATAATATAAATCCCACACCGAATAAGAAAAAAAATAGATTCAAATCAAATAAACAAAATAATAAAAGTCCAACAAGGTGATGGTCAGAATGCAGAACAATGTCATACATTCACCCCAGTACAGAGATCTGGGCCTAAATCCATCGTTTTTTTGCTCACCATGCCATTCTAGTTTGAACCCAGCCATATGCAAATCAGTCTTGACCCTGTGCCCCATGGGAACAGTCCAGCCCGAACTGCCATGCCAGGTCCTCCCTGGACTGGAAACAAGCATCCAAGGACCGGTTTGGGGCTTTCAGCCCTCATCAGCCTGGATAGCTTGACTCCAGTGGCATGGAGAGCACGGGACTCACGTCTGAGCATACCCGTCCTAGGAGCAATTTAAGGCTGACTGTGATGGAGCACCGTTCGGACAATCCAACCAGGTTTGCCCTGGTTCAAAGAATATCTCAGGTTCTAGTTCAGAAAAGGCCTGGCCTTCCAGTTAAGGCTGCACTTTTCCTGGTGGTTAGGCTCTTAAAAGCCTTCCTCCCAACCCCTCTTGTATACTTGAATGATCACCCTAAGTGGCCAAGGATATGACAAGACGTGGGCGCCATGCTCACTGCCCTATCAGAACCAAGCTAAACTTGACTGATGATCCCCAGTCGGGGTGAAACCGATCTTAGGTTGCTTTTTTCCAATTCGGGGAAGACCTGGTATTGGAGTTCGGACTGAACTGTTCCTATGGAGAATGGTCAAGAATAATTTGCAAATGTCTGGGTTCAAACTCAGGTTGCCTAATGGGCAAACGAAGATGGGTTGGAATCATAACCTGAGCAATTGGCAATGGTTACATTTATTGCACGCATTCCTTCCATCACCTTTTATGTGTTTGAGAAATTATTGTACAACATATAAAAATAACTTATATAACTACAAATAAAAATGTAAGTATACTACAATTATATCATATGTATAATGATAATTATTCTGAAGTGAAAATAATTTTTTAATAACTAAAAATATATATGACAAACAATTGTTTTTGTATGCAACACAACAGTTTATGGATATTATAGTTAGAATACTTGGAAAAAGTGTTAGACTGTCAGCATGTCTAAATTACTACTCCTACTACAAACCTATCTACATTAGGGAAGTTTGACTTTGTGGGGGGTCAGATTTACTATCGCCACTCGAAAGTTAACCTCATCGGAGAAAGTGTTGGATATTGGTGGAGTCAGATTTATTATTCCTGTCACAAACTGAACCACAGCAGGGAAGGTGTTAGACTCGGAGGGCGGGGGGGGGGCAGATTTACTATTCTCAATCCAACTGAACCACATTGGGAAAATGTTGAACTTTGAAGGGTTGAATTGTACTATTCCCACTCCAAACCTAAACACAGTGGGGAAAGTGTTGGATATTTAAGGTTCATAATTAACTACTCCCAGAAAGCCATTTTGACTCACCCCAAAAAGTTAACTAAATGACAAATATAGAAAATTAGAAGTAGTATAAAAAAGTATGACATTTATTATTTATATGTATAATTCATTTAAAATAACAATACCTGATTACTTTTACATTTGTTTAAAAAATAGTGTACATTACATAAAATATTGGACTCCCTCTAAAATAAAACAAACATGAATTATAAAAGCACCTCTATTTAAAATCAACAAAAAAATTAAAAGTATTTTTAAATACTAAGAAACAAAAAATAGTATGCAGAATTATATAAAAAAACATACTTATTACAATTTTTTAAATTTAATTTTAAATACTATGGAACAAAAACTATTTTAGCAACTTATATTAATAAAAACGTACTTATTACAAATGTAGAAAGTATAAAAAAAATAAAACCAACATTTTACACATATTTAAACCCTATGCATATAAAAAATTGAAATCAAATAATTAAAAAAGAATAATTTAGAAAAGAATTTAAACTATTGGTAAAATTAAACAATTGTCACTGAAGAACAACTTTACACATAACAAACATATAAAGAAGATTTTTAATTTAATCCCCACCCTTTTCCTCTATAAATCGAACATCCACTCCTAAAATCATACAGCAAATACAAGATATCAATGCAAACATAACATACTCAAAATGCACTTAAAAATGATATACATTACAGCAATATAACACAAAATTATGTTTTTAACAGAGATATAACAAAATAGTAAATCAAACTTGATATTCTCACCTGTGATATTCTGACCAACTATATATTTGGCATAGCAATATTTAGGACACAACAAGCCATATAACACATATAAAGAAATGAAATTCCAATGTCTTATTATTACTTCCTTCTAACTGTACTGTCTTAAAAAACTCTTAAGGAAATTGTGTCAAGTTTAGAAACTGTAAATCTTTGATAAGGACTTAGACAAACAATCAAACATATGGTCAAAAAAAGAGCACTTGAATATCGCCATGGAACATTTTTAGAAACCACATAACACAAGCTGAAAGAAATGAACACAAAGAATTAGTTTTTTAGACAGAGAAGGTTTAGGCATTAGACGGTGTGAGATAATGTCTCTCATTGTGTGGTCACTCCCAATTTTGGCTGACTGGTATTGCTGTTTCTTCTTAACCTTGCACACTAGGACACTGCTGTCAATGCTCCAGTGTACATTCATTGACTCCTAAACAAGGTAACCTTTGATAATTCCCCATTGACTTATTTAACTTAACAGCAACGTCATAATATATGTTGCAGGAAAATACACTAGTTGCATGGAAAACTAAATGTCTTGCGCAGACTGCAGCAGTTATTGTGCAATATACTACAATGAAACATGGCATTAGGCCTGCCTGTGTAGCCTGACTCCAACAGCTTTTAAACATGCAGGCAAACCCATCAAAATAACCAATTGTGTGATTAAATATTAAATAAGTCACCCCAAAGTAGACATTGAAACCCACAACAAGGGTGCCTAGTATTTAAGTGTGGTACAAAAGGGGGTGGTGATGGACGGAGCATCTGAACCAATCAATCACTCACACCCAGTCAACAGATCTGGGTTGAATCCATCACCATTCTTTAGCCCACTCTGCCACCCCAGTTCAGACATGGCCATATGCAAATCAGTCTGACCCTGTGCCTCATGGGAACAGTCCAGCCCGAACTGCCAAGCCATGCCTTCCCTGGACCGGAAACAAGCTTCCTAGGACCGGTTTCTGGTATTACAGCCGTCTTCTGCCAGGCTCGCTTGAATCCAGTGGCAAAGTGATCAAGGGACTCACATCTCAGCATACCCGGCCAACTTATGTTATGTTATGTTATTTTATTTTTATATAGCGCAAATCACCACTGGTCTCTAAGCGCTTCAGAGAAGGAGCAGTTCACTGCATGTCTGCAAGGACGTAGCATTAGACAGTTGTCAATGTCACTCTGAACAAATGTGTTTTTAACAGCTTTCTAAAAGGGAGTAGGGCCAGTTCCTTGCGCAGGTTCTCTGGTAAATCATTCCAGATCCGTGGAAGGAGGACCAAGAACGCTCTGCCCCCTTTAGTCATGAAGTTGTAACTGGAAGAGACTAGACTACAAGCCTCCGAAGAACGTAGCACCCGGCCAGGAACGTACTTTTGCACTCTATCTTTTATGTATTTTGGTGCATCCCCATACATAGCCTTGTGGGCTATACACAGGCACTTAAATTGCACATGCTGTTTAATAGGCAGCCAGTGCAGTTTGTGAAGTAGGGAGGCGGCTCGCGTGCACCTAGCGAGATTGAAAATTAACTTGGCCGCATCATTCTGTACAACCTGTAATCTCCTCAGAAGCTTCTGTTCGGATGCCCAAATAAAGGCATTTCCGTAGTCCAACCGAGAAATGACCGTGGCTGAGACAATTGACTGTATGAAAGGGGTGGAAAGGAGAGGGACAAGTCTCCGTAATTGCCTAAGTAGACCCATGCAGATACCTACAACCGAAGACACCTGGCCAGACATAGACAGATCCGAGTCAATTTTCAAGCCCAGGCTCTTTACTACTGGCACTGGAATTGGTGCCACACCTAACTCTGAAGGCCAGAAAAGTTCGCACCAAGGGCTATTTTGAGCTGGAATAATCAGCACCACGGTTTTATCCGGGTTGACCTTCAGAGTGTTGGCTGCCATCTAGTTAAAAGTAAACCTGAGTAGATTTTTCACAGATTCTTGTGCCTGGCTGGTGTTGTCAAGCCGAACCAGAAGTTGGGTGTCGTCAGCGTAGTTAAAGACCTGACAGTCTCTGCATGAAAGCGCCTCCACCAAGGGCTGTAAACAGATATTAAAAAGAAGTGGAGACAAAGCAGAGCCTTGGGGTACTCCACAGGACAGGGGGCCCAAAGTCGACACCTGCTCCCCCATTTGAACTCTCAGGGTGCGGTCGGTCAGGAAAGACGCTTTTGGCGAAAAAAGCGGTACAAAAGGGGGTGGTGATGGACGGAGCATCCGAACCAATCAAACACTCACACCCAGTCAACAGATCTGGGTTAAATCCATCACCGTTCTTTAGCCCACTCTGCCACCCCAGCTCAGACTTGGCTATATGCAAATCAGTCTGACCCTGTGCCTCATGGGAACAGTCCAGCCCGAACTGCCAAGCCATGCCTTCCCTGGACCGGAAACAAGCTTCCTAGGTCCGCTTTCTGGCATTACAGCCGTCTTCAACCAGGCTTGCTTGAATCCAGTGGCAAAGTGAGCAAGGGACTCACGCCTGAGCATACCGAACAAAGCGGTACAAAAGGGGGTGGTGATGGACGTTTGTTTCCGGTTCAGGGAAGGCATGGGATGGCAGTTCGGGCTGGACTGTTCCCATGAGGCCCAGGGTCAGACTGATTTGCATATGGCCATGTCTGAACTGGGGTGGCAGAGTGGGCTAAAGAACAATGATGGACTAAACCAAGACCTGTTGACTGGGTGTGAGTATTTGATTGGTTCAGGTGCTCCGTCCATCACCACCCCCTTGTGTACAGCTTTGTTCGCCATAAGTTGGCAGGGTATGCTCAGACGTGAGTCCCTTCCTCACTTTGCCACTGGATTCAAGCAAGCCTGGCTGTAGACAGCTGGAATGCCAGACTGGTCCTAGGAAGCTTGTTTCCGGTCCAGGGAAGGCATGGCTTGGCAGTTCGGGCTGGACTGTTCTCATGAGGCACAGGGTGAGACTGATTTGCATATGGCCATGTCTGAACTGGGGTGGCATAGTGGGCTAAAGAACGGTGATGGATTAAATCGAGATCTGTTGACTGTGTGTGAGTGTTTGATTGGTTCAGATGCTCCGTCCATCACCACCCCCTTTTGTACCGCTTTGTTCACCATAAGTTGGCAGGGTATGCTCAGAGGTGAGTCCCTTGCTCACTTTGCCACTGGATTCAAGCAAGCCTGGCTGAAGACGGCTGGAATGCCAGAAACTGGTCCTAGGAAGCTTGTTTCCGGTCCAGGGAAGGCATGGCTTGGCAGTTCGGGCTGGACTGTTCCCATGAGGCACAGGGTCAGACTGATTTGCACATGGCCATGTCTGAACTGGGGTGGCAGAGTGGGCTAATGAACGGTGATGGATTAAACCCAGATCTGTTGACTGGGTGTGAGTGTTTGATTGATTCAGATGCTCCGTCCATCACCACCCCCTTTTGCACCGCTTTGTATTTCAGTGTGGCATATGCAGAATTTAATGTTGGCATGCACCTACAGTGATTGGCCCCAAAAACAATTTCACTGTAAAGAGCTCTAGCTGCCTTATGAGGAAAAAGTAGAGTTGAGAATACATTCATAACCATGCTTGGACAAGCTACTGGACTAAGTTAGGCACTATTTGTAATGTTTATTAAATAATCTAGTTCAATGGTGAAGTCAGATTTTCAATACATATTTTTGAAAGGTAACTTTTAAAAAGTTGCAGTTTACCTACCTAAACATCCAGTCGGCTAATTAACATTAACCTGCTGGCAAATGTGACTGTCAGTTCTTCCCCTTAATGAGATATGAAAACTGCTCCCAGATAGAGAACAAGGGCTTAGGCTTTTTACAGGAAGATCTAGTTGAAGGGGGTTATGTGGCAGATATCAGCAAAGGAAGTACAGAAGGGGAGAGTCCAGGAACTGCTTTAACTTGAAAGGGACCAGGGTGCGGCATGATGTTCATTGTAAATTGATAACTGGTAAAGTGATGCCTTTTGTTCCATAGTTCCTCTGGAGCAAGTTTGATACCAGCCCTGTGGGAGGGGGAGCTGAAGCTATGGCAAAGCAGCTAGTCTTCTTTCATTACTCCTTGAAAACCCTGGTCGATAAGAAATAGGGCTTCTTCTACTTAATGTTCCAAATTGGGATGGCTGAACATCTTTTGTAATTTTTCCAGGAACAAGGAATAATCTTCCAAACAAGGGTCTGAAGTGGTCACCAAGGGATTGACCACAAAAGAGCATATCCAGAAAGATAACCAATCAAATGGCCCACTTTGGTAGTGCCTATAATCAACAGGAGAGAGAGGGAAAAAAGGTAAAGGAGCACTCTTGGTCCCCCAACTGAGGTAGTTTAAACAACAAAAGAGTGTGCCTTCTTGCGAGAAGAGCAGGCATGAAGAATCTCCCTAGATTCTTTAGAAAGTCCTCACTCACCAACCTAGTTGGTGACATGCCTCATCATCAGCCCCCACCAGGAGCGGCCGAGTGCCTCCCTGGTGTGCTTCTACACCAGAATTACTGCGGAGCAGGTCTTTTTGTGATTGAGTGACATGTGAATGTGATGGTAAAGATTGTGTCTAAAAATAATTTATTAGTTGGCCAATTAGACACATTGAAAACAAGGTGTGGGATGAAAAAAATGGATAGATTATTCAGTTATATGCCGTGGTGTAGGGTCGACATGTTTCTGCCTGAGTGGTGCTATTTGCCAGGCATTCTTCAAGACAACGAAAGGGGGTACCTCGGTGGTATGGGCGCACTAAGACCCACCCTAACCAGAGGACGTGAATTAGAAAAATCAAAATCTAAAACGGCAATTCTATAATTCAGGGGTTGCTCTCTTTGGAGAAACAGAATTGCACTTGTGTCAGGAGAGAAAACAAAAAACAAACACACAGAAAGGACACACAGTTATTAGTCATATTGCACCTTTGTAGTCAAGGAGTTTGCATGCTCTAGTGCTCTTCTGAGTGCACTTACAACGTAGCTCAAAGAGCCAAGGTGTACTATGGTGAGTAGTATTGTGCACTTATAATCACAATTACTGACACAGACACCTTCAGTATAGTAGGTACCCTAAATATAGCGCTACACCTGCACACTTACTAGGGCGTTTAACGATATCAGTGAATTTTGTGGTCAACGCTATTCAACTGTGTAGGATTAAGTGAGAGTGATATGGCACATGTCCTCCTCACTGCACACATAAACACACTACAAAAGCACACACTACAAAGAATATCTCACAAGCAGTGTAGAAGTTTATCACACCATGGGTCTCGGGAAGGGGGTAGTGGCAAGTTGGCACACCCTGAAAAAAGAGATGTACTTCCTGTGCTTGCTGCATTTGATTTTGTGTTCCGTTTGCCTGCGTTGTTTTGATTCTATGGCCTGCTATTTTTCGCCAGGATGTTCTTCAGTCATTGTAAAATTTTTCATTTATATTCATATTTTTGCTTGTACAGTCTGTGCTTGCTGTGCTTGAGATTGTGTGCCTTATGCCTGCGTCGCTTTGATTCTATGGCATTCTATTTGTAATTGTTCCATTCCTGTAACAGTTCTCTCATGTAACGTAACTGGTTCTATTGTACAGTGCTCTGACACCTTCGGGTAAAGTCAGCGCTTTATAAAAATGCATTAAATAAATAAAATCCCCTAGACACACAGATTACTTATCTTCAGTCAATGCGGTACGTTAACTCAAGCCGTCAATGCCAGGCACCCGGTTGGTACCTTCAGCAAACCTTGTAAACTGGACCCCGTCGATGGCTGGTTTTGTGTTCTTGCCGGTTTTATAAAGAAGTGTACAGGATCGTAGGACCACACCCCAGTGAGGCCTTGGGTATATCTGCGCGTGTCCCTACGACTGCCTGCAGAACCCTGCCTATTTTGTGGCTTGTACAGGGTTTTGACCAATTAATGCGTCGGGCGGTACTTCCTGCCCAGAGGGCGACCGTGAAACATCTAGACAGTGAGAGTGTTGGTCTATGTTGGGAAAAAGCTTTATTGATCCACCATGTGAAACCGGCATAAAACAGCTTTGACATACAAACAGCCGCCGGTTGGAAAGCCCAGTGAGGCGGCTATAAGTTAGAAAACTGCCGTCAGTTAGAACACGGCATCAATTGGTTATTGCTGCCATAGAGATTCAGTAAAAAGAGGGAGGGGGCTGTCGGTGTGAGGGATTTATTACTCATTTGTTAAGGTGCCTCGTGAAGTGGAACTCGCATCTCTGTGTTTAGATAGAGACAGGAAGTCCGAGGCACGTGAATCAGTAGGGACAGAGAGAACCATTATCAGAGAAACAATGTCAGGTCCTAACCAGTCGGGCAGAATGTCAGGGACGTGATCTTATGTAAAGCTGAAGGTCACGGTATCCTGACACCCGAATGCTACTGTCGTAGCACTCTGCCCCAGGGAATGTTGTCATTGAGTCCCTGTGTTTGTGTGCCCAAACAATAGACCCACCTTTGTTCTTTTTAGAACAGTGTCTGTTGTATATTTTTACCTGATCTAACCTGTTCGATAATTGTCCAATGCAGGTTGTTTGTTGTGTGATTGTGTCAAAGGAAGTTTTCACTCAATTTAGTTGTGGCTCTCTCACATCTAATGTTACTTCTGTGTTCACACAACCTTTGTTTTACCTTGTGTGTGGTCATCCCCACATACCGCAACCCACAGGGACATGTCATCATGCCTGCTCTTCTCGCAAGAAGGCACACTCTTTTGTTGTTTAACCCCTTCGCTGCGTGGGTAATACCCCCAGCGGGGGGAGGGGTGGGGCCGCGGTGCCGTGGTGCTCTTGACGAGCCCAGCTCGTCGTGAGTCACAGTAGAGCTGTGCTCATGATGAGCTGGGCTTGTCACGACTCCGCCCACTGATTAATTCGCCCGCACAGGTGGGGAATCAATCGTGTGTGGGCGGACCGCAGCAGTTATGACAAGCCCAGCTCGTCATGAGCACAGCTCTACTGTGACTCATGACGAGCTCGTCATGAGAATGGAAGAGGTTAAACCACGTTGGTTATATCCCACACATGGTGGGTTGGACAATAGGTAAAATGAACCATCATGGCATCAAAACATTTTTGAATTTTGTTCACTGAAGAGAACAGTACTGTCTGGCAAAAGGGGGGTATCTGAAGAACTTAAAGCTGCCAGAGACTGCGGTAGTGTTACATTTTCATTTTGTAGAGCCTCCAATCAGATATTCTGTTGATCGATCATGTCTTGTAATACTTTTATGGGATTCATGGTTCTAATCTGGACTGACTTATATTGGCATCACAATCTGTCGATAACTAGTCACAATGGTTAAATCTGGATAGTTTAATTTAATAGTTTGTAGAGCGCTCACATTTATTTATTTATTATTTGTGTATTTTGTAAAGCGCGTAGCTGCCCCAACGGGGCGTCCCGGCGCTAATAGATATGGCAGCAGAAATTGTGAGATATCTAGTTAAAGGCCAAAGAGGTGGGTCTTGAGAGATTTACGGAATACAGGTTCTGTTAGACATGCCCGGAGGGGTAATGGGAGTTTATTCCAGCGCTGAGAAGCACCAACTTCAAACGATTTCCCCCCTGATCGGGTTTTTTTGAACCTAGGTGTAACCAGAAGAAGTTGGGAATTCGAGCGAAGCGTTCTGGAGTTATGGTAGGGACGAAGGCTAGTCTTCAGGTGAGCTGGTCCTTTACCCTTCATGTCTATGTAGGCCAGAGTCATAGCTTTAAACTCGCATCTCTTGGCGATGGGGAGCCAATGTAATCTGCGAAGGGGCATCGCGGTGCTATCCAGATAGACGTACAGCCTAGAGGTAGAGAGGTAAAAAAAGGTAGACTAGCCAAAGTTAAACCAGATACGCTTTCAAATGTTTTCTAAAAACATTGTAACTTATAGTTTTCTGTAATTCTAGCGGGAGTTGGTTCCAGTACTTTGGTGCCAAGAACGAAAATGCTTTGCCTCCCGTACGGACCAGCCGAATACGAGGAATCTGGAGCTAGTCCTGGGCCCTAGTTCTAAGGTTCCTGCTTGGAATATATTTACGTAATTTATTCCGTAGGTACACAGGGCCAGTATCGTTAACTGCCTTATACGTTAAGCAGCAGATCTTAAAGAATGATCTTTTTTTTACTGTCAGCCAATGCAGCTCCTTCAAAAGCGGAGCTGAGGGTGAACTGGTCGGTTGGTTAAGGATCATTCTAGCGGCAGTATCCTGCACCACCTGCAGTTTGGCCAGCAGAGTCTCTCCAACTTCCGCCAGTAGGGCAGTACCATAATCCAAGCGAGAGGTGACCATTGCTTGCAATAGGGTTCTCCGATAGGGGACGGGAATGTAAGGTAATATTTTCCTCACAAGTTGGAGGGCATAGTAGCATGAGCTTGTCATTGAGGAGACTTGGGCTTTCATGTTTAGGGCTTGATCAAGCTTTAACCCCAGACTTTTTACTGATCCTTTGGGGGATGGTGCTGATCCTAGCTCCTGTGGCCACCAATCATCTGACCAGACACCTGTTGCTTTCCACAGCAACATCAGCTCAGTCTTGTCCGGGTTCAACTGGAGACAGTTTGCTGTCATCCAGTTCGCGATGGTAAGCATACCTTTGGCAAAACGAGCTTTATCAAGAGTGGGGTTCGATCCGGTGTTAAAGATCAGCTGTGTATCGTCTGCATAAGAGACGATTGCAAAGCCTAATTGCTCCACAATCCTGGCCAATGGGGCCATATACATATTAAAAAGTGTAGGGCTCAAACAGGAGCCCTGCGGGACGCCTCTGCCCAGATACCTTTTTTTGGATGTGTAAGGACCAAACATCACTGTTTGGAATCTCCCTGACAGGAAGTCGTTAAGCCACTTAAGTGCCCCCCATTTATACCTGAGACCACGAATCTCTCCGCCAGCCTAGAGTGTGAGATGGTATCGAAGGCTGTGGAGAAATGGAGTAAGATTAGAATTGCTGAACCCCCTGCATCGACGCTTAGTCTAAGCGAGTCTGTCACTATCAGAATCTCGAGCTCAGTACTAAACCCTGGCCTGAATCCTGATTGCGAGGGATCCAGGAGCTGGTTTTCTTCAAGGTAAGTACTGAGTTGTCGATTAAGAATCCCTTCCAGGATTTTACTCAGGAGTGGTAAAAGGGAAATAAGTCTATAATTTCCAAGTATAGAGGGGTCCACCGCAGGCTTTTTCAAAATAGGGCACACAAAGGCCTCCTTCCATATTGATGGAATAGACCCAGTGAGTATTGACCGAGTAAAGATGTCTGTGATCGATTGGACAGTGTCATTATGCTTGGAGGACAAATATCCAGAGGAGACCCAGACTTGGCCGTGGTCAAGCCTTTCATAACCTCCTCTGTCGTAATTAATGTGAAACTGCTCAAAGAGCATGCTACAGTTCCATCCTTCTTCTCTAACATATTTAGTACACCCTCATTGTGCGTGGTTAGTAGGGGAAAGTTCTCATAAATTTTTGAGATCTTATTGTGAAAGAAGTGTTCTAGATAGTCACATAATTCCTGTGACACCACCGGGGCTTGACTGCACACTTTAGGGGACAAAAACTCTTGTACTATCCCAAACAATGCTTTGGAAGAGTTGCTGCCGCTCTCAATCTGGGTCGTTATAAACTGCCCCTTTTAAGTTCAGGTGGTATTTGGCTAATGCCTGTCTATAAGGTACTTTGTTTTCATTTGTCTTATTTGCACGCCACCTTCTTTCCAGGCTTCTGCAAATTGCTCTTTCTTTTTTTAATTCCCTCGTGTACCAAGGGGCAGATGCCCGCCTAGTCATGCCACTCTGTTTCTGTGTGGGAATTATCGCATCCAATGCTATTTCCAAGGCGGAGTTAAAAGCTTCCAATTTGACACCTGCCTCATTGACATGTGTAATGGGACCCGGGGAAAAGACCTCGTCGAAGGATTCTGCTGTAAGTTTGTGCCATTTCCTACCCTGCTTAGAGCATGATAAGACAGGGCGGTTGGCTGCATATGAGTCTAGATGCTGCACACTAATCTCAATCAAAAAGTGATCCGTCCAAGGGAGGGGTTCAGGAACCTTACACATAAGATGATCAATATTAGAGAAGACCAGATCCAGTTGGTGACCGGCTATGTGTGTAGCACCTTCTGCTCTTAACGTTAGTCCCATCTGTTCTAGGGAGGGTAGGAGTTTATCGGATCTATCAGATTTTCCCCATTGAAAATTGAAGTCTCCCAACAGAATACATTTGTTTGTCGCCAACACATATAGGGCAATGCGTTCCGTCAAAAGGTCAGTAAACTTAACTTTGGGGTCCGGGGGCCGATAGACTAAGGCACCATACCAACAGTCCGATGCAGACACTGTAACTTTAAAAATCCCTAGTTCCAGACAGTCATTGCTGATTGTTGATATCCAGTTCATCACCAGATGCTTTTTAAAAGGAATGGCAATCCCTCCTTCCTTTTTTATTTCTCTGTCGAGATGTATAAACTTGTACTTCTCAGGGATGGCCAGTGTTATTGCCGGTTGGTTCGCCGGACTTAGCGATGTCTCCGTAAAGAAGCACTTGTCTGGATCATATGTTTCAAGCACATCCCATATCTCATACGGATGATTCACGAGGGATCTAACATTACACATCAGGAAACTTTCCTAGTGTGCAGTTCTGGTGTTACCTCCCGTCTTGTTGAACCCTCAACTGAAGCTGCCATTTGAAACTGACAAAACCTGCAACTTACTGGCCCTTCCAGCGCATGTACTAACTTCTGGCCGCTGGGCGCGTTGTGGGGCGGACGAGCGCAGACGGGCTTCCCTTTGGCGCGCCCACTGCGCACGTCCGCTGCGCTTCCATGTATACATTCCTTTTTATCCTGCCCCCGTGTCAGCCACTAGAGCGCTAACCACGCTGTCACCCCCAAGATGGCTGCCCAGGTAGCGTTTGAGACCCCCTCCACCTTCTACATCGGCTGGAGAATCGTCGCGTTAGCGTGCAGAGAGCAGATCGATGAACAGGTGACACAATTCAAATTAGTCAGTGCAGTATTAAAATATATATTTTTTTAAATTTGCATGCCTAGAACACTCCCGGCTTCTGCCTCAGGAGATGTGTCTATTCTGGAGTCATGCACCCCCGTTCGCCTCCTCTTTTTTTTCCTGCCCCCGTGTAAGCCACTAGAGTGCTAACCGCGCTGTCACCCTCAAGATGGCTGCCCGCGTAGCACGTGAGACCCCCTCCGCCTTCTACATCGGCTGGAGAATCGTCGCGTTAGCGTGCAGAGAGCAGACCGATGTAACAGGTGACGAAATTCAAATTAGTCAGTGCAGTATTAAAGTATATCTTTTTAAAAATTTGCTTGCCTAGAACACTCCCAGCTTTCGCCTCAGGAGATGTGTCTATTCTGGATACAGGAGATCTTGATTTTGAAGTAAAAAGCAAACCCTTCCTGAAGCCAACATGCTAACTGAAAGCAATCACAAGTCAGTGGATGTCCTACAAAAGAGACCACTTCTAGTGAAGGAAAAGCGAGTGGCACCAAAAACCTATAGAAACAGATTTACAGAAGAACTATACTAATTAGGAGCATGAACAGGGAGCGGAGACATTTGCAATCTAATTAGTACTGACCAAGGCTTCCTTAAACACTGAGAAATGACCTGGCTAAGGAGGAAACCTTCCCAGATTGGAAAGATGAGCAAACACTATATGTCAGAGGTGCCATCTTGGTTTGGAAAAATATACAATGACCCAAGATATTGCACTCCACCACGGGATGCAGAGAAGGAATGACAGAAGGACCATAATACACGCAGTGCCTTTCAGACACCTCCAGCCCAGGCTCACCAGCCCATACCGTCTGCGAGGGAGATCACTTTTCAGAAAAAGTTGAACCCTGCCCTGGACCCCACATGCTGCACCGCAGGAACAAAACTCAGGTGAGAAGTGTGATTCCCAACACACAGTGCAACTATTTTGAGCATCACTGAAGTGAAATACATAGTTTTTTTATCACTGAATCATGAATCAGAGCTAAGGAAACAACCTTGTAAAAGATAGTTCCTGGCCACTTAAATGTATTCTATTATTTCCACTCGTAAAGGGAGGGTCTTCGTGTGAAGTTTAGGGATTCTGGGGCATATTCACCAACTTCATTTTGTCGTATATTTACTAGTACTACAATGGTTAATCACATATTACAAAATGTTGTTCACTAACTAACGTGCAGAGGTCTTCTATCTTTATTTGTGTGGAGATTTTCGGATGTATGTCGTTACTACGCATGCATTTACAACGCATGCCTTTACCACGCAGGTTTTACAACGCAAGTCGTTACAACGACTTGCGTTGGGTGGCGCTGGATAGTGAATAGTTTAATTTACTATTTCAATTCCAGTCCTCGTGGATAGTAGGGAAGGTTTTGGATAGTAAATTAAACTATTCCCTATCCTACAGCGCCCCCCAGCGCAAGTCGTTGTAACGACTTGCGTTGTAAAAGTTGCGTGGTAAAGGTACTGCGTGGTAAAAGTTGCGTTGTAAATGCTGTTCACCGAGATTTTCACCCCGAGTCCACTGCTACACCTACATTTTAGTAGTAAATGTGGGGGGACAGTGGCAGGAAAATAGAGAATACTTATAAGAAAATAGGTGGGGATTAGGGAGGAGTAAGGTGTGGTAAAGGAATTGTTTGGGAGAGCTTTAGGGAAGAGACATGCACACAAAAGAGTAAGCCACTTCTTAGTCACAAAACTGTACTTTAAAGTACCTACACCCAATAGAGACTCAAAACAGTAAATGTACTCTAGCTTAGTACTGATAGATGATGAGCATCACAAATGGCCATTCACAGGCATGTCAACACACTCCAATCAAAAATAATGGATGCAGCAACTTTAAATAAAACCCCATTAGAAAATATGCCAAAATAAATAATTTTATTTTATTTTATAATATGTATACATTTAATGTAATGTTAAAAAATGGTATGTGTAACTACAATATATTTTTAATTGCATATAAAATATGTTAATCATTTTAAATGTAATAAAGGTAACTTAAAAAAATACATTTTATATATAATAAGTGCTTTTAAACTTTCACTTTAGTTTACTTTTTTTTAAATGAATCTTTATTAATTATTTGTAATTTAATTTAATGGATGTATGTTAATTAAACATTCATACCCTGATTAGGTTAATAGTGCTGTACCATTTTTGTTTGTTCTGCATTTAAAATAAATGTATACAATTAATTTAAATTAATATTCAATATAAAATAATGTTTCCAATTTTTTAAAGTTTAATAAACTTTTGTTTTCTTTTCCTTTCCAATAGGAAGAGCTCCAGCCTAACTGGTCAGCTCATCACCTACCTGTGAAGACTTATGAGTCGTAGCTTCTCACTGGTAAATTGGGATTAGAATATTAGACATTATGAATAGGTATCAAAGCTGTTTGAAAAGACACAACATACGTTTCCATTTTAAGGTGGGTTGGCGGACCACCAGCCAGCAGTAGTATGGAGGTTTTACTTCTGCCCACCCTCCGGAAGACTGCTAGCCCTTTTGCATGAAAGGTTTTGCTAAAAGTACATTCACTGGTCCGTTCTCATCAAAACTGAATGCTAGGTGAGCCACAATGTTGTTGAAGTCTACTTGGCGTTGTTGTTTGTTCTGTTTAAAGGAGGAGGGTTCTCACTAAAGAACAAAAATAAGTCATGTAGGGAGATTTTTGCCATGCGCATCAATGACATTTGTTTCTTTTGGTGCCAGAACCGGCATGCATTGTATAGTGGTCCAAGACAGAATCAGTGGCAGGAGCCTTTGCCCAAATAAAATGGGATTTACACCATTTTGATCCTGCAGAACTATGATGGAATGAGCGTTGAGTCTGGAGTTTTCAAAAGTTGAGCCATCTGAGGTGTTCCTTTCCTCACCTTTAAATGAGGGTAGATATGTCACAGATTTTGTGGGATGTTGCAAAGTTACAGTATGGCTTTCATTCCACTGAACTCTAAATGAGTCCATACTGAAAAAGCAGCAGGGTTCATAAAAGATTCTAAAATTAAAAATGCTACAAAAACTGGTAGGCACTTACATAAAGGGCCTGATTCATAAACTGCACTTTTTAGTATGATTTGTAGTGCTACAGTAGTACGACAACACTTATTACAAAGCATTATACACAACATTTACTTTTGTAGTATCTTACATTTTTGAATAAGTTTATTACTTTCCGGTACTCACAAACTTCACTTTCGCAGTAATTTACAATTTTGAAGTTACTTAAAGTTTTGTAGTAAGTCCATACCTCCATTATTTTCAGTGGGAGGATTTTGCAGTACTAGTGGATGGCCATGTGTATTGCTGGATTTACTACAAAATTGTAAGTTACTACAAGCATTTAAATTGCTTCAAACGTTTATTTTGTGAATACCAAAAAGTAGTAAACATACTCAAAAGTGTAAAGTTAATCAAAATTATAAGTACCTTTTCGAATCAGGCCGAAAATGTCACCAAAAATGATAACTACATCTGAGGACAATGCTGATACTCAAAATGCCTGTTTCTGAGTTCTCAGTGGCAATGACAAGAACAGATGAAACTTAGTAAGCAAGAACATGAGCTTTAATACTCCTGTTCAAACCTAGAAATTGGAACCAATATCTGGTGTGTGATACATGGCACAGAATGTGTCAACCTTATTTAAAGAAATACCAGTTTCGACCTACGTAGTATATTATGTATTGCAAATGGTACAAATCAGCCAGTGGTATTTAGAGAAATGTCTAAACTGCTATATATTACTGCAAAAAACAAAAAAGTAAGAAGCCAGCTAGTGGATTAAAACATTTTTTGAGCAATTAACATTCATTGAAAGGGGAATAGAACTGTGAAATAATCAACAAAAATAGGCAATTACCTGCATCTAATATTGTGTACACTCAATACACTACAGAAGCAACGAAAGAAAACCAAAGAAAAATAGAACTAATTATTGATGCTCCAGTAAATTGTAGAAACAGTAGGAAAAATCTCGCTTTTAAAGACTTGATATCAAACTCAAAGGAGGATCGATACTTGGTATAAGAAGAGAAAATCATTGTAGATTGGATACATTGCCAATATACTACTAAGCCAGTGATGAAAATACAACCTTAAAAAGGATATTACATATTGTCTGAAATTTCAGTGCCTTAATGTAATTCCCCACGTGGAAATTGAATACTGATTTGCAGAGAGAAGCAGCTTATCTGATCGGATGTACTGTGACATACCACTTTAGCCTGTAACAATGATGCTGGACCAAAAGGAGATCAATGTTAAGAGATATATGGCCGGATTCAGCATTTACCAAACAGGTTACTCTGTCACATACATGGTGGATTAAAACTGCATTATTCCCGTCGAACTTGTAATAAGCAATACAGGATATCTACCACATTTGTCATAAAGTAAGTCATCTGCCAAACTTTAAATCAGTATAGATAAACAATGGTCCGCAAACCATTAATTAAACTGAGTACATTAAATTACAATACTTTCATACTCGAGAGCTAAAGGCATATCATTCTCTTTCAGTAGGCAGTCCTCCTACAAGGGAAAGGAAAAAAGAAAGATGTCCAGGAGCCAAAAATATCAGGGAACTTAAGTATTTATTCCGTTGTATAGTAAGCATATCACTTTTATTTTATGCAATAACACAATTTATAAAAAGGTTGCTTCAAGGGGAACGTGCAAGAAGAAAAGTGCTCTGATAATGAGGTGGATGGGAAGATAATCCCAAGGTGATGTAGGAAAGAATTTAGACAAGTTTAGGGTGAGATTGATCCAGTGTATCAAACTTGTGGTCCTGGCCCAAAATATTTTAGAAGGTCTATTTACATTATTTTGACAATCACAGATTGTTGTCATGTAGGGCACGTCAGAAATAGGTGTTAGTAGGGTCCAGGTAAAGGGTATATGTTCATCTAAACTTTAAATCAGGCTTAAAGTCTAACATTGTCAAATAGGCAAAAAATTACAAGAAGGATTACTACACATCGCTTAGATCCAAAAGAGAACACAAAGAAACATTCAGCAAAATCCAAGAGTGTGAATAGAACTACAATATATGTGAAAGAAGAGGATGCCCTCACTAGTATGCACTGTTGATGTGCTATTGGCGGACAGTACTGAAATAGAAGAAGATGTTTTTCAGATAGGTATGATGTGAAGGACAAATAACAACATTCTCAACTTCAAAGACTCAAAAAGGAGATCAGTTCTAATATTGCCCAAGAGCTAACATTGACATAATGGCCTTACATACATAGATCGTAGAGGCTATATATAAATGGTTTCAAGGAGAGTTCAGAGAAATGTTTGAAATTCTTGATCAATATTCAGTCTAAGATCTGCAATTTTTAGTTCAGTGATTTTAAATGCTTTTCAATCATCCTGTTTCTGTTGCCTGTTTCCACATCTTCTGTCAGCAGGCACACAATTGAGTTTTCAGTTTATTATTCTACAGAACCAGTGAAGTGCCTGCTCCCTCACACTACTCCATCTTGGGATACATTCTTGCAGATACTTTGATATGTTCTTTCCATCTATATTTTTGAGGGCTGATATTTGAACGTATATATTATTTTGAACATACACATGATTATATACACAACATGTAGAAATACAGTTCATCAAATGCTTAATTCCATATCCATTTCAAGCTAGTTACATTGACAAATGCTATACTCTTGTCTATTATGTGCAAATATAAAGCACATATACTGCATTTGAGAATAATCTTTTCTGGGTAGGAGAGATATACTTTTACCTTACATTATTGGTTTATAAGAGGTTGCATTACTGGGTCTGGGGATATTGTGCAATGTTTGGACTTTTTTTGAGTGTTCAGTGGTTTATCATTCAAGCAGTCCTTTAGGTCTTGTTCCGATAATAACAAGTGCCAGTGTTTTCAGAATAAAGCAAAAAGATGGACGGAATGCTGAATAATGCAAACATTCACCCCCAATCACAAGTATTTGGGTTTAATCCATATTTTGCTCACCACACCGCCCCAGCTTAGACCCAGCCATGTGCAAATCAATCTTGACCCTTCTACTCATGGGATCAGTCCAGCCCAAACTGACAAGCCAGGTCCTCCCTGAAACAGAAACAAGCCTCCTTGGACCAGTTTCGGGTTATCACTCCTCATCAGCCAGACTAGCTTGAATCCAGTGGCACAGTGAGAACAACACCCACGTCTGGGCATGAGCTTTGCATTAGGGGACAAACGCGAAAAGAACAAATGATGGACAGAATGCTGAATAATGCAAACATTCACCCCCAGTCACAAGGCTCTAGGTTTAATCCATCGTTATATTTCTTACCGCGCCACCCCAGTTTGGACCCAGCCATATTCAAATCAGTATTGACCCTGCTCCTCATGGGAACAGTCTAGTCCGAACTGCTAAGCCAGGTCCACCCTGGAGCAGAAACAAGCATCCTGGGACTGATTTTGGTGTATCACCCCTCATCAGCCAGAGTAGCCTGAATCTGGTGGCAAGTGAGCAGGGCACCCACGCCTGGGCATACCCTTCCAACTTAGGGCGACAAAAGCAAAAAAAGAACAAATGATGGGCTTTATGTCGAACAATGCAAATATTCATCCCATTAACAAGAATCTGGGTTTAAGCCATCATTATTTTGCTCACCACGCCACCCGAGTTTGACCTAGACATCTGTAAATCAATCCTTACCCTTCTACTCATGGGAACAGTCCATCCTGAATTGCCAAGCCAGGTCCCCCCTGGACCAGATACAGCCATCCTGCGACCAATTTTGGGGTATTACCCCTCATCAGTTCATAAACTGCTTAATCCCATATCCATTTCAGTTAGTAACATTGACAAATGCTGTACTCCTGTCTATTATGTGCAAATATCAAGTACATTTAATGCATTTGAGAATAATCTTTTATGGATAGGAGAATTTACTTTTATCTTCCATTATTGGCTTATTAGAGATGGTATTACTGGGTATGGGGATATTGTGCAATATTTGGACTTTTTTGCTTAAGTCTTCAGTGGTTTATCATTCAAGTAGTCCTTTAGGTCTAGCTCTGATAATAACAAGTGCCAGTGTTTACAGAATAGCAACATATTTTTCTTTTCATTGTTGTATCTGTTTATAAAGTGAAGATAATGATTTATATCACAATCTATTTGATTTTTATCTCATAGTACACTGCTATGGTCCATAACATGACATATATCCCAATTTGAACCTCTGTTGATAAAGTGATCATACCTGGTTATAAATTCCTTCTGAAATAGTAAATCCTAAATGCATAACCTCTTTTCTCTCAAATATTCCCCTAAAAGGTTGGTTTATTTTTCGATATTTTAAGTTGAGCTGAAATGTTGTTGTCAAGGATGCTTTCATCTGTGGTCAGTTATAACAACATTGAATTATATTTTGTATATAATATAGTTTTGATATGGCTTGATGTGACTTTGATGTGTTACAAAAATCTGCAGAGTGCTCCCAAAATGTTCTATTTATATTTGTACAGACATTTTGGGAGTTCAGTATAATCTGGGAATGCATTGCTGGGAAGTGATATTTACTTATAATCTTAAACTATATCAGGATTTCTTATATGTTATATCTTGAGAAGGAATTGACATCATCAAATGCCTGGGATACTTCCTTTCAATTACACCTAATTTGCTCAACTCTACAATCTTTTCTAGGACTCCAAGGGGTTTTAATATCAGAATTTAAGTCTCTAGACTCTCTTTCACTGTACCATTTAATAGCTTAGTAAATGAAACAAAAGAATTCCTGTGGAGTAATATTTTGACATACAACTAATTATTCAGGTTCCTAACTACAATTTAATACCCATATATCTGAGAAAATGTAACAGAAATTGCTCTTCATAAAATTATATAGAATGACATGACTCAGATAACAATTAAAGTGATTTTAGATACATACGTGGACCGAGTAAAACAGTATCAGCTATATTTTAAAGTGAATACATGTATTAAGAGGTGTGATTGATTAAAATACTCCTTGAAAACAAATCATTTTTGATTCAGATCTTTTTATTCATCTTAATAAGGTAAGAACAGCAGCCGCCAGCTACATACATAGGCTGGTGGTGAATATTAACCATTATTATAATGGAAAGAAAAACCGCAATACATATAAAGAAAAGACAAGAGAAGAAGAGCACTTGACAGCCGAAAATAAAAGTCACCAGCGGAAAGCTGTGTTATGCCGGTGGCAGTGCCATAGGTGCCAATGATTGTACAGATTATGCCTTCGTTTGAAGTGCCTAGGGGAGGTGAAGCACCTGCAAATATGTAGGACAGTACAATTCAACAAATTCTGTCGCTAGGAATCTGATGGTGGAGCCCCATGTTTTGTCAAAGTGTGATAATGGGTATGTAACGCTGGCTCTAAGCTTCTCCATGCCCACAAGTTCCCACAATTTATGCAACCAATCTAGCTGGGTCCGAATCACATCAGTGCCCCAATGAGCTAGAAGGGCCTGCTTGGCTGCCCCTAGAGACAAGGTAATAGCTCTTCCACAGCAGGATCTGCGAGGGTAGGTCAAGGAAATAGGCGGACTCAGCAATATGTAGCTCTGGAAACTGGACATCTCAGTCTTAAAGATGGTGTCAATGTCGGACAAGACAGCCAACCAGAACTGCTGGATTTTTGGGCAGTGCCACAGCAAATGCCTTAGGGTCCGCATTGAAGCCAGCAATGTTGGTCCCCCCCCTTTGCAGCACTCCATTGGGCTACCCAGACCCGGATGTAAAACCAATAATGTGCAATCTTGAGGAGCATCTCTCTACTTGCTGCACTGCATGAGGCGGCCCTTGCTCTGTGGATTATGTCCTGCCATTCATTAACGGAAAATTCACACTCACATTCAGACTTCCACCTACGCTGCACTAGTTACTTTCTGAGCTATAAAGGTGTGGTGAGGAAGGAGTATATGTCAGAGAGTAAACGGTTGTCAGAGTGGCGAGCAAAATAAGATTTTTCAAAATCCTAGCGTGTGGGCATACATGTGGCTGCATGATCCAATGTTGGAGGGTGATATATTGGCAGTAGGCATCCCGATGTATGCTGTATCCAGCACAAAGCTAGGAGAAGTCCATCACTCCCGCTTCATCAAAGAGGTTCCCCCGCCTCTTACAGTTGGCTTCCTGCCAATTAAAGTAGCATCTGCCTTCATTGCCGTGGGGAACTCCGTGTGACCGATAAATGGGATCAAGGGTGACATCAGCATGTAGAGACATCTCACTACTTGTACCCTGTCCCATACCCCCACTGCCACCCTAGTGACAGGTGAAATGTACACCCGAGCAGGTTGGTGTTTCTTCAGCAGCCAGGGCACTTTCCATCTGGGTTTCCCAGCAACTGCACGGTCAATGAAGCACCAATGTTTTTCAGATGCCGTTCTATACCATTCTATCATATAACACAGTTGGGCCATTTGATATTATCTTTCCAAATGGGGTTTGCCCAGCCCACCATCCTTCTGTTTAAAATACGTCTGATGCCGGGCCATGCAGGCTCTCTTGCCCGCCCACACAAAGTCTCCAATGAGATGCTGCAACTTGGACAAGACCGACGAATAGGGCTGCAGCGGTAGTGTCTGCATGACATATAAGATTCAGAGAATTCAAGTCATTTTGATCACTGCCAGTCTGCCCAGCCAGGACAAGGTGTACTTTTTTCAGGCTAAGAGTTCAGACTATTTCATAGTGAGTAGGGTATCATAGTTTTCTCGAGACTTACATTCAGGTGTGGAAAAAATCTGTAGTCCCAGATACGTTGCAACTTCTGTCACCCAGACAAAAGGGAAAATGGCCGTCAGACACGCTTGGTCGTCCTTGGGGATCATCAGGCTGAACAAATCATTTTTGAAAGTGACAAGTACAATACAAGGAATTCAATCACAAGGTAAAAATAGTTGGCTGACTGGGGTGAAAAGCTATAAAAAATATAGATATAGAGGACAAGGTAGTGCATTCATTTAGATCACTTTGACTCATCGATCTGGTTGCATATGCACCCACTTTTTTGCTACTCCTTAGGTAAAGTTGTATATTTTGTATTTTTAGAAGAAAACTACTTCCAAAGTTGTAATTCAGAATGAAAATTTTAACAGTGGTATAAAGAATGGAGTATGGTGGAGAGGTCCTGGATGTATTTAGAGATCATTAGAAAAAAGCCAGTGGTTTAAAAGAGCATCTCCCAAGTCAAGACTATCAGGTGGATGTACTAAGTCTCAGTTGAACCTAAAACAAAGGAACAGTGCTCCACAAGCAAGAGAGTTTGGGCTCACTGGGACCCATCATCAAATCATAGGTTGGTAATGACCAGAGGGTGGACCGGGAGACACCTGTTCTTGGTTGTGAATACATTGTTCAGAATGTGTATGGGACCAGGTATAGGCAAAGTCTAAGGAGTGCGCCTTTTTCATCCTCCACTTCTCATCCAAGGTCTGCTTCTACAGTGTGCACAGTGAATTGAGTTGCCCTGATACCATCACTCAACGGAGAAGGTTCTGTTCTGCTGCTCACTGAAAGGCAAACCATGTTGATGGAGAAGTTAGACTCACTGTGCCTTACAATGCATGGCTGTGACTGCCACAGAAGGAACAGAGCCAGCATACTAAAGCAGCATTGATTGATAACTTTCCTGACCTCTCAGGGCTTAACTTGGCATCATGGCTTTCACTCTTGTAACAACATTGCCAATGCCCAATCAGCGAGCACCTATCAATCCCTCACCCAGATTATGTCACATTGCCATTGTGGAACCCACTGATTCCTTGGGCCATCATGCTGCATGTCTCACATCTCTTCTATCCATTAAGCACTTTTTGAGATTGATTTAAACATCTAGTAGGACAGTTACATTGCACTCTCTGCAGGGTTATAGGCACCATCTTGGTAATGGCTGGCTATGTGAGCTGCAGCCAAAAACAAAAGCTAACTTTGCTGGGTGATTCCTGCAAACGTGGCATTTCTCATAGGATGTGTACTTACTACTGGGTTGCTATTTTGATTAGCATGTATGTTTCAGCTCCTAGATTTGTTCTCCATGTTGGTGTATAAGATTCTTGTTCCCTACATTGGGCCATCAGAAAATTGTTGACTGAATAATAACATTTGTAACAGTAAAGAAAAAATATTTAAGCAAGGTCAGTGCATTTGCATTGATAGAAACTTTCCAATCCTTGAACTCTTTTGTGCCTCTCTAAAAGAGCAACTAGGTCTGCGCACATAGTATCCTTTACCTTGAGAACTGAACACAATCACACACGAAGGCTGGCACTGGATTCAAGAAAGCTGTTAACCGTGAGAAGCTTCTTCTGAAACAGCACTAAAACTGCTCTTAAGAACATATTCATCTCAATTTAAACTAAACTAGGAGGGAAACATCCTTTACAATGAAACTTTTACAACGCAGTGCTTTTACAACACAGGTTTTACAACGAAAAACCATTACAACGCATTGCGCTGGGGGGCGCTCTAGGATAGGGAATAGATTTCATTTACTATCCAACACCTTCCCTAGTGTCCACGGGGACTAGAGTTGGAATAGTAAATTAAACTATTCACTATCCAGCACCCCAAAGCGCTATACGTTGTAAAGGTTTGCGTTGTAAAAACCGCGTTGTAACAGCATGCGTGGTAAAAGCATGCGTTGTAACGTCATACATCCAACTAGGAGTAAGTAAAAGGGGCTGTGGTTATATGCATGGTGTATTTCTCAGGGATGTTGTTGTATATCTGGTGTATTTCCAATTTGTTTCTCAAGAATGCTTAAGCTTTCCCATAGGAAATGGTCCAATAGCTGCACTCAAGCCATTATATGCTTTATATCAGGGAAATCCGATCTAACACTAACCAAAGGGAGAAAAATTGTTAGGGAAGAGGAAACAGGAACATTAACTGACTATCCTTAGGAAGTATTATAATATTGCAGCTGCACCAGCACGGAGGATAACATGCAAAAGATTCCATGGAGGTGCCAGGCCAAAGCTAGCTTCTTCTCCACCAAGAGACACTCATTATATTCTCTTCCATTTTCAACACACAGTATTTACACGTTGAGTGTTTCTCCAGTCTCACAGACATTATTTATCTAGCCTGACTAAAACATTTCTACCAATATGGCTGCTACTACTGAGAGGTATTTTAAGGAAGGAACTACCTCAGAGCACTTCCAATTTGCTTCTGTTGGTGCAGAAGCTTCACCTTTTTAACTCCATTCACGTAATTAGGATCAAATGTCCACTTCTTGTAATGTAATCACAATCAAAATTCACATGATGTCACTTCTTGTAATGTCATTAACACTTAATGGGTGTGTGAAGTCACTTCTGCTATTACTGGAATTTTGTTTAATCTGTGTGTTTACTTTGAACTCGAAACTGGATATTTAGGGCTGGGGTTGTTCTAATTAAACAGCAATGTGATGACCGTGAATATTGTGGAGTATAGGTACAGTGTAAGGGAGATGTGTATGAACAGTTTTTGGTCATTTAATTGGAACAGGAGATTTCTTTTAAACGGTTTTGGCCAATTCATTCAAACAGGACCTCTCATTCTTATTGTAAAAACTTTGAGATGGCATCGTAGGGTAATCTTGAAATAATTAATCATATTCAGCAGTTGTGTGCAGGTCCTGGTGCAGCTGCACTTACCCCCATTGCTCGGCCTACTCCCTACTAGCCCTCAATCAGTGGAGAATCTTCAAGACTGGCAAGTAATGACACAATGTGTATCTTGTCTAGCTACATGTGTATGTAATACTTGCGCCACCAGTGCATCACTTTTCATGGCGCACCAGTGGCGTAAAAAATGTGCCATGTTGCGCCATATTTACGAAGTGACTCATCTAGGTAGAGACGTCACTTCGTAAACCCCTGCGCTACATTATAACTGCACCAGGTATAATGTATGCAGAGTGGGCGTACCCCCGCAAAAAAGGGTTATAGGACTGGCGCAGGGAAATGTATGAGATTTCGCGGCGTCACTTCTAAGATGCCAATGCGTCAAAACCTTACCCCTGCCTCATGGCAGGCGTAAGGGTCACGCAGGCCCTTTCACATGGGGCTTGCCCCATGTGAAAGGAACATTGCTGGAGTTGCGTCAGGCTTCCGACACAACTCCAGCAATGCGCCACTTTTTGCGCTGACAGATACGCCAGTTATACTGACGTATCTGTCCTTCCTTGCGACATGATGTGTCATATTGTAAATATGACGCATCATTGGTGTCGCAAGGAGGGCGCACTGAGAAGTGGCGCATCGCTGCTTTCATGCAGCGATGCACCACTTCTCGCAAATGAGGCCCTTAGTTCTTTGGGGGGGGTGGCTTGCAGGAATGCCTCACTGGATGCATCTTGATTTGTAGTGCAATTAGTGATGCTTTTGTAGCAGACTTGCAAAGCAAACAAGAAGAGAGTAGCATTTTACAAGCTACTATGTGTACAGATTAAACAGCATGATATATAAATCGGATATGTCACTATCAAAATGTGTTCAGTACAATATTTTAAAAAGCATATGGGGAAAATCATGCTAATATATTATACAGCCACACCCGCGAGAAGGTAAAGTTCTGCCCACCAATGTGCAGAAGAAATAATAGGGAAAGTGTCACCAACATAATGGGATTGGGACCAATGGATGGAACATTACATTTGAGACAACATACACGATTCTCAATGATGGTGACACCGATTATAATAGTCAGTTTAGGAGGTCTATTCATGTGCAAGTTGAGTCCCATCCATAACAGCAATACTTGTTAAACCACAATTGAAGGAGTAGAAAGTATTTATTGAGAGCAACCTACACCAAAAGCATCTTGCCACTGTACTAGGTAACGAACCCAGACATTTATAAGAGCAACCATATCAGAAAGATGCGTAAACTGATGTTCTATGAAAAGCTACACACAAATTCATTTTGGAACATCATTCACAAACGAGACCCTGAATAGAATGGGGCTCTGGGCTCCATTGTTGCTTTCTTGACTTACAAACTGACAATTAATGAAGTGTGGGGGGGTGCACATTTATTTTGGGCATGTAGCATTAGAAACTGTTATCTAGCGGTGATTTTTCAGTGCCTCGAAATCCTCTGAACATCAGGCATGCACTTACATACAATTGTTGTGTCTTGCTTTCTCTGTGTTCTCTGTGACCCTGCATCACCATGAGTGTGATGCTGAATGGAAAGCTTCTGTGTCACTTGGAGTACTGAGTTGGCATTGACTTGAGTTGAGAGACCGGAAGCAGACATAGAATGTCCCATGGTCCTGGTGGGGTATCCTGTACCTATATGATGCAACTGAACCTAATATTCTTAACAATATCCCAATCCATGAATAAAGAAGCTACCTGTTTATACTCAGAGTCCAGGCTGATTACTGCGCATAGGAACTGTGCACCAACAATCCTCTATGACTGGGATCCAGTGTCGGTCCATTGCTACCTCAGAGGCGTGATCAAATTTCCTTAAATAGCAAAAATTCTTGGAGCCAAATTTTGCATTCTTGGAAATTGTTAAATGATTTTTCAAGTAGATCTACATACAATATAGAGCAGTAGTCATTTCAGTTAGCAACCACTTGCATGAGTAGATAATTAGACTGTTTTATCTGGTGATTTTGAGTAAGAAAATGCAAGAGAATGACAGAGAATTGATCTGCTGTTTCATAGAAAGACGATCATATGTATAAATGCTGAGTGACTTTGCTTTGGGCAGCGGCAGAAGAGCAGACCCAAGTGTCATACGCCATAAAAAGTCCTGCCAGCTTCATGCTTGATTACCCACCAGGAGTAGTTCAATTTTGTTTGCATTAAGCTGATCTAAAATATGTGCTATCAATGCCCGTACTGTAGAAAGATTTCCTTTCTAAACAGGTGGATTATGTTCCAATCTTACAATCAGATGAATGTAAGCCACATAGGATATGAAAGTACATCCTAAACATTTAATGAGCAATAATATTGGATGTAGGTATATATTAGGTAAGATTGGAAACAGGGAGGATTCCTATGGCACTCCTCAAAGGCTTCCTGGGAGTTTGAATGATAAAAGGCAACATTACTTCATCTGAGTGTTTTTTTAAAGGAAAGATGTAGCCTAGATGCACTTTAGTTTTTTAGCAGTTGTCTAACCTCCCCCTTTTCCAAGTTTGCTCCTTTGCATCATAGTACATGCAGTCCACAATTTGCTCTCCCCTCACTGTTTTGAAAAAATATATATATTTATTAACATTTTCTCATTTACAATGCGAAAACATTCGCCAATAGCAAAACAAATTGACAAATTCAATTTGAGATCTGTATCATATTCGAACAGCAGTAGCAGCTATTCAATTGACTGTACTATACCCCAGTACATTTCCGGGTGGCCCTTCCATTCCCTCCACCTGCATACCCACCCTAGGAGATTATTGTGAATCTGAGAGTGAGAGCCCAAAGTGTGCCAGCCATGGTTTCCATATTTTCCAAAACTTCTTGGGGCAGCCCCGTGCTTTATATGTCGTCTTTTCTCCCAACATATACATATCCATACTCTTTTTCCATTCAACCAGGGATGGACTCGTACCCCGCCCCCATGTCTTAGCCAAGTCACGTTTCGCAACCACCAATACCAGCTGGAGTAAGATTAACTGCGGTTTGGGGAAGTCAATTTCGGTAGATATTCCTAGCAGGGCAAACCGGGGATTAAGTGGAATCGTCCCACCCAGAATATTTCCCAACTCCTCTAACAGCTTAGCCCAGTACAGCTGGATCTGTGAACAGTCCCATACTGTATGGAAGAATGTACCCTCTGACGCTCTACAGCGCAAACATTCAGGTGTCTCCGGCCTCCCTATACGATGCAGTCGTGCTCTGTCATAGTATACTCTATGCAGGAATTTGAGTTGAATCAGTCTAAGCCGTGATTTAATGGCCACTTCTTGAGGATGCATCAGCGCCATTTCCCAGTCTAAGTCCTCCATTTATCCCAACTCCGACTCGCATTTTGCCCACAGCTTCTGCAATGTGTCTGGCTTATTATTAATTATCATTCAGTATTTCCATGAGACCGCCTTTTCCTCTAACTCACCCATCAAGAGTCGCCCCTCTGAGGTGCGTATTCAGGGATGTCACAGTGTCTATGTGCTGTGCCCGCCATGCATGGGCCAGTTGTAGGTATTTGTATTGTTGTGTTGTACTCATATCATATTCAGCCTGAAGATGTGGGAAAGTAACCTGCTCTTTACCGTGCAATATGTCCTTAAGTTGTGAAATGCCTAGCAAGTCCCATTTTTGGAAACCTCGCAATTTTGTGAATTCTAGAAGCCTCTTCCCTACCCAAAGTGGGGTTTCTCTAGTGACCCGGCCATCCCATTTATTTGTCGTTCAGCCTTTTTCCATGCTGTTAACACAATCCTTGTCACAGTCAGGAGCTGTGCGGTGCCCTTCCCCCGTATATGTAATGTAAGAGCGCTTGCTAAATTGTGTGTGTTCAAGTGCGTATGTGGGATGATCTCTATCCATGTACTGCCAGTATTTCCTGTATTTTTAACGGAGGACTCTGACGGATCGAAAGAACCTCGCAATACCCCTATTTGGGCATCATGATAGATGATGCCCTAAATTGGAAACCGGCGGTAGAGGCCAGGAGACATCTTTTTAAAAGAGCGACTATGGCACTTGTGAGATTCTCAAACAGACTAGGGAAAAAAACCCAAGTCGAACTGCTTCAAATATATGCCGCAAAGTGCCAATCCATTGCATTATATGGTGCTGGGATCTGGGGGCATATAAACACCAGCCCCATTCAAAAAGAGGAAAACTCCTTTATGCGATTCCTCCTATCAACACCACGAGGCACTTCCATCTATGCCTCGCACATTGAATTGGGAATCCCCTTCATTGAAGACCTGATTAAAATTCAACCTCTAATGCTTTGGAGAAGAGTCTGGTTATCCGAAGAAAATAACTTGACAAAAAATATTCTTCGAGATATCATGGAGTTGGACAACGCAAAAAAAATACCCTGGCTCACATACATTAGAAAATTCCTCTATGATCTAGGGATCGAGAAATACTATAACAACCCAGAACTAATGAGCGAAATTTCTAAAAAAGTTCTAAAACAAATAGCACTGAGCCACCTTGACTCCCTGAGACTAGCAACGATGGCCACAAAAAAAACTGCCATGCATGCAATTTTGATCCAGCAGACCTTGAAAATTCAGCCATATCTCACACTGGAGATTTCCACCTACGAAAAGATGCTCCTAACAAGGTTGAGATTGAACCTATTTTTCAGACTGGTGACTTTCCCTGATAAAAACAACTGGAGCACCCAAATGGTCCTGTGCCCCTGTGATGATCATTCTCACCAGTCCACCATCCATACAGTACTTTTCTGTAAGTTCTTTCACCCACATCGAAAGACATGGCTTATTCCTTTATTAAAAAAATGGGGTTATAGGCAGTGTCGCCCAGCGATGTTATCACTTCAACTTTTGGACTCTGAATGTACGGTATACCATGTACTAAACCTTTTAAAAAGTATCATGAGACATAGGAACAATTTGTAAAATCGTAATTCATTACCTTCTTTCTCTTCGTAATGTCTTAAAACCTAAATGTAATCACCTTTTAAACGAATGTTTTTAATATCATGTTATCTTTTATGGCTTTTTCAAACTGTAAAAACCGAATAAAGATCATTATTATTATTATTACTGCCATTCATTTATCACCACTAAATGGGCCGCCCAATAATATGCCTCAAGATCTGGCCATTATATTGGTTGTGTTGTAGCATTGCCACCGCCACCCTAGATGGTCTCCCATCCCAGAGAAATGTCCGTAACGTGTCATCAATTTTCTTAAACACCTCAGCTGGAATTATTATCTGATAAGTGTTTTGCAATACGTAAAGGAATTTAGGGATCACTATCATTTTATATAGTGCTGCCCTGCCTAGCAGTGTCAGCGGTAAGGTCCTCCATCTCTCCACGTCTGCGCAAAATTCTCTGAGCACCCTATAAAGGGTATCTTCCCTCAGTGTTGACTGTAGTGTTACACCACACTGAGTGTTGACTGTAGTGTTACACGAAACTTTGGTGTAACACTACATTCAACACTGAGGGGACTGCAAATTATGAACTGCACGTACCATGATGCAAAGCAGCAAACTTTTCTCGGATGTGATTTAGTGCCTGGCCACACCCAGTTCCCTGCCCAAACTGATTTTTCTGACCTCCTCTACCATTTATCTCACATTCCTTATGTTCCTTTTTGTAAAATTTGCATTCCGACCTATTGATTACCGAGCTGGAGATTCCGGCCTGAGCCGGAGAGTAAGGCTTGAACCGGGGAATACGGCTTGAGCCGGAGAGTGCGGCTTAAGCCGGAGACTCTGGCCCAACTGCGGACTCAAAGACACAACTCGTAAATTACCTCTGTGAATACCAAAAGTGATAATGTTAGACTTTTGTCTCAGATTGCCTTTGTCAATCGGGCCCAGACTTTGCTTTCACCATTTTTCTGAAATGAAAAGGAGGAACGATTCCGGGTCAGAGCGATCCATGTGACGGAGCAATTAAATGTTTAACTGCACAGCTGTCACATGCTAATATTGTGATCAATGCTAAAATCATCTTAGCAGTTCGTCATAACAACAGAAACTAGTGCAATGGGAACCAATTTCGAAGGAATCATACAGAAAAACTTTAGAAAACACATATTTTAAAGCAACACCTAAATGTCATAAGGACATTGCAGAGGCACTCTACTCAGAAGCCAATCACCCACTAGTGTCTTTGAGCCAATATGAATGCTGCAAACACATTCGATTTATAATTAGTTGACGTAAATGACGAATTAAGTACTCATATCCTATATTCCAGTTCCCCTACGGTGGTAGGTAGGGATCAATGAGCCCTAATGGAAGCAAGGAAAGAAGGCGCTCATCTCCTGGTTTGACAACTATAATTATGATGCATTCCGCCTCTCACCCCTCGGGACCCAGGTGCCACTGCTTCTGCTCCACTACAAATAGCAGCTCCTCACTCTCTCTCTCTTCTATAAAAAGAAAGGTATTATAGTAGCTGTGCTTTGGGAGCAGGTTATATTAATGGCCACAATACGCAAAAGCCCTGAGTGTTGTGGCCAGAAACAGCTCGTGTCAGGGATAGGAGGCGAGTCAGGGAAAGGGTGATGATGGAGACATAAAAAAATGAAACAGAACCTACCTGCCACCCTCAAGCATTGTGTCCTGCTCCTCTGCTCCTCTCCTCTCTGCTTCAGGCAGGCACAGGCTCCCAGCCTGCCCTGGGTGTCTAATCTTGAAGCTGCTCTCATAAAGACAGCAGCATCAGGTTAGGCCTGAGCGCCGATGATTTGTACTCCAGGACAGACTGGGAGTCTGTGCCTGTTCTTTCCAGAGCTTCACTGCGCATGTGGATTCTGACCAAACCCACAGGCGCATTGAAGGTAGTGCCCACCATTCCCACTGCAGCATATCACCACCCTCGCCAAGCCACCAAGCCTCGGCACAAGAAAAATGTAGACGATAATAAAACAGGTTTTAAACCTGTTTTATTTTTTACTGTTTTCGAGACTGCTGGCAGGGGGTGCAATGCTCCCCCACTATGGCGGAGGAGCCGCCACTGGTTGTGGCCAGATCCAGCAGGTATTAGTCACCAGGTTTATGTGTGATATTAAAATATGGGACCAAATGTACAGTTTGGTGAGAAGTTATTTTAGACAGAAATCCCGGCCGTCCTGTTTCAAGTGCCACAGGATATAATGCACTAGTAATAAAGCAGTAATGTTCAAGTGCCACAGGATATAATGCACTAGTAATAAAGCAGTAATGTTAATGATGATGTACCCCATTTGCCCAATTGTAAATCGACTCTATACTGACATGAGTCCGGAAGATTGGCATAACAGCTTGTGAGCCCAACATCTGGATTCACGATGTCCTGCATTTATTCACTGCACATGAATACTTAACCTGTCAATCAGTAATATTAATTTGGCAGCACCAAAAATGTTACTTAATGCTGAACTCATCCTGCACAAAAATGATGCAAACTATACATTGAGAGTAATAGGGATGAGGCTGGACCATTTCTGCACATGAATTGAAAAGTAGGGCATAGGCAAGTACTTTAAATTAAATGATGGGTGGGGCCATATGTCGAGTGATGTTGGGCAATAGGGTTCACTTCCGACTTTGTTAGGGGCTTTTGCACAGCACCTATTTTCTGAAGTTAAGAAGCAGTGTCTAAAGATAAGGAAGTTTAATGGATGTTCAGTGTGGATTATCTTACTTTGCTGAAATAAGATAGGTAATCTCTTTGTTGTGTCTTGGGGTCAGTCATTTTGAGGAAATGTTTAAGATTTCCCTCAAATGGGTACTAATCTGACGGTTGTTCTTATAGTAGTTTGATATTTGAACACACTTGACAGCTTTTTTGTACCCTCTTATGTGTACTTTATTCTTCATTAGAGTAGTCATTTAGATTGTGCTGGCCAGGCCACCTAATTGCTGTGCAGTGGAGACCCCAACCCTGTCAACCCTGCAAAACCCGCTGACCAAATGTAGAGCTCTATAGCATATCAGTGGTGAACTTTTGGCAAAAGTGCTTTCAAGATCCTGCAATGACAGCTGATATACTATTTTAATACAGCCAAGTTGGCATTTTAATGTTTCACAAAAAACAAACTCCCAAAGGAAATGTTTGTCACTGAAAAACAAAAAGGCAAGGTCCCAGAAGCACTGGCAAATAATAGGAGGCATTGATGTTTTTCTCTATTTGAGACCATGTCTTGCATTGTAGAAATTAATAGGAAAAGCACACAACTAGAATGGCAACTTCTTTTGCCATGGTGGGTTCTGGCTGTGGAGTTGGCTAAGGATCAATTGCTGCAAACAAAATGATTCCCTCGCCTATAAATGAAGCAGTGGAAAAGAGAGGTTTCTAAATGAGGCAACCAGCAAAATGTGGCCGCTGGCACATTTACTGTCAATATCTAAATGACCGTTAAAGATATCTGCAGTTTTTCAGTAGCATTATTTGTGCTTCAGCTTTTTGCCTACTCTTTTGAATTTGGGTAGGCCCCCCTAGCAGTAGTGACTAGATGCTCTGCTATCTGACTTCACTTTGGCTTTTCTAATAATTACAACCTCAGTCAGTGCTGATGAAACACTGTGGGCCTCATTACGATGACCGTGGGTCAGACACCGACAGACACCAATGGCACGTCGGTGTCAGTCCCATTGACATCTATGCCTATGGTCTACTTGCCGCATTACAATATGGTGGGCGGAGGGACCATGCACTGCGCTTTGGACTGGCTCAAGTATCACGTTGGTGTGTCGGAAAACACCATAATCCCCAAATGACATGGAGCCAGGCTTGGCTCAGCCATCGGGATTATGATGGCACTTTCCGACAGCCTTTTCATGTTGGGTATTCTGATAAGGAAAGGCTCTCAAGAAAGTGTCTTTGGGGGCCCCTTGCAGGGCCCCTTACCTACTGGCCCTCCGCTATGGGGCCTGAGGAGCACCTATGGTGTCCCCTAAACATCCCTGCACCATGTGGTGATGTTTCCAAACATCCATTTTACTACGACAGCTTGTGCTGTGAGCTTTTTCCAACCGCCGCACAAACTGCCATAGTACAGTAGATGTTTCTGACTACTCTTTGGGCGGTCGCATCCCAATGCTGAGATCAAAATAGCCGAACTAAGGTCGGGCGGTCCTAGACCGCAATAGAGTCCCCGACATTGCAATGAGCACCTGTGTGTTTAAAGATGTGAATGTTTGCCTCACTATGAGGTTACTTTTAAAATTCAGGGAAGGTCTTCGGAAATTCTGTCTTGTCTGCAATTTTGAATTAAATCCAATTTCAGGTAGGCTGGTTGTCTGTATTGATTAAGTAAAGTTAGATCAATGAGTGTTTCAACCAGAAGTGAAGTTCTGCTGGGTTTCGGTCTTGGGTACACACAGAAGGTCCAGAGGATGGTTAATCTAGTCTGTTTTTACTTCTGACTATTTAGTTAAAGTCAAGGAAATGGAGGCTTTCTATAATTGTTGTCACTGGTGTATTTTCGAGTTTATAGTCTGCTATTATCAGTCAGTTTATGGTCTTGTATTATCAGTACCATTTGCATCAGGGTTTGTAGGTGTAGACGACTAGGTTGGAAATTTTCACCTGAAAACCCTTGTCAATTACTATATCGCTGTAATCATGAATTAAGATTTGGGCATGATTTAGCAGCAGACTTCAACACATGCACATGACTCATAAGTTGTGGTGTATAACTTGATGCTCGTAATTCGTCCTAACACTTAATTGCCACTCCTCCTTTCCTCTCTTTCTCCTTATTTTTATGATAGATTTCTGGTTGGGAAGTATAATGTCATAGAAGACAGTGATTGCCAAACCTGAGTATGGTGAAACCGAGGATATAGGATATGCATAATTACCCAACAATAATTTTGTGGGTGTCCAAGAATTGTTGAAAGACTGATTGCATAGCCACTCTCTGCTTTAAATGACTGGGACAAGACAGAGCCATTTATCTGTATATGGTTGAGAATGGAGTGCACTCAACATATCACTCCATATTTTAACTTAAATAACCTCCATCTTTATTAACGCGATGCTATCTTCACCCACAATTCACAACCATGAAGTCGATGTGTCATTATCTATGAACCTTACACCCTCAATATCTGAAAATATCTATTCCAAAAGGTTGAGTCTCGAAAAAGAACTCCTTCAAACACTTAAAAACATGTTGTTCACTTATAATGTCTTTTTCCACTTATAAAGGTAAACTCTGTATTTCGACAACCAATTCCTGTTTTTCTTCTTTAAATATTACTGCAATATACCAACTTATTTCTGCGACAATTTTTGTATACAATCTATTATATATTTTCTGTGTATAAGAAATTTGCCAGAAACTGATCACAATACTGTGAGTGATCTGGAATATCATCAAAATGATAGTAGGATAAAGTGCCTTACCATATAATGGTATGCACTGATAATATATCAGATATGACACTTAGAAGCCACTTGTTACCATCTTTTTAGAGGGCAAGGACGAAAAGGGGATTTTAAGGAATTTAGGTCCTGCTGTATCCGCAGGCATGTCACAACTAGTAAATGCAAATAGCATAGCATTTTGCGAAGCAACCCATGGACTAATGGGCTGCACTGCAAAATGCCCATTCCCCACATAGCACACAAGCATTGGCATAGCCAATGGCCTTTGGGACCTTATAAGTATTTAGCGATGCAACAGTTGATGTTGTTGCACCAAGGATTTAGATTTTAAAATCAGTTCAAATCTGATGCTACTGTTCAACTAATCCTCAATTTATACTTCTAGCAGACATAT
Source organism: Lissotriton helveticus (assembly GCF_964261635.1). NCBI lineage: Eukaryota > Metazoa > Chordata > Amphibia > Caudata > Salamandridae > Lissotriton > Lissotriton helveticus. The sequence continues at coordinate 1,664,395,227 of NC_136059.1, forward strand.
GGTTATGTTACAATCAGCCAGTGTTCTGCTTGTTCAATATAGAGGAAAATCAGACAATGTACTTAATCAACAACGGTACAAAGTAACAAGTACAGGAAACCTTGCAGTGAAGAGGAAACCATTAACAGATATACAGCTCTCGATTTTATCAGTGGTGGAGTAAGACATTATAAAATGGTGGAGTAATCTGTCTAATAAATTCTCATTGTGATATGACTCCTCTGTACCAAGCAGTCATAGGAACCGAGGCAGTCAGAGGTTCAGTTTAAACGGTTTGAGTAACAATTCCTATGTACAGGTCAAATATCTTCCAGGAACAGTTTTTGGTTCTAGTGGTAGGAGGCAATGGGTTGTTTCGCAAGAAGCAGGTCAGTGTTGACTGGAAGAGCATGAATCTTAAGTCCAAATATTAAATGGCTGCTAATGACAAGGGTAACTCGTCATGGAGTTTCCATTGATTTCAATGGAAATTACATGGAAGAACATCAGGGAGCTTAGCATCCAAGTGGTTAAGTACATTCCGGTGGGTCAACAATGAGGATTTACAATTCAATGCCAATCATGGGTTAAGAGTGGCTTAGATTACAGCTCGGTGACTTTAAAATCCAGTATAAAGTATGTAATGTCCTTTGCCTGCTAAAATGTTTGGATGGACGGTGAAATACAGAATCAGATACTGAGACGAGTGTTACATAAAGGCACTGACTTTCACTGAAACAGAAACTGTGGCACCTCTATACTAGCTTAAGAATGTGTGTCATAATACTAAAGAAACTGTTCAAATCATTAAAGTAGACTTGCCTCATTAACACATTAAACGCAGCCAAAAAGTAGCATGCGCTCTTGCTAAATTTGAGTGCAATCTTTAATATACGTATATATTTAGGCATATGAAATCGAGCTATGGTGCGGGTTTCAACTAACGAAACCATATGTACATCTGACAGTGCAAATTCACCAGGAACTAAGCTAAACAATAAAAAGGACAAGAATAAATACTCGGCTAGAATGTGGAAAAAACATTAACTTTTAATGATGTTTTGTGGGTGGAGGGCTGATGAAATGTCAGTGTATTAGAAATTGATGCAGCATTACAGCGTGGGATTTGCGATAATGACCATCAATGTGGATATTTACCAAAGGCATGATGCATTTCATAAGAGCATGAAAACAACTACATGAGGCATCAGAGTCAGAACAGCCTCTAAAAGACGCTGCATTGTCGAGCCAATGGAAATCGAGGCTCTTCGGCAAGGGAGATGCCACAGCCTGCTTCGGTAACTCTGCAGGCGATGATGCTGGATAAACAGTACACAGCAATGCCTGTTGCCAGCCTATTAAATTACATGGAAAATTTGCTGTGTTCATCTAGTCACCTGCTCCCGGGACACCAGCATCAGACAGCTCGAACTTAATATGACATGGAATCACTAATGCAAGGGCTCAAAGAAGGATTATGTTTAAAGTACTGGCCCATCAGAAAATTAAACAAGCGGTCTTCACTTTTCAAGCACTCGTGCTTGTGGCGGCATCCGGAGCAAGCAGCGACGCGCAACGGCCATATGTTTGTAATTAACGTGGCTACGCCACTGCTCGCTCCCGCAATGTGGATACCGCCATAAGCACGAGTGCAGTGCTTATATAGTGAAGACAGATTGCTAAAGGCCCTCTCCTAGAGCATCGCATGCGCGCTGCCTAGGCGAGTCCTAAAAACGACCTGCCCAATGAATATTGATTAATCAGGTCATTATTTCCGGAAACCTGCAATTGACTATGAATGGAGCAATGGTGATATGCAACATGCATCAGGCCTTTATCTCTGCGTTTGCATTCCCAACTGGAAAAGTTTTTTTTTAAATAATCTTGTCCCTTAAAAGGGCAGGTGCACCTTTAAAAAAAATCCATCGAGGAAAACATTCAGAGGAGCATGCAGAGGTCCCCTGTACCACTAGCTGCTCCCTCCTGAAGCTGCTTTAAGGGTCTGTCTCATATCCTGTAAGGTTACCGTTCATCAATGTATTTATTTGATGTGTGGCAGTTTGATTTTGTTCATTTGCTTCCAGAGGCTTAGTCATGGAGGTATTCTTAATTATACCGATATCCATTGGTCCTGTGCATTTGAGAGGCTTTCTTTATATCAAGACTGAGATGGTGAAACTTTGCTGACCTCTATACTCTTGGAAGGACTGCTATGTGTCTTGTGACTGTTTAAGACTATTTAAAGTATGTTTGATAGAAAGATGTCAATATTTTACTATTTTGCTGGCTAATTCCATAGTCAAACAAGTCAATTTAGCATGTGATGTGCTTGGATTGTAGATGTTTATTAGAATTGACTGTCAATTTTTGGACATTTCAGTCTATACCATTCTTAGTTATGCAATACTGTGGATATTGACAATGAGAATTTCTGGGTGATTTAACTTTGTTGTGTACTTATATATATATTTTAAAAACATTTTAAGATGTTTGTTGTCAAATATTTCAAATTAGGAGTTGCCTTGTGCGTCCCTCCATTGTTAGGTTTTTATGGCACTGACTGAAAATTGATAGGTACCTGATCATTATTTACCCAATCAAACTCATGAGTCTGTTGGCAGTTATGGTAACTGATAGCGGGCAAGGCTTGGATGATATGGACAAATATTATTTTTAAGGGTAAGTGGATTGGGAGGCATAATTTTAAGGGTTTGTCTCAGCTGAGATGAAAAATATGTAGGTATGGCTTTAGCTTTGCACGGGTTGCAGCACTGAGTTTGAAGTAGTAACAGCTTTACATGAACTTTGTAGATGTGCACTTCAATTTTTATTGGACCTTGCAGCGCATTTTACACCACTCTATTCTGCTGAACAGTCTGGCAGAGATTGGTTTTAAGGATTCAGCACTATTCTCCTTGACCACCCTTTTATTGGACAAGACTTACCAAGAGAGGCTTGCTCCTTTCGATTAGTATGTCAGAACGTTATCCTGCGGAGTCCCACAAAGGTCAATGTTGTCACTGTTACTTTTCAATCTGTACATGATCCCTATGGTTTAAACTATCCAGCTCTTTAGTTTTTGTCTATTTCTGTTTGCAGAGGATTACAAATCTTGATGAAAATTATGGGGGATGTTCACAGAATGATCTGCAAACTGTACAACTTTCTAAGATAGAATATTGGATGAGCACCAAACATTTTAAGTTAAATAAATACAGGGCAGAAATTCTATGCCCTGCTAAATCCTTTCCATTTTAGGACCATATGTTTTGGCCTTGCTCTTTGTGAATCAAGCTAAACGCTGCCCTCTATGTGAAAAAGATAAGCATCAAAATGTACTATTGACTATCCTTGAGTAAATTACGGCTGTAATGACAGCCTGTTTTTTCAGCTTTGTATTCAGAAAAAATCTTAAATTTGAATGCTCTTATTGCCACTGGCTTCAGTTCTTGTCATTCATTTTATTTGATTGAACCTAGCTACCTGATTCATAAATTACAACTTGTTCAGAGTACACTGCAGGGCTGGCATTGGAGCTAATACATAATGACCACCTCTACAGCTCTTGATATGCTATACAGGCTACCAGTCAAGTAGCATATTAAATGTAATTCTTTATGCCTATTTCATAAAACAATCTATGCCTTCTCATCTTCTCCTTTCGGACAAAGGTTGAAATTATACACTTCAGCTGAGATCTGCCAGTCACTTTCTGTTACTGATTAAACAGAAAACTTTGGGTGGCTGTGCTTTCTCACTGGCTGACTAAAGTATGAAAAACAGTTTCCAAAAATGTGATGGATGGAGTGTTTGACTTATTCGCAGCCACTGGTATTTACTCAGGCTGCATCCCAGTCCATCATTATTTTGCACACCTGACCACCTCATTTTGGACCCAGCTTTTTGCAAATCAGTCCTGACCAGTGTTTAATTTGAGCCGGTTGTTTCCGATGCTTGGCACTGGCACTTAATTGTCAACATTGGAACTTGACAGTTTACCACAGGGTGGTGCTGTCTGGCTAATTACCCACAACAACAGGTAATTATTAATTCAATAAACATTAAAAATGACTGTTCAATGCTGGCCAAGTCACTCCTAATGATTGGGGCCTGAAAAAGTCTGAACTGTCACACTTGTAAGAGTGAGATGGTTAGTGGTTGTGTTGTTAGTATCATTGGCATCATAGCTGGGGTAATGTGTGGTGCAAGCTGCAGTGGCGTCCTGATGAGAGCCCAAGCAATGATTGTTTACAAATTAAGCACTGACTTGTCCCAGCTCCATTGGGAACAGTTCATCCCAAACAGTCAGACGGTTTTACCCTAGTTAGGGCACATCAACCAGGTGAAGCTTGGTTCCAGTGACACAGTGTGCATGGTACCCATGTCTGGGAGTACCTCTCCCAGTTAGGGAGACACAGTAAAGTCTACAAAAAGTGATGGATGGAATGCTTGAATTAATTTCATTCACAAGTAATTACTCTGGGTGCATCCCAGTCCATCATATTTTGCACACCATGTCAAGCCAGTTTGTACCCAGCCAAATGCAAATTAGTCATATTCTGTTCCAGTGGGAATGTCCAGACCATATTGCCAGGCCAGTTCCTCCCTGAACCAGAACACAAGCAACCCAGGACTGGTTTTGCTCTAGTTAGGGTTCATCAGCCAGCTAGAGCTTGGTTCTTGCTGGGCGAAGCAACTCTGTGGAACTCTTTGCCTTTACTTCTATGTCAAGAGGTAAACTTGTCCTAAAACATGATTATTTCCACATCCCTGCTAGTCTCCTTATTAGTAATGGTCTTTTTCCAGATTTGCTACCATCTGTTTTCTGTTAGTTTCCCTTCATTCTACAGTGTTGATATGCCCCCAGGGTGAACATTGCATGCTACATGTCACAATAACATGGAGCAACATTAATAGATTGACTAGTAATGCTCTAATCTCTAATTTCTTGGGTATTTTAGTGCTGTTCTGCCATTATGGTAATTTAGTCTGTCTTACAGTTGGGGTGCGTGGGATGGTTGCTTCTGGCAAACACAAGGAGAGGATGGATGGAGCACTGAAACTTTGCCAACACTCACACGCAGTCGCAGATCCGGGTTGAATCCATCATCATACTTTAGCTCACTTTGCCACCCCAGTTCAGACACAGCTATATGCAAATCATTCTTGGCCCTGTGCCTCATGGGAATAGTCCAGCCCAAACTGCCAAGCCATGACTTGTGAATTCCCATAGAAGCCCAGGTTCTGGTGGGAAATGATGCCTCGATTGGCTAAAAACCTCAACACTGTCCCAGGTGAAACAACACTGATCCCTACTATCAGATGAGGTGGAATTAAGGGATTTTTTTAATTGGGTCCCCTAAAGCCACGTCAGAAACATTTCCTATATGCTGTTTATAATGAAATCTACATAGAAAAGGCCTTTGCAGTGGTTGACAGTGGCTTGACCACATTAACATTCAGGATTAACTCACTCGGCAACATTGTATCTTCTACTATAGATGTACTAGAACAAGATTCGTCCATACTACAGCACGGACAGTCTCATCTACGTTCTATTATGTTGTTAAGCTGGACGCTACAATCATTGCTTTCGGGATTTGTGCCTTGCCGATTTATAAACAGTACGTCCTTGTTCTCTGCATACAATCTAACTAAAAAACAGATAACAATGGCACAAAGGTTAGCAAAATATACAATGCTGCGTATTGAAAAACTGGACCAATTACCTTTTACTGTGGCAGATTCACCAACCACAGAATGGTTAATCCATGGCCATATAATATTACTGGTCACAACTTTCCAGTTTCAGTATTGCCTAGAACAACAACAGGCACGCAGATATGAAGCAATGGGTAGGGAATTCATCAAGGAAACTTGGGAACTGCCATACAGTTTTCGATTTAGGAGTGAGGATATGGAAGTGTTTAAGTGGATCTCTCATATTCCAGAATATCATGCTTCACGAGGCCTGTAATAGTTCAGTTGCAAAAATGATCCTGTCATTTGAAAGGGTCCCTGGCTGCCATGATTAATACGGTGTTCAAGTTGCTCTTGAATGGGAGTTACTTGATGCTGAAGGATCAAGGTTGTTCCGGGCATTGCATATCTTGCCACTGTAGGCTCCAGGGTTACTTGTTGTATGCGAGTATTGTTTCCACTGACCCACACAGTCAGGGAGGCGCGGTTATGGCCTTAGTTTAATGTTTCCTTTATATGGTTCGATACTGTGAGCCGATTGAAAGCCATGTTTTTACTGAAAACCATGTCCTTAATCTCTGCCCGAGAGACTTTTGAGCTTCAGGTCGCAGGGTCTTCATCTGAGATACAGGCACTAGTACGAACACACTGCCCTTTCCATTTCACAGAAATGGTAGAACATATCTTTAACATGTCTGATACAAAGTGTATAGTACACCTATTTAAGACCATCAGTTCTGGCCTGTTAAGCACCTTTTCAGACAGTCTTCCGAGTAATTCCAACCTTTATACACTCCGTTTTCGGAAAAATTTCAGGAGGACTTCCCCTAATCCTGTTACTAGTAGCAGGAATCCTGATGGTAATTTTCTCCTGCGCAATGGATGTCCCAGTCACCAAGGAGATGGCAAAACCACTTTTGGAGCGCCAATACTGTGATTGCATGGTACTCCATCTGGACATACCGAGCTTTCGAGAAATAAGGGCCCCATTAGGATGGCGGGCGGATCGCCCCCGCCGGGCTGGCGGTAGTCACTGCCGGCCCGGCGGGGGCGATCCACCCGCCATCCTTGAAGAAATGACCCCCGCCATATTACAATGGCTGGGGGGTCCACGGCAAACGGAAAGACCGTTCAATAGGGTTCAATATGCCATATTAGAATGTGTCTTTGGAAATGCCTGTCTGTGGCCGCATTGCCGCCGCGGAAAGGCATGCTGAGTCTGCTTGGGGGGGCGTTGCGGGCACCCAGGGACTCCGGGGGGTGGGGGGTGCACATGCATTTCAATGTACAACGTGGCAGGCACCGCGCGGAACCCTTCACGTTGTGCATTGAAAAGCACAACATGCATTTTTGGCATTGCGGTGGGTGATGCAATGTTAAAAATGCGGGATGCGCCCGCCCGTGTGGCGGGCACATCCTAATGGGATGTACGGGACCGCCGCACCCTTAGGCGGCGGTCCCATTTCCCACTGGTATGGCGGGCGGACTTTGTCCGCCCGCCATACTAATGTGCCCCTAAGAGTCTTGGTTCCGATTGTTCCGATCAGTCTGGATTGATTGTGTTCTGCCTGTCTTCTGTTTACTGTTCTGCAGACTAGAATGCATGTTGGATCTTTGTCTAACACTTCCATCGGTTGTGCCACCGGACATGGATAATGTCCAGGACCTGATAACGGCCCATGTAATGCAGTCTCCTCAGCTTATTCCCATGTTGATGTCTGCAATTTTGGAGCCTCCACGTGACACTTCAGCCCTGTTGGAATGGAGACCACCTCCTCTACAAACACTCAGGCCTTGGATGTCACCCAGGCTTCAACAGCATCGACTGGGGTAAATATAGAAGATAATCTGTGCTTGATTGACCTGATCTGTTAGGTGTTGCAGGGACCGTCGTCTGTGATGGCAAGCAACAGTGATGTTGCATCTCCCAGCCAGGATACATAAGCATCTGGCTCACCATGTGCTGGGAAAACATTTGCCCTTTTCAAAGCAACCAAATTTGAAATTTTAAACCAATAACACTATTTATTTTTACTAAACAAGCCTGACTTTCTCGGACACTCATAGTTGTTTGAACCATATATACGAACATATTTTAGTAAAACCTCTGCTTCTTAGACATTTTTCCATGCAATATTTTATGGACTTATTAGTTGTTTGTGTGAAATACCTAGAAGTACATTTACAATTTTAGTACGTTGTTCAGTCGGATGAGGAGTGCGTATTATGTTTCATATAGGTACCACAATATAGGCTCAGGGAGCCACAAACCTTTCAGCTATATTTTCCCTGCCATTACACTACATAACGGTTCTTGGGACTGACCTTTTACCTAGTTATGGTTCTGATTACAGGACGTGGGGTTTTCCCTGAAAACTAGCTTCATTCATTATGCATGAGGATTCTTGGAATCTCAGCAAGACTACAATCTCCTGCATAATAACTATGTATAGGAGTCATTTCTTCCGTCACCTTAAGTCCGACATGACACAGCAAGGTAGATCCCCTGAGGGTACCACTTTGGGTATATAAACACCATATCTTTGCAGAGGCAAAGAGAGGAGAAAAGAACTTCCATGCTGACACACTGACGTAAGACTCTGAGGTTCCTTCATGCAGACACTAAAGCTCGCAGTGGTCTGACATCCCTCGCGGGGTGTCCATCTCAAGACCAATCCTATCCCAGAGGGATTCTTGGCTCTAAACCTACATACGTGCTATGTACACTTAGGTACATCTAGTTAGGGTTGCATCGTAGGAGTACACATTATTACTGTCAAGTAATTTATATACCTGCCATATTCATTGTTTTAGCACTATGGTAAGTATCCACCATCACTTTCCTTTGTTGGTGCATATAATCATTGATATTTGTTTCTGTCTTATGGTTGTTTCAGCACACCTATTTTACACTAGAATGATGCTGGTTCAATAAATGCTTATTGAAAACGTCCCCACCGTTTATTCTGTGTATCTCTCTGAGACAAAGTGAGCATGAGTGACTGAACAAAAAGTACATTACTGTTTCCACAATCCCTGATAGGACAGAATTGTCATTTTCAATAGGTGCCAAGAGCTATTCTCTCCTTGGTAAGAGGGGTTTCTAGTGGCACTGTGAGCTATCTGGTATGCAGGCAAACATACCTGGTGGGAGTGTCTGGAATCAGTCTGGACACCAATCCCACAGTCTTTGTTGTCTAAACGTGCAGATCTGATATAGGTTTATAGGAACTACACAACAGGCATAGGTTAGCATGAATCAGCACCTTGTTGCACCACACATTGCATCAGGGCACATTTTAATGGGGAGGAGATACCCACCAGCATTCTATCAAAGGTAAAGGCAGCCTGAAGGATGCTGGAAAGGTAACACAGAAGACCCACGCTCTCAGTCAAGAGATTTTCTGCTTAACATTCTTGTGATGAGATAGCTCAAGTCAATGCTAGCTATTAGGGGGACTTAAAGAGTGCTTTGAGTTTCTGGGCTCAGCATCTCTGATCTTCTCATACAGGAAAGGGCTTTGTCAGAACACGTCAATCAGCCACAGTACACGACCCCAATGTCAGTCCTGTTATATAACTCTTCCCTTTTTTAAAATGTTAAATCTTTTTATTTATTGCAAGAAAAGACGTAAATACAATAATGAAATCACCTTAGTTGTACATATATACATAATTCTCTGTACATATTATTGTCATTATAGAGAGAGAAAAAAAAAAAAAGATTACAATACATGTTAACTAGAAGGTCTGAAACATAACAAAAAGATATAGCATGTCGGTCTCACAGAATGTTTGTCCGTTTAGTTAATGCATGTTCCCCATATTTTTTCCCTTCCTGTTTAATGCTTTAGGGCCTCTTAATTTAGCCAATGAGAGTTCCATAGTATGTATTTCGTGGATAAGATACCACCATTCCATGACGCTGGGGGGTTCTTTCGAGATCCATGTCCGCGCAATGGCCAGTCTGGCACAAGCGAAAATAATTGATATCAGGTCTTTGTAGTTGCTGTTAGTGTCTTGTATATCTAACAGAACTAGATGAGCAGAAAGTGCAGGTATTGTTATATGCTTCTTGTTAAGAACGCCAATTATTCCCAACCAGAAGGTTGTAAGTTTTGGACACTGATAAAGCATGTGCTCTATGCCTGCTGCTTCCATGTTGCATTTTGAGCATTTGGTACGTTCGTTGGAAATATTGCCAGAGGTCCAGCTAGAGATTCTTTGAGGCGTATAATATATTTGAGTAATTGTCCTATAAAATTGTAGCCTTAAATTTGAGGACTGGACCACTCGATTTATTTGTTTGAGTGAACCCGCGATCTGGCTGGAGTTGATATTGATTCCCAACCGATTGGTCCATTTGTCTGCCATTTTCCCACAGTCGCCTGCTTGGCCTTTGTTAAGAAGAGTATAGCTCTTACTAATAATAGCTTTAGTATGATTAGAGTAGATAAATTGTAGAATATCTGAATGTTCTATTCTCTCGATTTTCTTTTTGTTGATCAAGAAGTCTTGTATCTGTATGTATTTAAAATACGTAGTGTCTTTAATTTTATAAAGTATTTTTAGTGTATTGAAGCTTAGAAGACCGTCTGGACCATAGAGATCCCCTAGCTTGTTAATATTCTGGTCTATCCATTGAATGCAAGCGCCATCACTGAAAATGTTTGGCAGCCCTGGGTTCCCCCATATTGGGAGTTCAGCATTAAAAAAAGAGATTTTATCAGTGTCCCTGATTTGATCCTAAATTCTTTTAATAGCTCTAGCAGTCTTGAATTTGACTCTCTTGTAGTAGTTTGGATCGTGTACCCTAAATAGGAACTGGTTGCTTTGCAGTCCTAACATGAATTTGTGATAGAATAGAGGGGTATCTTTAGACAGAAGGCTGCGTATGCGTTGTATAAAAGTGGCGAAAAAGTAAATTTTTAGATCTGGGAAATTTAGTCCTCCTTTTTCGATAGATAGTTTCAATGCCATCATTGACATGCGGGCTTTTTTATATCCCCAAATGTAGCTACTACAAATACTTTCTATTTTCTTAATGTATGATTTATTCAGTTGTAGTGGGATAGATCTGAATAGATATAGTATTTTCGGTACTATCTTCATCTTTATTATATTAATACGTCCAATCAGACTGAGTGGTATTTTATTCCAATTTTTAAGCGTAGAAGTAATATCTTTGAGTAGGGGATCATAATTTAATGGGATAATTTTCTTGATGTTAGAGGTAAGTTTCACTCCTAGATAGGTAGCGTTATAACAAAGCCCTGTTATCGGATGTGTAAGTTGATGATTCGCTATCACTTGGGTTTTATTGACATTTAGTCTGTATCCCGAAATATCGCCAAATTCGCTAGCTTCCTGGATTATTTTAGGTATAGCCCGCGCCAGGTCAGTAGTATATATAGCTATGTCGTCGGCAAAGGCTGTGATTTTTAAGCACATGTCTTCATGTTCTATTGGGATTATGTGCTCTTGAGCAATTAATGCATTTAGAAACGGTTCTAAGGCTATAGCGAATAGTAGGGGTGAAAGAGGGCACCCCTGTCTAGTGCCCCTTTTTATTGAAAAGTTATCCGAGTTATTCCCCAAATTGCTAACTATTGCTGTAGGTGTCTCATACAGAGATTGGATCCATCCCAGATATTGCCCCTGTATACCATAAGCCACTAGTGTTGCCCAGAGATACTCCCACCCCACTCGGTCAAATGCCTTCTCTGCATCTAGCATGACCATTCCGAGTGGGGTGAGAGTAGTCGCAGCAACATCAAAAGCGGTTACTGCAGTGTTGACATGGGTGGTGGTGTCTCTACCGACCACAAATCCGTGTTGTTGGCAATTGACAAGGGCCGGCATTATAGGAGCTAAGCGATTTGCTAGTACTTTAGCGAAGATTTTAGCGTCAGTATTGGTTAGTGAAATTGGCCTGTATGATCCCTGTTCTTCCGGTGGTTTATTCTTTTTTAGAAAGAATACTATTTTAGCAGTACGCCATGAAACAAGGGCACCTCCTGTTTTCCCCACAGAGTCTATCACTTGCTTGAGTAAAGGGAGTAATTCCTGTTCACAGATCTTATAAATCTCCACAGGCAAACAGTCTTCCCCTGCCGCCTTGCCTGGGGGGAGTGCCTGTACAGCTTTGCCAATTTCCTCAATAGAGATTTTAGTACCGAGTGGTCTGGTTATTTCTGTGTCCAATCTTTCAGGTGTGTGTTTTTCTAAATATGATTCTATTGCTTCTAGAGTGGGTATGTTTTCTGGGGTATAAAGGTGGGAATAATATTTAGCAAATTGTTCCAGAATCTGCTCTGGTTTTCTATACACTTTAAAATCAAGTCCTTTTATAGTTTTTATAATAGTTTTGGCCTTTTTATCAGCTACCTTGTACGCCAGAATTTTCCCGATTCTGTGCTCCCCCTTCATAATGTGCAAGTTTATATTTGTGTATTTTAGAGTGTAAACTAACTAGTTATCGTTTGCTGCTTCGAGAGATGCTGATCTAAAAGCACTTCTCTTTTTTGAAACATACGATACTTGTCAAATCCGGATGCTGCGGCTCGTCGGCCGATTGACCAGAGGGGTGTTGCCAGCTTGGAGACTTTGGAATACCGGCTCCCTTCGTGTGCTTGGTCGGGCGTGTAACTAGGCGGGCCTCGGATTACTCCCTGTGCAGCTGTGCAAAGTCAACGAAGACCAGGCGGCGCATCTAGCATTGGAGTCGGGTCCTTTTGCCGCTGCAGTACCGATGACATCGCGACAATTCACCCGGTCTACTAGAACTGTCAGGACTGGAAAGACGGCGAAACAAGATGAGCCAGGTATGTCCGCCAGCGAGATAAAAACACTAATGGGGGGTTCGGCCATAAAAAACAAAATTGCTGCGGGACTCATGGCGGGAACTCCACACCCAACTATAACTATCGGCAAAGGCGGCAAAGGCGGCAAAGGTGCAGCGGGTGCCGGGGCAGAAAAACAGACACTCAGCGTAGCTATATCAGACGGGAGTGCCAGCAGTGACATCGAGGCAATGACTCTTCACGAGGGGGCCCTGGCTCTCAGAAACCTCCCACCTTAGTTGACCTAGCTAAGAAAGACATTAGTGCTACAGCTATGTTTCCTGCTAACGCAGATACAAGCCGAGCCGAGTGAATGCTAAAGGGAAAGACAAAAGCAAAAATAATACCGAGTATGCAGATAGAATTAATAAATCGGGCACTCATGTGAATGATGACTCCATTCTTGAATCTGAGTCCGCATTCATAAGGGGGGGAGGCGGGGCCAATGCTATCATATTCCCCGATGTTGATGCTGATAATGCTGCTAATGCTAATGCTGTCAATGAAGGCCCCTTCAATACTGCTAATACTGTTAACAATCATCTGGAATGCACATTCACTACATCGGAACTTACCGTGAATAATGAGACAGAAGCTAGCGGACTAACCTGCAATGCACCACTTGCACCAGAGACTGACTTATCTATCCTCAGAAACCAAGTGAATGATAATCAGTTTGGAAAGAACGATCATCATCTATCAAACGATGAAACTGCAAGGGCAGAAGAAAACTCTAATCAAGAATACGAAGAGATATCTGAAGAGGGCGAGCTAGAGGTGGAAACAACCCCTACTAGGAACAATACTGGTCGAGCTATGGGTGCAAGAAAAAGTAAACTAAAAGTCAAGGCTAGACAAAAATCTACGACCTGCAAACTACTGAATAAAGACCCTATTGCAAAGAAAGGGCGTAAGGCTCTAATCGACGATAGCCCGCTGAGGAAGTGGATCGAAACAAAGGGAGGAGTGAAGGGTATGGCCCTAAGACTATCTGGAGCAAGCTTCGATGATGACCTGCATCCACACGACAGGAATATACTTCCTAGAACAGAGAATGGAGAGAATGGAGCAAACGCTAAAAGCAACTCGACTACTGTAATGACAATAGCTCTATCAACTTCATCAACTGAAAACGGATTGACCAAGGCCGGCACCACCGTTGATTTGCAGCTTAGTGCTCCAACTACCTCTCTAGTTGCTAACCCGACTAATAGTTTGGATACAAGCGAGTCCGCTAACGCACCTACTGCACCAATAAACTCTAGCAAAAGGCCAATGCTGACCGAAACAGACTCTGAAATACATCCGTTGGAAATCTCGAACGATTCTATGGGAATAATGACTATAAATCCTAGTCAGATCTTCTCGGCTACCAACTATCTGACCACAACGACAGCACCTAGTCCAACAACCAACAAATTGCAACTTGCAATGCCTAACCCAGGTGAAGAAACACAGTATCAATCAGACAGCATATCTATGGGCCTGATCATGCAAACTCTCATGGGACGAAGGCAGGAAAGTCATCAACAACATCTTCAGCTGAGAGAGGATAATACAAAATTACAGGCCTCTATGAGCGAACTGTGTCAGAAACTCGGTGGGGTCACGCAAGAGATAGAAGACTTGAAGCAGCGAGTAGTGGGAATCGAAGAAGGGACCTCACGATCAGAGTCAATTACGAGAACTCATTCGTCTCGCATCTCTCAGTTAGAGGCTAAAGTCGAGGATATGGAGAACAGGGCACGCAGACATAATTTAAGATTGTTTGGAATACCTGAGGGTGCAGAGGGGGCTGACCCCCGCACTTTTGTCGTGAAACTTTTTCAAAAAGCCTTCAGCGACCTTTGGGACTGGGATTGGGATTCCCAATTACAACGGGTACATAGATTGCCTTCTTTCCAAAGGAATCAGAACAATAAATTTCCCAGACCAATCATGATCTATCTTGGAAACTTCCTGTTGAGGCAAGCTGTTGCTCTTAAAGCTAAAGTTAACAACCCTGTCACTATAGATAACTTCACTTTCTTCGTACGCTCTGACTTATGTAAGGCTACAATGGATCGACGTTGGGAGCTTCGTAAACTAATAGATTCTTTCAAAGCCATTGGCTGTATGGTGTACTTACAAGAACCTGCGCGCCTTAAAGTCATCAGGGGTGGACAATCATTATTCTTTACTGATCCAGAAGAAGCGATCAAAAATTTAGAGAAACTAACGAGTGAAAAAGACTAAATACCTAATAAGACAGGATGCAATAAGATATAACTCTGATCATTTGAGTAATCTGGAAAATCAATTGAAATTAAATTAATAATGTAAGACCTACTATGACTAGAACATAATTATTTCGTTTACTTCTTTCTCCTCTCTCTCTTTCTTCTCTTCTCTTCTCCTCTCTCTTTGACCATACCTTCTTTCTCTTTTCTTTCTACCTTCCCTTTTTCCTTTCTTCTATCCTCTCTTCTTTACTATTCTAAAGCTTTCCTCTTTTGTTGATGTCTATACACTATGAGCTATCTTAGCGGTAAGGAGCAGACTCCATGCTCATAACTTCACTGTGCTGCCCTACCAGCGGCAGCAAGGGATAGAGGGGTGCTCTCCCCAGGGGGTTTCGAAGACGAGGGGGTGGTTGGGGGGGATTGAGCCATCTGGGTGGGTTGGGCAAAAAAATGGGAAAACATTTTATTGCAAGAATAGGAAATGTATAAAAAGTTGTAATTAGGTTATTGAATTGACTGTGTGGAAGAGATTGAGAAATATCAATATCAGCTATGTCTTCTCTTAGATGTTTAGTTTGGAACGTTGCAGGTCTCAACAATAAATGTAAAAGGAAACTAGTACCAGAAGAAATGAATATGTACAAACCACATATGGCATTTATCTCAGAGACCCATATTAGATACCAAGACCACAAACTTCTATCACAAATGGGCTACGATCTTGTTGTTTGCTCTACTTTAGGGGCATCAATTCGAGGTGTTGCTATCTTAAAACAAAAATGGCTAAGAGTAAATGTTATTAAAACTGCTGCTGATGCCAAAGGCAGGTGGGCAATAGTACAATTGCAATTCAATCAAAAATGCTACATATTTTGCATAGTCTACGGACCAAACTTAGATATACCTAAACTGTACGAACAATTGACTATTGAATTATTGGATTGGGGTGGGGAATTGTTGATAATGGGGGATTTCAATTGTGTCATGAACTATGCTATAGATTCTACAAGTAAAGGAACTAGAAATAGGATGGGTAAAGTGAGATCAGCTATCTTGGAACTAGCTAGGATACACAACCTGAAAGACGTTTGGCGTATCAAACACCCTACTATGGCCGGCTTCACATATTACTCCTCTCCACATCAAACTTTCTCTAGAATCGATATGATTTGGGCAACAGACAACATCTTAGAAAACTGTGAAATAGAAATCTGCCCTAAAGTCACCTCAGATCATAACCCAATATTGTTTGAATTCAAAAACCTAGACACCCAACTAACAGCCCGGCAGTTTACATTCCCCAGATATCTACGGACCCTAAATTTATCTCTGGTATTAAAAAACACATACAGGAATACATATCATTGAATATCAATTCTACTGCTATCAATTATGTATGGGATTCATGTAAAAGCAGCATCAGAGGCTACACACAGCAATATATTTTTAGGGACAATGCTGAGCAACAACTCTCAGACGCTATAATACAAGGCAAACCCAACATCAAAGAGCTAAGCTTAGGACTTATCTCACTAAGGGCATCACTAAAGAAAACTCTTAGGGAAAAATATAGCTCTAAAATACACCTATATAACTCTTCCCATGGACAGCAATGATAAGTCTACTGAGCACCCAGATCCCCTTCTTTACTACCTTTACCCATATTCCTTGACATAATATTTTAACCAATTATGGTACCAAACAACATTATATTAAATTGAAAGTGTATACTGCATGTTCCCATTCAAATTACATAAACATCTTTAATCTTTTAATAGCTGGATGTTGGACCCCTTTTCCTTCAAGGCTCCATAGAGAGAAGTTCTCTTTTAATTCTTTTAGCGAACCTGCTTCATAGAAAGGAATCAGACTATATCTCCTTGGCGCCACAATGACCTTCAATTTCAGGGTAGCATTTTAGCAAATGTAGCACCTCTGCTACTTTTCTCGCTACTCTTACCAAGTCTATCATTGCCTTGTTTCTAGCTAGCAGCACTCCTTTCTCAGAGCTGCAGCTATTATGTGACTTTGTTACCTATTCAGGATTTAAAGAGTTTCTCCACAGAGCTTACTTCTAGGTCTACTTCTTCCTCCTGCAGACTCTTCACCAAGGTTTTATCAAACATTTGATCTGCATATATATATTAACTGATAATATGACTCCAAGAAATAGCCCGCTATTAATCAGAACTGAACCACTTGCCATTCTTCTATGTATCAGATCTTTGAGAATTCTGCAAGGTTTTTTGCATTGATTTAAAAAATAAAAAAAACAGGAAGAGTTAAGCTAAAATACCACTATAGCACTAATGTCAGTTAAAAGGAACAGAGTGCTGAGGAGCTTCTGGTGGGCAATGGTGTTGAAATGCAGCTGAGATGTCTAATAAAATAAATTTGCTGAATATACCTTGGTCCAAATTATTTTCCATCTCATCCTAGATATGTAGCACTATTGACTCTGTACCCCTGCTGGGTTTAAAACTCAACTGAAAGTCTTTTGTTTGCAGGTGTGGAAAATTGGCAGAAACGTGTGGGGAAAAAATTGTGAATATGGGACATTTTTCAGCAAAGGAGTGCCAGGAATGACAGGGTTTACTCTGCTCCTACTACAGTAATCAAAGTCTTTCACCATTGGTGTCCTGTTGCTTTTCCTTAATATTGAGCACAAAATGTAACACTACATACACTCCTTCAGCACTTACTGCTCAGGGTAGCGGAGTAATGCAGACCAAGGCTTACACAGGGAGGCGGTGTGGGTAGAAGCTCAGAACTTAGTGAAACATAGACTGCTACTAAATAAATCAACGTGCAGCCAGTGCTTTTTTATGTGAGAAAAGTATTTGATGACATCTCAAGTGACATCATTTATGGTTTCACTGATAACACCATGGGCATATAAAGCATGGGGTTACTGTGTGTATTAGTGTGGCTGCAATGCATGGAATTAGCTTAAGTCCTAAAATGCCATTTGATGTAATTTGAGATTTCTTCTGTGATTTGCAGAATCATATCAATTAACATGTCTTGAGTGATGTAATATGTGAGGTAATAAGCAGTTCATTTACTGACTCCGCTACTAAACGGATTCGACCACTCACTATTTCCGCTGCAGTGGGGTTTGGCTGCAGCATATTGGATTACTCTTTCAGGGACGTTCATTTTGTAAGCTCACACACTCACATGTGAGCACTGGATTATACCCTCGATAATTTCACTCTCCACTTCTGGAACATTTTAGCTAAGACAACGATTATTCGGTCGTCCTGATTGAGCATACTTGGTTACAACATTCGTGTGAGGGAGTCCTGCTTTTCGTGTATGCAGAACCTCTCAAGTGCTTTATTATAACACACAGACCAGGATGCTTTGATTCCATATTCTTCTATATGTGGACTGTGACTTGACGTTCCGGATTTTCTTTGTATATGGTTCCACATTTTAAATTGACATGTCTGGACAAACCCCAGTGTGACACACAACGTTACTTTTCGTCTTACCTAGCCTTGAAAAAGTCTTTAGTACTTACTCCTAGTACTGACGAAACACGTGTCGGCTGTTTTTTGGTCAAGCATACTTCTATGGAATTCTGAATAAAGAACATGAGAAACTGATTTTTTTTGTCCATTTATGATGTCCAACCGTCACTGTTATTGGAAAACTTTATGTTTATCAAGAAATGATTAGGAGGCTTAATAGCTTGCCCTTGTATATTTGGATGTTAGGAATGTGCTAGATTGGACCCTCATGCTTCATTAATAAGCAGTTCATGGCGGGAGTGCAAGTTATAGTAAGCTCAATAAACTATAACTAGTGAATTGCAGTATTTTTTGTTTTTTAAACTTTCGTTTTTGTGTTATTTCATCACCACACTATAATACCACTTTAACCTTTGTTTTTTTTTCCAGTGAATGTCTGTTTCTTTTTTTAAAGTAAGGTAGGCTTTTATTACTATATCTTACTAAAATGTCACTTTAACCACTGTTTTAGTTCTATCTGTCTGCCCCACCCCCCACCTTGTGATAGGCGGTCTGAGTGTCCCAACCCTGCCCCTTATACCATTTTCAGAACATGGGAACTGAATCCCTGAGTCCTCTAATGAAGGTTGCAACATTTTTCTCTGGGTTGCGGCCAGCCAATCAGATCTCTCAGTACACAGGACCGGTACCAATACTGCAGCACCATAATGGCTGACAGGCGGAAAATCCCCCTTGGCCAATTAGAAGGATGTATTTTTTACATTTAAAATACAGTGTTACTCCAATGGGATTCCCAAATGCGTCATTGTTAACGTACCTCCTATTTAAAAAATAGAACAAAAAAGGAACCTTTAAGTATTTGCTGCCATGAAGTCATATAACAATATATAAGGCACTGCTATACATACTTACCCATATCTCAAAGCTATTTAAGAGTAATCGTTATCCATCAATTCACACTAAAACATACAGGACAACACAAGTTATGTTTTTTTGCTGAAGGTGTTCAACAATGTTATACATTTATATAAGGAAAGTATAAAACATAGTGTGAAAACTAATTAAACCCTAAATGACAGTTATGACTGCTCAGCAGGTGTTACAGCGGCCTGCTTTTGTATGTTCGGAGTGTAGAAATCCTCCTACATCTGACCAAAGTTGCTGGGTTAGCAGTATCTGATTGTGTAGACTGGGTCATAGGAGGAGATGAGGTTGTGCTTCATTCCGGGCCACGACTTATTTAGTGTTGATTAGGCAATATGTTCAAATGTATTCTTTCTAGGCCACATGTGTGGGCCTGCACAGGTGTACTGGTTGCATGATTTCCTCAGGCGATTTGTGTCACAAAATCCTATATTAATATGTATAACTAGACCCTCTCCTGTGGCAGTCTTTAAAAGCTGATGCCCTACCTCTCATTACGCCCAGATTTACCCTATTAGATGCTACACTATATAACTGCTATCTATGTTGTACTCTTATGTTGCTTTCTGCTTGCATGCAATGACTTTAGCTTGGCCCTGTCTTTGTGTTTCTGACATATTACATATTTACTAATGTTCCATTAATACTTGGAAGTACTAACATTACATTTTCATGTGCATGAGGCCCTAACTAGTGTTTGTTGAGTAGGAAGTGATCAACCTGTTTGGCCCACGATATTCATAAAATTATTTTCTCACTAGTGTCAGCAAATCTACTGGTAGAATGTGTTTCTTTGTTTGATGAGATTGTGTTATCAGTGTCATTGACAATGTCTTTAGTTAGGACTGATGACTAAACTACAGCAGCACTTTTGGCAATGCTCATGTGATAGCTGATAGTAGGTGCACTATAACTTGTTAAGACCTCCATCCCTTCCTCTCCATCCTTGTGATGGGGGATTGGAAATTTCATAAATGTTTGAAAACATTTGTCATTCTTTACAGCAGAATTTTCTCTTTAACTTTTACTTTATATAATGCGGATCCCAAACAAATGTTCCTACTTCTATTAGTGTCACCTTCTCTACAATACAAGGTTCTTCTCCATGGCTACTTAATTTTATAATCAAATTCCCCTACATCTCTAGGGCTCCATCTTTAATGGTGATAGAAGTTTGTCGCCTCGATTTTCTTTCTGATGCTTTAACATGATGTTACACATCCTTCTTCTAAAAACACTCAAACTTTTTTTCATATGTGTCACTATTCATTTTTTTGGGCCATAGCATTTACCTGGCCAGCTACTGTCTGCCACAATTTGTATTGTACATTTGTACATATTTTCAATAATTCTGTAAGCAGTAGAAATATTCTTAACTGCCGTTGTCTTTCTGTGAATGTTTTCTGTCAGTGTCTTTCTGATGCATTGTTTGTACCAGATAGTTATTTTAAATTAAATAGATTTATAAAAGTCTGAATTCAATATATATTTCCTTATTAAGTTATGCATGTTGTGTTACAATGATGTGTATTTATGATCCATATACGTTCTACCAGCATTGAGAATGTTCTCCTGTCTGCCCAACATATATAATAGAAACATGAAGTTAATATTCAGAAAGACCACTTCAACTGATGTATTTTTTGCTCATAAGTGTTAATTACAATCCCAGAAATAGAGGGTGCGATGTTTGTATCAACACTAATAGCATAACTGGATATATGTGTTAATGTGATAAGTGCTAATGAAAATATTTTCGGATATTCAGGTTTAAAGGATGCAGTATTTAAACAAACAATGATAATACAATAAAACGTATTTACAATTTTTCAAACTATGCCATATGTGGAAATATAATTACATAATTAAATTCATGGGCAATAAGATATAACAACACATACAATATGGATTAAGTAAAGGCGTATTATTTATAATAAACGTATGTCTTTTCCATGCTGTGGCTTGTATAATAAGAAGTACTCCACTGAGATGCATGCCAAGAAAGATATCTCAAGGACTGCTACAACCACCACCTCATCATGAACATTATGCACCATCGAAATTGACAATTTCCCTGGTGTTACAAATGTTTCATCTATCACCCCTGATACTATGAATCAGTCAAGTGATAGCCTACCAAAGAGTGTACAAGTAACGCCATTAACATCAAACGCAGTTACTATGTTGAACTCTTAGCAACTCAGCCAAACCTTTCAAATGCAGAAATAACTTCAGGTTAAAGTGGTGCACCCATGGCAGTCACCAAAATAATAAGAAATGTTTGAGGAAAATCAATGTGTCACGTTGTTGAAGCAATATAAATGCTGCAAGGTAAGGAAAATAACTGCAGAGGCAAAAACCGTTACACAACAGAAGTAGGTGAAGAAATGGTATATTTGTCCACAGAATAACCAACACCCTGACACCTGTGAGGATGTGATTTCAGAAGCAAAGAGAAAAACAATAGTGACCTTGGAGCTCATATCCCAACAATTAACAGCTACGCAACAGCCAATCAGGCTATGATTGAAAATTCAAGATCATCTTCAGCAGCTATTGTAATAATGGTTGTTGAGAGTATGACCACTATAACTGAAACGTTTACCTGGCCTAACACCATGAAAATTAACAAAGTTTTTCAATGGTACAACAAATACAAATGCACAGAAACAAGAAACTTGCACAATATCAAAGCATGGTATACATGGTGGTGGGTAGGACTAATCATCTGCGAAAGAAGTCCATTAGGCATGTAATCAACAATTTCACTAACTAGGTCTCAGAAGGATAGATTGTGATGTTGTGAGCAATGGAGACATAAACAGAAGCCATACAATTAGATATTTTGAGGCACTTACAAAAACAACTTGTGTATTTAGCAGCCAGCATTGACACCAGCCTAATATAATAGGTTGTGCAAACATCCTAAACAGTGATTAGCAAAAAAGATACTAAAGGGGGGTGTGGTCTGGTCTTCACCAAAGATGTCTGCCTGACTTGGGAGCACCACACCACGTTGGAGCGAGTCTTTGGCTGATGCTGCCATCTCGGACTATGAAAGGCAACAATAAAGAGCCATTGTCTTTTAAACTGCCGGAGGTGAACCAGGTGCCTCTTTTTCACCTCATGGTGTATACTTTCATTAAGAACACTGCAGCTTTCTTGGTCCCATGGTTCCTGAAGGCCATGACGGCCATTTTGTATATTCTCAGCATTCCCTTTACAGAGCTCTCATTTACTCACAGTGCTGCAGTGCACTGTTATTTCATGAGTCGTATGTGACCTTCCTGTTGGATTATATTGATGCCATGGAATTTCAGTTAAAATGTACTTTTCTTCAGTGCTGGCTTAGTTATTTTTTTGTGCATGTCTTGTTCTCAAAAACTGCAACATGTTCATGCTCGTACAAAACTGATACTCACCAGCAGAAGAAGGAGGGTTAAACTGCCATCCAGATCACCCTTTTCCTATTCTGAGTCCTCTCGGTCAGTACCTTGTAATAAGTCAATGGTGGCTACTCTTACTTTCAATGAAATTATGCCTTCTACCATTCCTAAACCTATGTCTTCATCCTCTGCTTCATCAAAGTCTCAAATTGGCTCCTCTGCGAAAGGCTTAAGCATGATCCGCCCTCCCTTGAGAAGTCACCTTTACCTAGTTCTTTAGAGATCTCGCTTTAAGAAACCAGAACTCTCCGATCATTTGTTGAGGAAACTAATAAATATATCCAGATTTTTGGAGGACAAGTGGTCTTGGATTAAAACAAGGGTTTCTTCCATAGAGCAAAGAATCAGTGACATTCAGAATGAAACAAACAAGATTCCATCTTTGGAGAAAAAGATAACACAGTTGATGAAGCAGTCAGAGGGTTTGAAAAATAGGCATAGGCGTAACAACTTTCAAACATACTGTTTTCCAGAAGACTTTGAAGGAAAGTATCCAGTTTCTTTCATTAACTCCATTTTACCACAATTGTTGGATCTACTGCCATCTGCCGTGTTGAATATTCAGAGCGCTCACAGGCTTGGCCAACATCTATCTTAAAAATGCTTCCTCCAACAAACTCAAAGAAGTTCTTTTATTCCTGGAGTTCAAAGATCTTCAAAACGATCTTAATGCTGCAAAAATCCAAGAAGCAATCATTTTGGTCAGGCAAGAAGATTTTTCTCTTACAAGATGTTTCCAGAGTAACAGACAACAGGAGAGGAGAAAGGAGTTTGTTGATCTTTGCCCACTTTATCATTTTAGCTGCTCACTATGGCTTACTTCATCCATGTTTATTCAAAGTGACTTATCAGAACAAAACTATCCCTTATGACAATCCAGCAGATCTTAGAAAATTCCTAAAAGCTCACATGGTTGATAACATGGATACATCTGGACATTCTAGCCATTAACAACTGCTGGTATTATTACTTATAGGATGGATGCTTTAAATAGTCTCCTTGTTTTCAATTGCCTATGGCTAAATCATATTATATTTCTCTGTTTTTCATTGTTATCAAGACTAATTATTGTACTCTAACCCTTTCTTTTCTATTGACGGTGTGTCTATTGTACTTTGTCTTCGTATCTTCATATTTATGTTAATATACTCTGTTGTTGATGCCTCTTATGCCACAAATG
Organism: Lissotriton helveticus; assembly: GCF_964261635.1. NCBI lineage: Eukaryota > Metazoa > Chordata > Amphibia > Caudata > Salamandridae > Lissotriton > Lissotriton helveticus. The sequence continues at coordinate 1,664,418,996 of NC_136059.1, forward strand.
TGTCATCTTAATTTTGTGCTGTTACCAAACCCACTTCTTTTGCATACTGGCAAGGTTTGTTGTTTCAGTCATCATTTGTTTGATATGAACTGACTTTTTTCTTTATATCTCAGTTCTATTACTCTTTTCATGCCTCATTTGCCCCTTCTTTTTATAATAATTTTTCTTTCATGTTTCTTTCCCTTTTCACCAATTTATATTGGCATGATTTTCATTAATTATATTGTTGTTTTTGTTGGAGTCCACTCAAGTAATATTTGTTTCACTTTAGAAAATAATTCAGAGTTCTCTCATGGAATGTTAAGAGTTTTATTAGTACATAAGCCTGGCTTCCCAATGGCAATAGCTAGAGTGTCAGATTCCCGACTTCAATAATTGGTGAGATGCATGCATGACCACAACGTGTGAAAGAAATCAACATATGTGGTCATGCATCTGGGGCTGTGTGTAGAAGCATTAGGGAAGAATTTCTCTAGGCTGGCGTAAAATATGCCCTGTGTAAGATTAGAAACTGTATTAACTGAAATCTGGAGTTATGTGATATTTTGTTGGGGATATTTCACTGCTCTCTGCCATTCCTTATCATTAAGTAGCCTGTCTATGTAACTTCCCCACTGGTCTCGGAGCAGGGACATCTCTGCAACAACATGTTGTAGTTGAGCATGATACAGCCCAGTCTAGATGTGTGTAAGGTCTGAAAGAGTTCACATGTTGGTGGTTCACATATAACTGCCTGCAATTGGTCACACAGTGCCACTTTTATGCATTCATACATTATCAATTGCCCTTTGTTTATACCATATTGGTCATGGAGTTTGTGGAAGGTCATCAGATTGCCAGCATTATATAGTTCCTAAATTTGAGTGATAGTACTAACAGACCATTGGGATAAGGTCCTAGGGGACAGCCTCATTGTGCATAGGGGAAGACGTATGAGTGGTAATGCAGAGGCATAGGTGGCAGGGGTAGGTAAGCAGTAAATGCCACTTCAAAGCAGCAGTGGCCTTCGACAACAACTTTTAGCCCCCTGTAATACAGCAGGAGGTTGGAAACTGACATATCTGTAGTGCCCCTGCTGCTAATTCCGATTGGGTCAGTGTTGTTTCATCAAGCTAGCCACCTGGTAGGCCATTGTAGCTGAGCCGCAGTAGAATATTTCTAGAGACTGGGGACCTCAAGCCCTCCCTCTATCTGTGGGTAATTGAAGCGTTGAGAAAGCCCCTCATCTCCACCCTGTTTCCATGACAGTTCTCTGAGTAGTACGCCCAGCTCCCCAAAAATAATCTAGATAAAAATACATGGATGTTGGAAAAATAGTACAGCAGTCAGGGCAGCATAACCATTTTATCTATTGCTGCTCTGCCCATAAGGGATAGGGGAAATGTAGTCCAGAATGTAACTTGTGATTTCACAGACCAAACTGGTGCTTCTAAATTACCGTTGGTATTATCTGCATCACAGTGGTATATCAGCACTCTGAGGTATTTAAAGCAGTCCAGCATCCAGCTTAAGGCACATAGTCTATTGGACAGTGCCCTAGGGATAGCACCCTTACATTAAGGAAAGATACACAATTTATCCCAGTTAATCTTAAGCCCAGAAACAAAATAAAACTTCAAAGTATATCCTTTATCCTTTATCCCAGCTAGATCAGCTGTGACATCCCAAATATTGAGCAGCAGGTTATCTGCAGAGTGCGAAATCACATGTGTGGCAATGGAGATTTCCGGGTCTGCCCCCACTCTGCAAGTGGTACAATTGCTAGTGGAAGAGTAAGGGGGAGAGAAGGCATCCCTGCTATGTGCCTCTATATACAGTGAAAGAGCCTGAAATACAGTGACCTGTCTTCACTCTGGTAGTAGGTGTGAAGTACAGGATCCTCACCCAGGTAGTGATGAATCTACCAAAACCATACTCTTAAAGTACTGAGTGCATATATATCCAGTCAAGGGACTCAAACACCTTCTCCAAATTGAAAGTGAGGTTGGCTGAATAGGCTTATTGAGCAGGCGCATAGCCTAAAGTTGAGTCAAGCATCCTAATATTTAAGGAAGTGCAGCGGCCTGGGACAAACCCACATTGGCCTATATGGATCAAGGATGGAAGCTCCAGCAATATTCTGGTTGCCAGAAACGCACTGAGGATATTATGGTCTGCATGAAGTATAGAGAGAGGTAGATAGGCAGCCATATCCATGCGACCTAGGCCGGACTTCAAGACGGAGGTGATAAGGTATTCATTAGTAGAGGAAGGGAGGCCATCGTCAGTAAACATGCTGTCAACAAGCTTTGCTAATTTACGTGCTAACTGGAGCGAGAATGTTGTGTAAAACTGAGAGTGGATCCCATCTGTGCTAGGGATTTTCCTGGTCACCAAGTTGTGGAGTACTCCCTTGATATCCTGTTCAGTGATAGGGGCCTCCAGAGCCAGCTGTTGGTCCGGTGTCAGATGTGGGAGTCTGACCTGTCACAGGAATCATCTATAATGTCTGGAGGGGTGGAGCGGTTCACTGATGTAAGTTCCGGTAAAACTGGAAGAATACAGCATTGATATCTATTTGTGTGTAGCGCAGGCACTCAAGGTTGTCTCTGATGGTTGCCACCATAGTGTGCATCGGGGGGAGCAGCTTGAGCATACATGTTAACAGTCTGCCTGCTTTGTCACCATAATTATGTTTCTTGGCGGGGTATGTTGCATAGTCAAGTCATTGTAGCGTTTCCATGCCGGTGCTAAGTTACTTCAATAGGTCTGAGAGTTGCTTTGGGGATTGCAGAGTATTAGAGAAATGTGTATCTGTAATGTGCATTTGACATTTTATTCTGTTTACAGTGGCCAGTAGAAATCTATGGGCTCTGACTGTGGCCCGAATACATAGCCGTCTGACAGAGACCTTGTCTGATTCCCACTCAGTTAGCAGTGAGGAAGACATTTCTTCGTTCTCTTTGAAGAACTGCTCAACATGTGTTTCAGTGTCATGTTGAAAGGGGATGTCATCAAGCATCACATTTTGCATGCTCCAAGTAGGGACTGAAGAGAGAAGACTACTCCAGCATAAGGTTGCGTCAATCCGGTTGTGGTCGGAAATAGTTTTCAATTTATGCTTTGCAGAATGGGACACGTCTTATACCTCTGTACAGCAAATGATGTGATCTAGTCTCACGAAGATGTTATGTGCTTGTAAGTAAAAGGAGTATTCATGTCTGTCCCTAGATATTCACCAATCCCCAGCATTACAGCCACCTGTTCAGCTCCTTGGCATGCTGCACAGGCAAAGCTTGTTGTATTGGTGGTACAGCTATGTCTAGGTTATTTTGAGAACAGAGTTAAAGTCTCCCCCTAGGATCCAGGGGACATCGGGCCAATTAGCCAGTTTTCTGATGAGGGAGATCGAGAACTTGCTCCGGTCAAAATTCAGGTCATATATGCTATCCCATACTAGCTACAACCCCTCTAGCTTGTCATAAAGTAGGACATATTTACCATCCCTATCTAAATGAATGTCTTCACCCATCAACATGGTCTCAGCCAGATCAGGTCCCCCTTGGCATATAAGGTATTGTTGTAGTAAACACTTCAGCAGTGCTCCAGTTTGGGACCTTCTGTATGTGTGAGATGGGTATCCTACAGGAACACTATCTGTGCATTCCAAAGCACCATTGAGGAGTGGACATTTGATGGGTGTATTGAGGCTTCTAATATTCCATGAGACTAAGTTGTATCATGCCATATGTCAATTTGTAGGTGGCCTCGACACAAGATTGAGAGTCTAGGAGCACTGACTTCTCCTCTCCCTTCAGCAGCCATTTTCTATAGCCAGTGTCATATGAAGTGCAGACATAACAGAAAAAAACTAAACAAGAGATCTCAGCCCACCCCGTAGGACAGACTCCCCCAACTGTCCATCTATGAGACTTGAAGCGGCAACTGGCAGTGGTAACATCTAATCTTGTGGGGTTTCTGTAGTGGGTTAAAAAGGAGAGTAAACCAAGACAGCTAGATGTAGAAATTGTCTGTGTGCAGCCCTGCCTGGCTACTGCATTCCAACTATGTCTAATCGCTAGTTACCTATATGATGTCATAGTTCAACTCACCCCAGTCTCACTATCTCCAAGCACCACCTAGACCCAGCCCCCCCTCCAGGAGGGGAGAGTAGAAATACAAGGCACAGAGCTTGAGGCCGGGACAGTTGCTGCATCTCAAGTCTTATGGGTCTATTGCTAAATATGCAAGTATCCCCCTGCTCTGGGGATTATATCAGGTCATTAGCTGATTGCAGGTTGAGCACAGGAAGAAGTGGAGAGCCATATAGATTGGCATGGTCATCTATAGGCGTTTCTGCAGATTATGAGGAGGAAGAGGTGCCAGCCAAGTTAGCAGAACAGGACCATGCCCCAGGTAATAACTACGGTCACCTCTAGAGCCTCTCTATGTTACGCAAGAATCTGTCATGTATCTCTTGCGCAATACCACTTTGTCGCTGATGCTTCACTGCTTCTTCGTGTTCAGGGCTTAGTGCTCCACGGCAATCATCCATCATCATGTGCACATCCATGAGATTAATATTGCTCTATCCCATCTCAGTCTTGTTTCTGTTCTAGGAAGAAATTACAGCACTGCTCAGCCGTGATCCTTAGTGTAGCAGGGAATAAAATTGTGTGTTTGAGTCCTAGTTCCCTTATCTTCTTCTTGATTTGGAGGAAAGAGGATTGTTTATGTTGAACCACTAAAGTGTAATTGGGAAATATCCTCATGGTAGCATACTTAATCTGAGACTGGCCCACAGTTATTGTGACTTTAACAGGGCATCTCTGTCTCTACAATTGAGGATGCACACCACTATGGTGCACTTCCCTGTGGAGGCCATTGGGCAGGCACTCTGTGAGAACGTTCTACCGTAAATAAAGATGAGAAGCCCTGAGGGATAACCTCTTTCTGGAGCCATGTCTCAATGTACTTTGCGGGGTCTTGCCCCTCAAGTCCCTCCGGCACGCAATCAATGCACAAACTGTTACAACACGCCCTCCCTACTGTATCTTCAGCTCTTGCTTATATATGTCACTCTCAATCCAATAGGTCCTGCAGGGTTTTGGTATGGTCTAAAGTTTGTGGGTGGAGGATCTGAAGAAGTGTTCTGTTGGTCTGTACTTTTTCAGAGAGTTTATGTTGATTCTCACACAGCATCCCCATGCCTTCCACCATTGCGTCTACTTTTTATTCTAAATTTGAGTGGCTTTCCACAATGGCTAGAAGCATTAGGTCTAACTTGTCTTAATCCAAATGCCTTGCTTTGGTTTCAGGCCTATTTGGCTCGTGCTTTTCCTTAGGGGCTCAAAAGGGGTTCGACATGCCCATGATGTTAGTGTGAGCTTGGGAAATTGTCAGATTTGCACTCCGCAGGATCCGTATGTAGTAACAATGCTCCACCTCCGGACCTTCCGAACACCCTGAAGTATAGACACAGGGTGTTCAGACGATACGGTGAGGGAAAAACCCCAAAAGGGGAAAAAACCCAAAAGTATAAAGGGGAGAAGGAAGGGGGCAGCAGGGAAAAAGAAACTGGAAGACAAAGATACAAAGGTTAATACATTCGTTAACCCTACGCTCATTATATTCTTACTAAGCCACAACCAGTAGATTCACCTGTAAATAAATGCGTGTCCACTCCATGCTGCTGTATCTTCACACTTCCTTCTATCCTGCACAACACAAGCAAACGCATCAGTTTATTGCAATAGACACCCTCTGCCTAAATCCTCAGTTCTCACTAATAACATACCCCATAGTGATTAGAATGAAAGCTTTGATGATTGTTTTCCATCCGATTCAAAAAGCACAAAAGAAAATGATGCACAGTATATGGTTTATGCTCAAACCAATATAAAGGAATTCCAGCTGAAATCGTAACACACTCCTCCTTTGCCAGGAAATGGTAACTGACTTCGTTACCAAGAAAACACCTTAATAGGAACCAAACACGGCATGGCGTAGTTCCCTCACTACAGCCATCCGCTTTGATATTTATATTCCACTCCGAGCTGTAACAAGCTCCGTCACAGATTCATGACGGTAGTGCGGAGGTCCTCATCCCCCCCTGCACTCCGCCACATGCCATGTCATAAAATGAAATCCTTTCTTCCCACAGTACTGAGTAAACTGTCACAAGCGTGTGTACAGAAAAATGCCAAAACTCAAAGGTAGTACCACTTATCCTCGCAGCCGCGAGGCAAAACAAAGGCTCCCAACTTGCTTCAAACCGAGTTGAGGAACTAATGAAAACCAAAACGCACTAGCCAGCGCGTTTCCAATACCGTTCTCAGACTTCTCCTCCCAAAGACTGGAAACGCCAAAGTTACTGCCGGTAACCACAGGACGCATAGGAGCAGCCGCTCCCGCCGCCACACAGAATCACGAGCAAGGATCGCCCGGCTCCGCCCAGAGTTATTCTGCTTCCCGTCGGGGATCATGGGAAATGTAGTTTTTTCCCCTAGGATGCTGGGAATTGTAGTCTGGCAGGCGCGGGCAGTCCAACGACCTGACAGAAATAGCAGCCCTGCATGACCGACCCATGGCAGGTGGAGTACAGCACCAAAGCAAGACTGGTAAGTGGATAATGGCTGTGGCAGCTGCTATTTCAATTCACCACAGTATTATCCAGGCAGAGTTTGGTCTCCTGCTCCTGGCCCGCCACACTTCCTCTCGGTTGCAGCACAGGTAGTGTGGGAGGGAGTGCATGAGCAGTCAGGTACATCTGAAATAGCTGGGGCAAACACCGAGAATGGTCTAGGACCGCATGGAGGTGCCGCAGTGCCAATTCCTCAGGCGAGGCAGGTGAAAGGTGATTGTCTGGAGGTTAGGTCCCCATGCGCTCCAAAAGCGGCTCCATGTTCCCTCACAGTGCCATCGCACCTCTGTGCTGCCAGCGAATGGCCAAGTACGAGCAATGTGACTCACTTTTATAGCGAGCTAGAGGGCGCAGTGCCCCACAAAGCCTGGCTCCATTTGCTGCTCATCAGCAGTGTTAGTGTCATCCAGGGCCAAGTGACTCTCACTGTCTTCCAGGCCCCCAGTCCCCAATAGACAGCAGCCACAGCCCAGTGGGCCCACAGCAACCAGAGGCCTTTCAGGGTCAACCCCGCAGCACAAGTCATCCCTCGGGACTGATAATCACGTTTGGTCCCAAGATGGCTGCCAGTCCCTGCCACAACACTGAGGTTGGATTCTCAGGAGTCCCATCCCCTGCTCACTCCAAAAGAGGCTCAATGATCCCTCATAGGGCCATTGGGCTTCCATGCTGTTAGCCGCCGTCAAACACAAACACCATGACTCACCTTCGGCCCGGCTCCATTTGCTGCTCATCAGCGGTGCCTGTGTGTAACACGTAAGGTCCATGCGTAGAGGTGACATAGCAGATGTAGCTGAGTAGTATCGTCAGATATTTATTTGAGTCCATAACATCAATGGTAGCAGCCCCACCAGCCTGCCTGTTGCTCAGCCCATCATCCAACTGTCAACACTTCAGGCACCCAAGCATTTCACTCACGTCCATCTCACCAACATTCAATACAGAACACTCACACTGGCTGAGCAGCTAGGAACCAGATTACAGATGACATTATAAATAACAAGAGCATACTACATTATCTTCTCCCCTTAAAATCGAAAATTAATTAAACCATACTAAAATGAAATACAGTTATACACACAATGTACAAATGAAGTCAATAGTCCATAACCTAGGGATGTAAGGTAAAAACCACACTACGAGAGGGAACACAGACTAAACAAAGGAAGGAAGAAGAATGAGGAGATACAAACAAACTATCACCATCCTCCTCCTATAATAATAAAACAAACGGAAAGTTCATAAAAACATTAAGCTCACTGACAAAAAGTGAGAAAACACCACATGACAATACATGTGAAACAATGTGCAGAGAAACACAGTAGAAACAAACACTGAGAACTCTAACACTGTGAAGAGACACATGGGAGTAAAGCACCCCAGAACTCAAAGACTTATGGGTGGACCACACCCATGTACGTACTTGTTAAAATTTACACAAAGACTATGGGTGGACCGCACCAGTGTACCTACACCTTACTATTGACACAAACTCTATGGGTGGACCACACCAATGTGCGTATTACTATGTAAGGAACACAAGAAAAATGTGGAGAAGGGACAAAACCAAACTCTCTAGCGAATATACTAAACTTAATTGTGAGTGCCAGCTAGCTCAGAGGTCAGTAGAAACTTTCTTGAATACATAAGAAGGGATTAGTTTCTGACAACCACATAAACATGACAACTTTGTTTCCCTTGGACTGGAGCAAATATCTTCAGAGTCGTTGAAACAATAGATAACTATTTTACTCAGTCAATCGTGCATGCTTTGTTTCTACAGAGTTGCAGAGAAAATAGAGAGACGGACGTTTCAAAAAAAGGGGTCTATTGAACAGTCTTCTATCTCATGCAAGAGAGGTGAACTGCTACAATCGTTAGACAGAATGCAAAGTATAATGCGTACAGCGTAAACACTAGTATAAAATAATACTGTAATAGCATTGTCTAGTGCTATGACATAAAAAAATACATAAATAACACAGACTATAATACTTAACTGGTGCTTCTAAAATATGCCTACCCCAATGTACCTAACCTAGGTCTAGTACGAGGGAAGAAGTAAGAGTGGTCTTTAGCATAGGTTTAGTTTTTGCCAA